>NC_055698.1:24316154-24640877 GCF_017639745.1 Melanotaenia boesemani
GTTGCTCAGACACAGTGGTGGAAATATCAAAGCTGACGACAGCCGTCGAGTCAAATGTAGCCAAAGCTAAATTTTGTAACTCAAAGAGATTTTAGCAGGCAATAGTTGCAATAGAATATGCCCATCATGGTGCAAGCAAATTTCCATAAACGGATGCTTTGTTCACCATCAACACATGGGCAACTTGCTCAGTCTGGAAATTCATATGATGTTTTCTGTTTATGTTTTCTCATTATGTTCAAATAAAATGGTCAGGATTGTATTTTCTTTAAAGTTACTTGTTGCAGCATATCTGTTGTAAATACTGTGACAACCCCAGAGCAGGCTGTATTTTGTCAGTCTCGGGGGGCTTTAACTTTTGCTTCCAGTTCTGTCTCCTGCTCTGCCTCCTCCTCTCTCCGCCTCTGTCCTCCTCTTCCCAGGTGGCCAGTCTGCTGCTCCAGTCCTCCCGCGCTACCAGGCGGGGGCGTGGCCCGCTTGGGCTTAAATACCAGGCCGTTCACACCTGCGACCGGCTTGGGCTCTGGCTTTTGGCTCTCGGCTTGCGCCAGGCTGCAGGCCTGCAGCGCTCCGTTTCCTTTGTTTGTGCACTCATTAGTTTGTCCACTTTAGCTTTCACACACAACACCTTCCCACAACCAACACTCCCATACACTACTGATGCTATGGATTACACACATAGGACACACTGTTAAGCTCCGTTTATTTACTTTGGTCACTTTTTCTTAATAAATTATACTTTAATTGGCATCCCTTGTTGTCCCGCTACCTTTTTGTCAAGCTCTCACGAGCCGGGCTTGACAATACTTGTAAAATACATTGAGATTTCCTCATGTTTTATCAGATTTTATCATTTTCTTAATGTTTTCTTGGATGCAGTTAAAGAAAAAAAGAAAGATGCTCTCATTTAACCAAAAGGAGCCCCCAGAACAAAGCACCGTGTCTGTCTGGTAATGGCCTTTAATGCTCACCTAAATATAGGATATTAGCTTTTTTTTCCCCCCTTCAGGGATAAGGAGATTTTGTTTTGCAGCAGTGGCATCATGAAGCGCAGTGTTGCTGACTCAAACCATTATAATGACATGGTAATCCTTTCATTTTGCAGCTGACACACAACATATTTCTGCAGCCGGAAACTGCAGGCAGCAAAAGAGAGGTTTGATTTCTGCACAATGAAGGCTTTCTTTATGAAACTTGAAAAAATACCAATAATAATGGACACACTGATTCTGTGCAGCGTAGGCTGTCGCAGGAAAAAGAACAGAACAAAAGTGGAACATTGAAAGAATTGTTATTTAAAATTTGCAATGAAATTCTGCAACTTTTATTACAATTTCATTCATACTATTCTGAAAAGTAAAGTAATAGTAAGCACCCTTACAGAAAAACATGTTTCATGTTTCATGTGGTTTTACACATATTGACACATTAAGACATACTGTGTGGAACACATGTGAAATATATATTTTTACTATGAGAAAAATTGGATTTTAGAACATTTTCAATGTAAATCTCACAGGTTTTACATGCAATGGCATGGATTTCATATGTTCTTACCATGAAAATGTTCCAAAACCCCATTTTCCATGTGCAAAATATGTCTCACATGCAAAATCACAAGGGGTTACATGTTGAACCCATGTGGGGGTTTTTTATAAGGCTAGGAAAAATTTACTACTGTGTTACACAAAAAACCAGAACTTTTAATGCCATGTAAACATGTTAGTCTGGCTGCAGTCATACAAAAGTGAGGCACTCAAAACTGGGCTAACATATCCTGATAGAGTGTGTTTACATGTACCATTTTAATAGCAAATGTTATATTTCACAGAGAAATATATATAAGTCAATAAAGGAAAACAAGAAAAAAAGAGAAGAAAATCTGAAAAATACATCTCACCAACGTTTTTACATTTATTATCATGTTGCATTTAAGGACACCAGGTACTCTGAATTGTTTTTTTAGCTTTTCATCAAAATAGAAAGTATTAGAGATGATAGCTTCTCACTGGCTCTGTTTGGTTCAATTTAAATGAACCCTGGTCCACTTCCATTGATAGAATTGGTTAGTTTGGAGCAGTGTGAACACTCATCTGCACTCTGGTCAGGGCCAGTGAAGCAAACTCTGGTTCAATTTAAAAGCTGGGGTCTCAGTTCACTTGCAAGTGAACCCTGGTGCAGTTCGCTTGCAGTGTGAAAAGAAACTGAGCATCCAGTGACAGCAAGAGAGGAAATGATGTAGAGCCCATTATAGCGCCACATTTTGAGTAGACTGCTGCCTCTTGTGCTGCTCATACTGGACAAATTCTTCTGAAAACGGTATTAGGTTTTAAACACCAAAGCAAAAACAGAAACCCCAAGAGCACTAACTTGGTGATTCTTCATTGTTTACTTGTGCTGAATGAGCCAGCTGAAGCCAAAGGATATCCACTTTTGTTCCTGGCCAATCGATTTGTTTAGTCCACTTGAGTAAAGGGCAGTGTGAATGTAAACCAAAACAAATCAATGGAAGGTAAGATTTTCTTTTCAGAATTCAAACATAGGCCCCTAGACTATCCTGGTGTGAAGGTGCCCTTAAATTAGTGTCATTTAATGTCTTTGTTTTTGTTAATGAACGCTAAAGAAAGAAAATAGGTTTTCTTTTGTAACACAGAGAAATCAGGAATGACCAGAGAGTTGTCCTGAAAAGAGAAGATGAATAAAAGTATTTTGTTTTAATCTGCTCTCTCCTCATGTTACCCTGGTTGGATGTTGGCCTCTACATGCCAGCCACATGGTCACTGAAATATTTAATTATGCAATTACAGTAGTACTAATAGTATTAATAGTAAACATTCTCTTAAGGGAGTCAAGTGGGTCCAAACTATGCTAACAAAATTCCTCTCAGTCAAATATCCATCAGATTCCCCCACTACAAAGATTCCATGTTTTTTTTCTTTAGTTTACCACTTATCTGTATGTTAAGATTTATTCAGATTTATGAAAGATGATCTACATTCAGGTGTAAACTGCCCTTTGATAGGTATAATAACTGGTTGCATTTTATAGATCTTGCTACAATGATGTATCACCTAAAGCTGGAGCGACGGTGATGATGGAGAGGTGAATAACAGAGGAAACCAAGATGAAAAAGCAACAAACAAAAGCTGAGTGATAGAAGAGTAATGAGGAGCTCAGGTTTCTGATTTTTTTTTCACTTTAATCAATTTTCAGAAAAAAATAAGAGATCATCTAAAGCTCTTCATTCAGGAGTGGATGAAAAGATAGGGAAATCTGTCTTGGTGGCTCCGTTGCTGTTTGACTTATCGACAAACATAGAGTTTCACGTCACATTACTCATCAGATAATTTAGAAACAGCAGTAGGAGATATTGAGCGAAGACAAGGCAGGAGACAAGAAAAACAGGGAGACAAAACATTTCTAGTGACAAAAAAACTGAAAGCTTCACTATGTTTGGAATGTGTCCCATGTCACCTCTCAAGAAGGTGCTCATTAGCAAGCACTTGCATCTTAATGTGCACTCTTGCTTTTTCCTTGTTTTGGAGCATTTTTATGAGAAAGGCCACACAGTGTCAGCCCACTTTAGACCTCATAGTCTTTAGAGCATATCTGTTTGTGTTTTTAAGTCACTAACACTAACTATCGGGCCCTTGGGGTCATCAAAACATTTTTTTGGAACACTGATGCATAAATAACAGGATGCAAAAGCCAAAGCAAGATCAAACAGATTTACAACATAATGCAGCATTTCTATTCCCACAGCAAGTTCGGTCAAACGCTCTGTGCAACATTCTGACTCTCACATCTCACCATTTTACCAGAGCCTCTAGGAATCACAAATCAAAGCAGAGGATCAGCTGTAGTGTAGGTTTTCAATGCACCAAGGAAGCAAATCAAAATGTGATATTAAGCAAAGGGTTTTGGTGCCTAAAACTTACCAACAAGTTGTGGTACTGGAGTAAAACCGAAAGGTTAGTTCAGAAATAAACTACATTTGTGGCAACAAGCTAACTGAAAAGTGACTTGAGTGTAATGCATACTGACAGTAACTCCTTGTTTTACTGTCACTAAGTAAGAAATTTAAAGAAAAATCTCAAATAAGTAATAAGAGTAAAACACATTCAATCTAAGAGTGCATGAAGGCTAAATGCAAAAAAAAAAAAAAAAAATCCTACATCCAAATCTGTCATGGAGCCTACATATAGTTCTTGTCTCCATGACACAGACTTATAAATCTGTGACTGAAAATGGCACACTGCAGTATTTGGACGCCTGGAGGAAGAACCATTTGAGCCATCACATCACGTACCATATAATCAACTTCTGACTCCTTTCTGGAGTCTAACAACAAGGCAAGTAAATCAGAATGAAATAACATTTGTGCAACAGCTTTACTAATTAGTGACTTGAGCATCATTTGTGTTGACAGTAACTACTTTCAACCTAGAGGTCCCCAAACTGTTTTTGTTAACCCAGTGAGGTGCATTCAGTAAAATAAAGGAGAGCCTGGGAGCCTATGAACTTATCCTTACTAATCACATATTTATAATCATACAGGAATACATACACCAACTTAATTTTAGGTCAGAAAAAAGGGAAAAAATGCCATACATGCTTTTAAAGGACTGCTGGAAAATTCTGAAAAGGTGTGATGCAATCTAGAAAATTTCACAGCCAAAATGAGGAGTGATAACTGTTCAAAAAGAAGGTTTTGTTTGTTTGCTTGTTTGTTTCTGATCATCTGTCAGAAAGATGGTCTAATGTTTTAATTCAGTGTTAATTTTAAAGAGATATCAGGTCCAGTCAGTGTTTGGAGGATCTGAGTATGTAGGTCTGGAAGTTGTGATTGGATGACTTTTAAAGTGCAAATTCCAATTTAAAGACTAGAACGAACACCAAGATAGTTGTAAAACATGAGAAAAGAGATGGCCCGGGATGATAGAGAGCTGCTTGGAAGTTGTGAAGCAGCAAGTTCAACTCTTAAGGTTACTGTGCTTTCCAAAATGAAAAAGTGGTGTATCTTAACTAACCCTATGACTCTGGGTTTTGGAGGCCAGTGCTAAAATGAGATTGAAAGGCACTAAATAAAGATGCAGCATTAAGAAGCATTACATCAGATATGCTTCAAACACAAGCAGTTCAAAACTGAGAGTAATGGTTTAACCAATAAAACATGAACATCAAAAAGAAACTGTATGGCAGGATCAGATTTGCTCGTTCAGGATGTTTAAAAAAAGAACTGATTGGGATTTTGGAGACAAATGGTTAAACTCCTGTTAATGTAACATCTTCTAAAGTGGATGAGAAGTTCCTCAGATTCATCACTCACTTTTAAATCCTAACACCTAATTATAATTAAACAGCACTCTGAGAACAACTCCAAGTGTGGTGGAGTACTGGATTTGCTGGGGACCATGATTCAGCTGATTCAAATCTCACCCATTGCCAGGACCCAAATCAACAAAAAACATTCTTACTACAGTGGGTGAGTGAGGGGGGGCCATGCCCCCTCCCAGCCTTCCACAGAGATAGAAACATGTTCACAGAAACAACATTCACCACCTCTGACCTTCATCCTACACTTGACTGGATCCAAGTTCATGCAACACATATTTAGCAAACGCCACTTTCATACCGATCAGTCATAATCATTTTCCAGTTTGTGCATACAGTACTTTAGACTGTGTATGTGTACTTCCAGGATCGTCACTCAAATTATTTAACTCACTTTCCAGGAACATTTTGAATGTTCATTTCCATAATTTCCATGTACATTCACAGGCACCTATTTCATACTACCTACTTTCTTACTTTATTCTTTATTTCAGACCCAGGGGGATCCATATCACAAAAATTACAACAAAGACAAACAATCAGATGAAAAAAAAAAAAAAAAACATACAAAACTTTCCACAATGTTAAGTGTCTAACAGACAAAGAAGTTTGCCAATGATTGAACAGACTAGAAGAAAAACTAACAGAACTGTGTGCAAGCAAGTAGAGTATAGCTCTCATTTAGCAATAGGACTAATAGTACCTACTACTAAGTGCATAAGCAGAAGCAGGGGGACTTGATTTTTCTTTCTCAACACATCATCTATAAATTTTCCACAGTTTGTTTCAAATGAGCAGCTAATTTCCAAATATTCTGTAAAAACTAAAGAAATCTTTTGGAAACAATAACAAGCATGCTTACAGGTTTTTTAGCAAAAGAATGAGCATACAGAAAACAGTTTAGCCAGTCAAGACAAATTCCAGTTCATAGACAGGAGAGACCAGGCTGAACCAATATCCAGGCCATGAGAGGTTCATAAGACAAACCCTGAGTGAGCTGATGTTATTTAAGGGGTTAAAATACAAGTAAGCTAGAAAAAAACAAACAAACTATAAATAATGTAGCTTCAGTTCTGTGAAAGTATACTCACACAAGAGTTATATGTTGCTAAAGAAGCTTGATATGGGAAAAGTGGACAATTCTAATGGGGAAAAACAGTGTCTAAAAAAGAGGAACAAGCTCATATTTGCTGCTGCGTTAACCTTCCCAGAGTTAGAAACTTCTTCCTGAGAGCATAGCAAAACTTTCTGAGCTGAAGTGCTTTCTACCACAGAAGCTTTTAAGAACATGCAGCCATCACACTTCTGGAGTTCCTTGATTGCATTTTACTGTCTGAATGCTAACTGGCAGCATGCTACTACAAATGCATACAGTGCTTGATCAAAAGAGCTGCCTTCAGCCTGACTTCCTGCTAAAAGCTGCTGATGATCCAAGTTGCTTAATGGGGGTGCTTAACAATGGAATCTTACAGAGAATTTACAGGATTTTATTCTTCTTCACTATAGAGAGGCTTTTAATGGGGGCTTCATTAATAGCTGGTCCCTGTCATTCTAAATAGGACAATTGAAAGGCTGTTGAGTATTAATTAAGGGGGGAACAGTATTTTCTTTTGAAAAAAGAAAAAATCTGAGCACAGTAGTGTGGTATGACAGAGAAAAATGTAGGATTTGTTGAGTTTGATTTAACAACTATTCAAAACCTGACTGGATCAGAAAAAGACGAAAACTTGACTGAATAAAGTTTTTTTTTTTTTTTTTCACAATGTACAATGTATTTACACAGCATCTTGTGTTATCATATTGAACTAAAACCTCCTCTCCACCATCCACAGTCCTCACCAATAATCAGCAATCATCACCAGAAGACAAGTATACTGTGGGGACATTGAAGACAGTGAATCACTTTAAATGTCAAGTGGAACTGAGCTAATAAACCAGCTGACATTTGTCTGAGCGCAACTCAAGCTGAGATCTCATTGACAACAAACCCCAACAATCAAAACAAACAGTAGTAAACAGGGCTGATGGACCTTTAACTGAATACTCGCTTCAGTTAAAGGTGTACTGTGACCATTGTAGGGCTTTGACAATGCAACAAACCATATGCTCTGGTGGTGTAAATCATGTGAGTCAATTAAATTAGGAAGAACAGCACCCTGTTGTAAGGGGGAGCATATTCCTGAAGGTAATTAAGACTTCTGTAAATCTAAACAAACCAAGGAGGCAATCATGGAAAACAAGACTGAAGATATATATGTTTTCCTTTAAGAGATTCCAGGCACCTGAGGAGGGTAATGAAAGAAATTAATTACTTTATTTAAAGCAACAACAACAAAAAAAGACAGCCTTCATCAATGTTGGATAAATTCAGCAAAGAAAGGTTTACTGAAATAAAGAATAACAATTGGCCATTATTGTACAAATTAATTACCTATAAAATGTAATATTATATATGTAACAGTCACCATGCAGCTACAATGTAATGTGTGTATATATATATATATATATATATATATATATATATATATATATATATATATATTTATTAACTTAGGTTCATGTAAAATAGGTCCCTCTGAAACAAGTAACAGAAAAAGAATGTTTGAATGGATCAAACTCACAATACATGAAAGCACTTCATTTGTGCCATTGCATGTTCTCAACGCTGTGTGCAAACAGCATGCCATTTCTGGCACATTTAGCCCTTTTTTAAATCACATTTTAAGCTTTTGTGTCTCTTTTTGGCAACATCAAAAATAGCATGCCAATAGGGTTAGGGGTAATGCACAATCATCTTTTCACTGTAACTGCTATGCAGTGACATAGCTAGAAAAAGAATCTGAATGGGTGAGAATGACACACTGTTACGGCCCAGGCCTGTCAGCTGGAGGGAATGTATGTAAATGTGAATGTGTGAGTGCTTGCAGGTGATTGGCTGGGTTCCGCTTCGGCTTCGTTCCCTCCATCCTTTGTCAGGGTTGGACGACGATGTCTCCGCTCCTTTCCAGCCCAGCCAGTGCGGAACTCGGCCCTGCGATATAAGACTGGAACTGCCCTCAGTCTTGGCAGTTGTGTGTGATTACAGCACAGCTCACCACTTATTCCGTGTGTCTAGTGACTGCACCTGTGTGTGCATTTAGTTGATCATTGTTACCCAGTGGGGATTTAGGATATTGGCATTTGTATGACTAGACTCTGTAATTGTAGGTTTGAGTGCTTTAAGCTACTAGTAAGACATTTCCCTTTTGTTTATGGTTTTGTATATTTGCTCTCCCTTTTGTTGTTAAGTTGCACTTTGGGCTTTACCTGATTGCAGGAAACTCTAAGTTGGTTTACTATTGTATAAAACGAGTTACACTTTTTGTTGGTCGGAGTTAATAAGAAATGCATGTTGTTATGGCACCTTCTTTTTCTTTTGGTGACTTTTAATACTGGCACCCTACCTTGTTTTGTACATTTATTTTATTACTGTAAATAAATTACTCATATTGTGAGTATTTGCCTCCAGCCTTATTTGTTGCTACCCCTCTTGCCCCTAGACTATGACTAGACACATTATGAGATCAGGCTGAAAGAACTCATACAAGAGTAAGTAGTGGATAGTGAAGGATTAACACTGAATGAGGCAGTATGAGTTCCAGACTACTTTCGGTTGGTTAGTTTGTTTCGTTATATTTTTTGGATTCAAGTCTTGCTTTCAAGCACCGTTTGTATTGCTGGAAATGTTATTCATTTATAACATCTATAACAAAAAAAAGTTTTAAAAAGGTATAATATGTGGGTCAAGGAGGGCACTGACTTTACTTTAAAATATAAAAAGAATTTGGTTGGATGGATTACATAAAAAGATCACATAAAATCAATATTTCCACCAAAGAATGTGATGCAGGATTTCAGGTGGTTTGGACCAGGGAAGCATTGAAAACCTGCAGGATAGTGGCCCCCATGGACTCTAATGTAAGCTCTGCAGCTGTATTCATACGTCTTACAGTCTGAATAAAATGCACAGTATCATGTCATGGCATGTTTTAGGTGTTCCAATACATGAAATTACCATGCCAACTTTTATCTCAACAAGGCCTGAAAACAACACCCTACTCTCATCAGAAAGATGGCAATAGTGTATAATTGTTGACAGTATTATACAGTACAGGCAATGTCTTTAACATAAAGGTAACTGGCTTCAGTACACAGTCTCAGAGACAAAGATCATAAAGAAAAGCACACAGGAGGCAGAATAACTGGACGTGATGTTAAGTTACTTTATTGTCTACATTTTCACCAAGCCCCCCACACCAGCCAACCAGAATGACTACAACTGACTGCTTATATAGCAGACAAGCTTAATTGGATTGTACTATTAACATGGGTTTCCAAAGACAGCTATATACAAACAAATCATGGAAAGTATTTATAGTAAAAGTTTCCCAGAGAATATACATATGTTTACAAAAACCCAAGCTACTCCAAAATCATACTAAATAATCAAACCAATGATTAACCCAAACTATAGAAAATCATTCCATACAACTCCCCCTTAACCTTTTTCCAACCTTGAGTTCCCTCCACCCGAAACCAATAAAAGGCGCATGAACACCTGGGGACATCATTTGTCCACGTACCACTCCTGGGAGACAGAAAAGAGCCAAAGGTAAACACAAATATTAAATAAACGTTTTAGTATCTATACTTAATATTCTACTTAAAACCATGAGTTAACTATTCACTTATTATTTAGCTAAACCAATAAAATCTACCGTGTCTTTGCAAACCTCCAAACGTGGAAGATTCCTGGTTTCTGCTACCACACACGCACACACAGACACACCATAAACCAATAAACTAATTAACTTAAACTCTGTGTATTTATTCACAATTCTTCTTTAATAATTAAAAACATGTTTACCAATCAACCTTTGTCTTTGTAGTCATCAATAGAAATACGCTATGAAGTAACCATGGCTCATTGTGACTGTGACATTTGAAAGGATCAGTTTGGTCACAAACCAAGATCTTTCTCTCATCCCAATATTGGAACCAAAAGTCCAAAACATCCATCAAAAACTGGGACACACCCCAGATTCCTGGTGAAAATCCAATGTTTTAATCTTCTACCACTTTTCAAGATTAAAAAACGTGTACTAAACATGGAATTATAGTTATACCACTAAAATAAAAGTTTGCATTTTTACATTTAATTTGACATTGAAAAAAATGCTTCAACTGTTTCCCTGCATTTCTTCATACAGGATGCAGAAAAAAAAGGAATTCTAAAAGGATGAGGACAGATGTATGGATGGAGAGATAAATGGAGGGAAGTGTGGAGGGTTGCTGCAGCAGTGTGAAGGTGACAGATTGACCCTTGGGTCTCCTCTGCGCCCGGGAGAGTAGGACCAGCAGGGTGAAAGCTCCGGAGGCGAGCCAGCCAGGAAAACAATGAACTCCACCGTCAGCAAATATAAAAGAGCAGGGGAGATGGGAGGATGGATGGGTGGGAGCAAGGGAAAAGGGTGAATTTAGAGTCAATTAGAGAAGCAAAAGGGAAAGGGATATGTGGTGGTGTGGATGAAGATGGAATGAAAAAGCAGGAGGTGAAGACAAAATGAGAGGAAGGTGAGAAGAAAGGAGTAGGTAGTAGGACACGGAGGAATACAGAAGAATACTTGTGAAGAGAGGATGAAGAAAAATAGTTGAGAAAAAAAGACAATAGAAGACTAGTAGACTTGTAGAGGTCATGGGAAGGTTGGGAACCATTTGGTTTAGGACTGTATCAGCAAAATGTTTAACAGATGTGTGATAATGCATCAAATTACTCTGCAGGTATTTACCTGCTCTAGATCAAAATGACATTTATAGTTACACAACACAGGCAGGAACACATGTAGTTAAATACATATATATGTAGTTAGCACAGCTCTTGGTTTAATTTACAAAATCATGTTTAACCATCATAATTGCTTACTTTGAGGCTGAAAGGGTAATGGCAAACATCTTAGACAAAATTAGATTAAATTAATAAATTTTACTGGACTGCCAGACAGCTAGCTGCTTCCTCGTTCTGTTGCATGGGAAAAATTCTGGTCCAGTCAAACAAGAGATTAAAAGCTATCTATCTCAGAAATGGCTACTCATCAGATGATGCGGCTAATTATAAAGCTTGTACTGTGAAAATGTAATGCATCATGTTACTGTTGTTTTCTATGTTACACCTCTGAGGCAGAAGTAGTCTACAACTCGGGACTTCTCACCAGCAAGACAGGGACTACAAAGTGCCGTCATACAGACTGTGACGTGTGGTGAAGGATGCCAAGTAGTGGTATAGAGGCAGGAACTGCAACTATAACGGACTACAGGAGGAGAGCCCCCGTTCTTTTGAGCGTAGATGCCGCTCTGCCTGAGAACCTAAATAGTTTTTTTGCATGGTTTGAGGCTGGTGTTAGCTCTGCTGGCGCTGGCATGCTAACTGCTGCAGTCTTCAGGACTTCTGTCAGAGTGGTACATGCACTCACTCTGACAGAACATGCTATGAGGAGAACACTGAGAATAGTGAGCTGCAGGAAGGCAACAGGAACTGACGGCAATCCTGGTCAGGTGCTTAGGTCCTGTGCTGACCTGCTAACTTCTGTCTTTACCACGTTGACCAACCTTTCTCTGAGCCAGCCTGTGGTCCCTGCCTGCTTTAAATTGTCATTATCATCCCTGTGCCAAAGAATGCTTCTCCAGCTGGCTTTAACGACTACCACCCTGTAGCTGTCACCTCTGAGCTGATGAAGTGCTTCGAGAGACTGGTCAGGGGCACATCTGTGGCTCCCTCCCTGTATTTCTGGACCCACCGTCCACCACTAGTTTCTTTACCAAACAGATCAGTGGACAACTCCATCTCCCAGATAATGCACACCTCCCTCACTCACCTGGGCAAGCACACAGGGGACTATGCAAGAACGCTGTTTATTGATGTTAGTTCAGCTTTCAAGACTTAAGTTCCCACCATGCTCTGCTTCAAGCTGCTCAGCCTGGGATGAAACTCCACCCTGTGTGCCTGGATTCTGGACATCCTGTCAAACAAAACTCAGGTGGTGTGGGTCGGAAGGGCACACCTCCAACCACCGAACCCTCAACACCGGATCTCCACAGGGCTGCATCCTCAGCCTCTGCTTTTTTCCCTGTACAGTCATGACTGTGTAGCAATGGACAGCTTCAACACCATAGTGAAGTTTGTGGATGACACTGTTGTGGTTAGTTGCATCAACAACAATGATGAGTGGGCCAATGCAGGGGAGGTGAAGAAATTGGCCTGAGTGGTGCCATACTAACAACCTTCTGCCAAATGTAGATAAAACTAAGAAGATGATGATTGACTATGGGAGGAGACAGCAGAGCAACTACACCCCTCTGAGGATTAATGTGACTCTGGTGGAGAGGGTGTGCAGTTTCAAGTACCTAGATGTGCACATCACCGATGATCTGTTAGACTCTGCACACAGACAGCCAGATGAAGAAGGCGAGGCGATGCCTTTTTCACTTGAGACAACTGAGGAAGTTCAGAGTCTCTCTGAAAATCATGAGGATGTTCTACAATGGAGTGGTGTAGAGTGTTCTGATTGGTAACACCACCCAAAGGTATAGGAACAGTACTAGTCGTGACTGGAGGGCCTCGCAGAGGGTGCTGAGGTCAGCAGAGCGTACCATGGATACAACACTCCCCACCCTCCAGGACATCTTCATGAGGAGAACAACAGCCAAAGTGAACAGGATCATGAGAGAACCTCATCATCCTATCAACAGTCTGTTGGAGTGTCTGCGTTCTGGCCAGCGCCTAAGGCTCATTAAAGTGAACACAGTGAGACTCTGGAGGAGCTTCTTCCCTCAGGCTGTCAGAATGGTGAACTCAAGCCTGTAGTGACACTGGCCAGTGTCCAACCTTCTGCTGAAAAACAGTCATTTACTCGTCACTTTAACAAGGTTTATATTTTGCACTACCATTTACATTGTAAATACTGTAGATATACAGTATATACACATTGTTAGTCTATATAGTATGCACATCACTGCACAACCATTGCACTGTGGCTCATTATATTTATTGTCTTTCTAGTTAATTGTGCATTTCACTGCCATCTTGCACGCGCAAGTGGCAAATAAACAACTCGACACTTGAAAGTAACTGTCAATCACCTATAACCACCAGTGGTAATTTAAACAGCAGGGTTTCTTCCATCAGTATGGTATCACTGAGTACTTTTCTTCATGTCATTAGATCACATCGTGCACAGCCAAGTCAATCTCTTATTACACATTTTATGAATTTATCAAATTCATTCTAACTTTGGAGGTAATTCTACAGTGTGTGCAGAATTATTAGGCAAATGAGTATTTTGATCACATAATCCTCTTTATGCATGTTGTTCTACTCCAACCGGTACAGGCTTGAAAGCCTACTACCAATTAAGCATATCAGGTGATGTGCATCTCTGTAATGAGAAGGGGTGTGGTCTAATGACATCAACACCCTATATCAGGTGTGCATAATTATTAGGCAACTTCCATTCCTTTGGCAAAATGGGTCAGAAGAGAGATTTGACGGACTCTGAAAAGTCAAAAATAGTGAGATGTCTTGCAGAGGGATGCAGCACTCTTAAAATTGCCAAGCTTTTGAGGCGTGATCATCGAACAATCAAGCGTTTCATTCAAAATAGTCAACAGGGTCGCAAGAAGCGTGTTGAAAAAACAAGGCGCAAAATAACTGCCCATGAACTGAGGAAAATCAAGCGTGAAGCTGCCAAGATGCCATTGGCCACCAGTTTTGCCATATTTCAGAGCTGCAACATCACTGGAGTGCCAAGAAGCACAAGGTGTGCAATACTCAGGGACATGGCCAAGGTAAGGAAGGCTGAAAAACGACCACCACTGAACGAGACACACAAGATAAAAAGTCAAGACTGGGCCAAGAAATATCATAAGACTGATTTTTCTAAGGTTTTATGGACTGATGAAATGAGAGTGAGTCTTGATGGGCCAGATGGATGGGCCCGTGGCTGGATCAGTACAGGGCAGAGAACTCCACTCCGATTCAGACACCAGCAAGGTGGAGGTGGGATACTGGTATGGGCTGGTATCATCAAAGATGAGCTTGTGGGACCTTTTCGGGTTGAGGATGGAGTCAAGCTCAACTCCCAGTCCTACTGCCAGTTTCTGGAAGACACCTTCTTCAAGCAGTGGTACAGGAAGAAGTCAGCATCATTCAAGAAAAACATGATTTTCATGCAGGACAATGCTCCATCACACGCATCCAAGTACTCCACTGCGTGGCTGGCCAGAAAAGGTCTAAAAGAAGAAAAAATAATGACATGGCCTCCTTGTTCACCTGATCTTAACCCCATAGAGAACCTGTGGTCCCTCATCAAATGGGAGATCTACAGGGAGGGAAAACAGTACACCTCTCTGAACAGTGTCTGGGAGGCTGTGGTTGCTGCTGCACGCAATGTTGATCGTGAACAGATCAAGACACTGACAGAATCTATGGATGGCAGGCTTTTAAGTGTCCACGCAAAGAAAGGTGGTTATATTGGTCACTGATTTGTTTTTGTTTTGTTTTTGAATGCCAGAAATGTATATTTGTAAATTTTGAGTTGTTATATTGGTTTCCCTGGTGAAAATAAATAAGTGAAATGGGTATATATTTGGTTTTTGTTAAGTTGCCTAATAATTATGCACAGTAAGAGTCACCTGCACACACAGAAATATCCTCCTAAGATACTAAAACTAAAAAAAAAAACCCACTCCAACTTCCAAAAGTATTCAGCGTTGATATTTATGAGTCTTTTGTGTTCATTGCAAACATAGCTGTTGTTCTATAATAAGATTAATCCTCAAAAATACAACTTGCCTAATAATTCTGCACACCCTGTACACCTAAAGGATTATTTTCTGCACAAGATTAATTCTGACTTGTTACTACAGTGAGGTATCAGTGGACACAATATTAATAACATTTAAAAATGCATTAAATATACAATATATAAACTCAAGTACAAGTTTCAGTTTCCCAGCAGTGTTTGCAGAGAGCAGAGGCTCACTTTGTGAATGAATTTCATTGTGGAATTAAACTCTTATATAATTCTGTCTTAATCCAGCTCCTGTGAGGGACAGAAAATGGACTCAGACGAGCAAATCTCAGCTCTTTGCTTTGCTTTTTTTTTTTTTTTTTTTTTTTTGAGAGCACATGCTCCAATTTCAAATTATTGACCTTCACCAGACAATATGGAGAAAAAAAATATGGGGAAGATGACAATACACAAATAAGAGACTGATAATATCCAAAGATGACCGAGTTCTTTGGATGAAGCTAATGATGCTGTAAAGATACAACTTTGTCCCCTTGAAACAAACAACAACGATGTGGGGACGGCGCTTAGAGTGATTTTGCTCTGAACAAAGCCTGTGCTTGTGGCACAGTCTCTGAAGAAGCTGCAAACAAGAAAGTGAGAGGCACTGGTTTGAAATGAAGCCTGTTGTGTCACAAATCTGCTTTAATTACTGCAGATTTGAGGTACATAATGGCAATAAAAAGAATTTTAGTTTTAAAAATTCTCATTCATTTCTCTGTACACCTTAAGTAATAATATAATATTTAGGAACACTTACATCATAGAGCAGTGAACCTATATTAGTCTAACTTCAAGCATTTTTTATTTATTTTTATTTTTTAAGCTCCTTCCACTTAAAATAGTCACTAGTTACTTTTTGCAAAACGTAATGGCATTAGTAAAGGAGTTACAGCATTATAAAAGTAATTAATTACTGAAAAAAGTAACTACTCTGCTGCTTTTTAAAAAAAAATGTTCCAAGAAATCAGTGTTTTGACATTAGGATTAACTTTCAAGGATTAACATGTTATCCTAATCCAAATCTGACACTTTTAAGACAGAAAAGGTTCCATGGACTAGTCAGCAGCTATGGTGTCAATGTCAGACTCAGTAATGAGAAGGAAAGCATTCTCATGCTGGTATGGTTCTTGCATGAATGGTAACTTTACACCAGATAAAAAGGCAGAGAATAAAGAGCATAAAATAGACATTTGAGACAAAGAAATAAAGCATACACACAGTGTGTAGAGAAAGAGCAGAGCAATGAGCAGAAGGTTTGTCTCCTGTGGGATCGTTCACACCTACAAGGTTCAGTATCCTGTGACTTCAGCTCCTTTGCAGACTATCACCAACAGAGAAGAGAAATAAACCTCTGGAGGAGTGTCTGTGATGAAACACAGGAAACACTGGCAGCCAGCGAGTTTCACACTGCGGAGGCGAAAGTGAGCCACTGGAATCTGTTTAATTGTAGGTTGGACTGTGTCCAAGCTGCAAAATATGTAGGTTATAACATTATATAGAATTTTACTGCTACTGAATAATAAATTTAGTTATGTTCTATCATTATTGAAGTCCATCTGTTCAGCAAAACTATTTAAATTGATTAAGATATATGAATAAATATCTCTTATTTGTTTTTAAATTTTTGCAATGACAAGTTAGTCATAAATGATAATCTGAAATTCTGTACAACTTTTGTTCTGGATACCAGTGTTCATTCCAAAACTCAAAGGTCATGTCAGTTTTACAGATCAAAACATCAGAGCCAACATATACACAGTCTGTTTCATTGTAAAACAGGGAAAGGATCAAAGCTGTAGTATCTGGAGAATTAATGACTTTCTAGAATATACCAAATGTTGTCCAGATGTAGGAATGCAGTTGTGATATAAAATCTATGTTAGTAAAATTAAGTTGAATTAATAGTCAAATTAATGAATATATGGATGCATATATGGATTTATACTGCACGTTTTCAAGGCACTCAAAGCACTTTACATTGATTCTATTATTCATTTTCACCATATTCTGACAGTGGTGGTAAACTATGTAGCCACAGCTGGGCAGACTGATGGAAACATAGCAGCCAATCCACGCCAACCCTTTCTCTGACCAGCACCAAACATTCATACACTAATATACATACACTGGAGGCAAGGAGGGTGAAGTGTCCCAAGGACACAATGACAGAATGACTGGGATTCGAGCCACCAACCTTCCAGTAATTGGAAAAGCCGCTCTACTGCCTGAGCCAATGCAACTAATTTGTTTAATACCTTTAATATAACCTTTAATGACACCCAGTAAAGTAATATCCCTTCAAACAGCAGGAAGGAAAATTGACAAGTTAAAAATGCTCATGAGGAAGTAGGGAGAGGGGTTGAATGACATGGTTTCATGCATTCATTCACGATGTAACCTTAAGACCAACATAAAGGCAAAAGTATCTATTTTTCACCCCACACTCAACTTCAAGTCACATTCAGTTAACATTTGTATTACTTTTATTTATATGGATTCCAATCTGCTCGTTGTTTTGATTACATATAAATCCCAGCACACTGGTTTGGTTTAGCAGTTAGCATTAGCATTGCACATTTTCAAACAAATCCATTGATTAAAAAAAACAGCCTGTTCCTCAGGACAAATAAATTTGAAAGCAAAACAAAACAAGAAAAAGGCTTGTTTACGTTACACTTTTGCTAACTGTGGGGTTTTGTTTTTCCTTTTTTTTTTTTGGCATTTTTGGCAAAATTTTGTCCAGAAATTCACCACAGGAAAAATACAGGCTGGTAACTTACTTAGCATCTTATAGGCTAGTAGCTTCCCACCACAGTCAGATATAAGGAACTGCTCCTGCTATTGAATATATTCGAAGAAGCACTCAATCTTACCAAGTAGAAGCTCCAACAAACTGAACTGGAGTCTCTAGAGTGAGTGTAGCAGCACCTGACAAAGATGTGTATGCAAGAGAAATATGACAACATTATGTTGCTTATGTAATGATATACAATGCGATGTGAATAGAGTATAGCAGAATGGACATAACTATAAATGCATGTGAATATAGCTGAAAGTTTACAGATACACACTAAAGTGTTTATGATCTGGATAAAACAGATCTAAAGCTGCTGTATAATTTGTCCTAAACCCTGTCATTGTATTAGCCACCCACATCCCATTTTGCCCCTTAGGTTTTAGAGCATAGAGTAAATTAGTCTTTGTTGGAGAGATGAGGCTGACAGACAGGTTATGCTAGAGAACATTTGTGGATCCATACCTGAAACTGAGGAACATTGCAACCATTTAATGATGATTTTGAGAGGAGTGTTTTCATTTTTTACAATCTATATATTGATTTTTTATGATGACTGGCGCATGATGTTTCCATAGCATTTATCTTTATTGTTGCTTACTCTCTGTGGTTATGTATATGTTGAATAATGCATATTTTTTGCTTAGTGCTACTCCAGTGCCTCTTTAGACATTGGCCCAACTCCAATCTGACCCCTTCACCGTCCCCCAAACATGCTCAGTCCATTTGATTTGAGGGTCTGACGCATTAAGCGCCACTTCAACCCAATTAGCTTTAAGTGGGAGGTGGGTTGTAAAGCCCTCCAACATCAAGTCACACTCTTTCAAGTGCACTACTTGTTTTCTGTCTGGAATGGCAAAACATCCCACATCTATAAATATATATTTTGTGTGGTTGCGTCAGAAGGTCTTACTTTTCCTTTGGCTATATTGATCATGTAACGGACTGTTTAAAGTGCAGATGTGTTGCAGAATGTACTTTTCTCCAGGCTTGATCTGCAGCATATGTATAGGAAAGGACTATATGAGTTACAGGGAAAGGAAGAAAGTGAGGTTTAGTTTTGGATGTTGTTGTGTTTTCACATTTGGACACAAATGTGTACACTATGGGTAAGTTAGCATGTACATTATACAAAGAAATATGGTTACAAGGTCAATGTTGACAATATCCTAGGAAATGCTGAAGTTACTTCCTTAATACCTGTAGTTTCAGAAAATAAAAAAAAACAAAAATGGTTAATATAAAATAACCAAAATTTACTATTTAATTTGAATTTTCTTGATTGGAAAAAGGCTTTAAAAACCTTAATAACTTTGACGGTTATTATCATTGATGCTGTAGGTAGAAATAAATACCCGTGAAGCAAAGTAGAACGAATGAATCCGTGGGAGTACACAGAAAATGCTTTATTGTCTTTGTTGACAGTAAAACTTAAACGACTCTTTCCAGTGGGTGATGGATAGCTAAATAAATCACAGTAGAAGTTGATCTGAAGTCCTTGTTTCCTCTTTAAATTAGGGCTTCCTGAAGCTTGCCAATGTGTTTCACTAACCCCTAATTAAAAAGAAAGTCCTCCACAGGAAGAGTTGTACTTCATGATGTTGAGGGAGGGAAAATGGGCTGAAATAGAACTAGACCACTGTGTCTTTAATTGGTAAACTAATGATGCAGATTCGATGATGTTTGGCCAAGCAAAGCTCAGTTGAAAGATTCATGGCTTGAAAGGGATTTTGGTTCAAGCTCATATTATATATATATTTCAAGCTCATATTATATATATATATATCTATATATATATATATATATATATATATATATATATATATATATATATTATTTACATATATTGGGCTCGTTAGCGTTTTATTATCGTGTTAACAAATTAATTAACACAGTAATTTTTTTAATTGCGCGTTAAGGCAGTGTTTTTTTGTTTGTTTTTTTTTTGTTTTGTTTTTTGTTTTTGTTTTTTTTTTAAACTACTTTCTCACATGCTTTGAACAGAGAAACCACATGCCGAGACTTGCAAAGCAATGCCTCTTCCTCCATGTCTCGTCCTGCTGCAGTGATGAGTCTGATGTAATCAGGAGAGAGCAGGTTTATTAAAATGAAGACGTTCTCTGTCTGGCACTTCAGGAAAAAGAAAAAGTACTGACATTTCTCTTTGTCCTTAAAATACCATGAAAATGGGAAGAACATTGTGACTCTGAAGGGAAACTGTTTCCAAAAGACAATAAGAATGTAGTTTTCTTTTGTTTGTTTTATTTCAATGAAATGCTGGTGGATATAAGGTTTGAAACAAGGTAAGGTAGCAAAGGTAAGACATATTATGACCATGTTTTATGAATGAGAAGCATACATTGGGCCTTGTTTTGCTTCTGGTTCGATAAAACTTGGTCATGGCGAGATCAAACTTACTGTTTTGGAATCTGTGAGATATGAGCTTTCAGTAGAGCTGCTGTCTGTCCACGTTCATCCCGTCAGGAGCCATAATTTGTTCTTTTAATTTTTTTTTTTTGTTTTCTTAAATGTGTTTGGTGGTCATAGAAAAGGTTTTACTGAGCTGAGATTCTGGACTTTCTGTGGATACCACACATGTTTATTGTTTCTCTTCCAGATCTGACGTTACACCAGTAAAACTAGATGTTAACCCCTTAAGTCCTGGTAGTGGAGGCTGTAGGCACTAGAGGTTAAGCTAAACATTCAAGCTAAGAATGCAAAATTAGAGAATTTATAGGCAAGAAATCTGAATAATGAACCAGTAAAGGTGCATGGATGGAGGTTATTGTGCATATTATCTCTCCTTAGAATCTAGAAGCTGTTCACCTGATGCTGATATTCATAACATATTGTTCCTTTTGTGTTTAGAAGGAAGCAACTTCACAGCTTTAAATTCATCCTGCTGACTTTTTATCTTTATGTTAGTAATCCTGAAAATTTCATCTGTCTTTATCATAAATATTTGATTTTATATATCTATAGAAATATTTTAACTGTAGCTGTTTAAAGAGGAAACTGCAGCTAAAACTGCTCTGTGTTTAGTGCAGGGGTCCGCAACCTTTATAATCCAAAGAGCCATTTTTCCCTCAGCCAGCTACACACAACTTGTTTAGAGCTGCAAATGTTACGGGACCTTTTGATTAAGACAACTTATAAGCTTTGATAAATATCTACTCTAGGAATGTGGTTGTCATTTCTGAAGAACCACATTTTATTACTATTTTTATCTTTTAAAATAAAGAAAAACATAAAACTTTTTCAAAAAGAGAATAGTCAGACTTTCTTCTATGGGATGTAGATGTAAAAAGAATAAAAAAATAGAAAAAAAAGTCTATAGTTTCCAACCTTTTCCAAGAAACATAGATTTAAAAATCAATTGCTACTGGTACATACTACTTGTGGAAATTTAATGCAATTATTCTAAGAAAAAAAGAAAACTACTCCCTTAGAACAAAACATAAAACCACTGAATACCAGCAAGAAACACTGAGATAGCTGTGATGAACATTTTTACTAGGGGGTTTTCAATGTATTATTTACATGAAAATATAATTAATTACTTAAAAAAAAATATGCATAACCAGTCCAGCACATTGCCTTCCATATATAAGCTGTTGGGAAGTGGATGGAAGGCTTAGTTGTTCTGTGAGACAAATGCACTGATCTGAACTTCACACGACTGTTCTAGTTTAAACTGTGCAGCAGGAATTACAATTAGTTCACTGACGCTGCTTGATCATCCACTACATCATATAAAACACTCTCAAATTAATACAATTTGAACATATGCTTTGCTTCAGCTCATCCAGTGAGGCTTTCAAACAGGAATCCAGAATGATTTCCCTGCCAACGTTTTCACTGGAGAGTGAATGTATCATCAAGTTGCTTTTATGTGCTTCGGATGGCATTTGGACTGAAACTCAGAAGGAAGAAAAGTGATGAGAAAAGTCTGAAAGAACAGATTTTTATTGCTTCCCAGGAAAGACTTTGATGTTTTATTCATTTATTTAATTAATTTTTTAAAAATGAAATGGTTAAGAATAATCAAACTTCAAACCAGGTTTAGACAACATTAAACAACCAAGCAGAAATAAGATCATTAGCATTAAGCAAATGATTCATTCTTTAAAAAGAGTTTAATATTTACATTGGTTTCTGTATGCTGCAATGTCTGATAATAAATTACAGACTACAATATCTGAAAAAGGTCAAGTCTGCATCTAACTGGGTGCTCAGCCTCAAAAAGTGCAACCCAGTTCCAAAGGGGAAAATCAAGGGGGAGTTCTATATTTTTAATAAAAATCCATTTGTTTCTTGGGACAAACATATAAAACCCTGTTGAAAAATGCTAGATGGGGATAATCTGTTTTGTGGGTATTGTTTTCTGAATGACAGTTATCCCATGAACAAGCTACTGTGTTCTAATCTGACAATTGTGTAGCACAACAGTGAAAGACAGCCAACACGATGTGGAGGACATGCTAACAATAAAGCTGTCAAATTTAAGAATATGTCCGCATTGCCTTTCATTTTTTTAAGGGAATAAAAGAAAAAAAATAAACAAAGCTCAAAGTTAGTAGATGTGAAACTAGTATGCTGAGCTGACAGTAAGGAAATCCTACAAACAAAACAATATGGTCTTATAGCTGCACTTTCACAGGTTTAAACAGATAAGACACTGAAGCCATTACATCACCCAAAGGCTGCTGCTCTGCAAATGCAGGGGATAATAATGTAGGACATCACTGAGTGCATCGGTCTGAGTATGAGTAAGTGCAAAGTCTTCTGTAAAAGCAATTGGAATGAACCTACATATGTTTCTAAGAAGACGCCACCTCTGATCCAAGAGAATGTACCTCATGTAATCTAATTTGATAAGGAAACACTAGCTCCATGGATTCCTCAGTTATATCATGTTCCTCATTATGCTTGTACTCAAGCCAATGTTAGCCCAAGCCCAGATCTCAGCCATGAAACTTAAGCTTTCAGTTAAGTGAACAGATTAAAACAATTACCTGTTTATGTAGCTTTTGGTCTTTGTTCATGGACTGAGACTAAATTCTATTAAATAGTAATGTAATAGCAAAAATAATAGGAGTTAGAAAATAGTGAAATTATTAAGGAAAAGGAAAAAGAAAGTGAAATGAGAACTGAGCACCTAAAGTTAGGGTCTAATGTAATATTCAACTGCATTCTGTCCATTTCAGAATTGTTTGCTGGAAGGCATGCACTTCAAGAAACATAAAAATGGCAGCCTGAGAAAAACTGGAACTCTCCAAATACATGATTTTTATTTACCAAAAGGGTTTACAGTAACTGAATCTCCAGCCTCCAGGATTTCAGCTACTAGCATAAGTTTCATTCCCACCTTCCACCACCTGTAGCTTGCTTTAATTACTAGCCTGGCTGTGCCAAAATCAGCAATTCATTTTCTAACTCTCATTTCTAGCCATGGTATTGTGATAGCAATTGGGGAAAAAAAATTAGACCAAAATTAATTTTCCTTCTAGGAACGTTTAGAAGTTTACAAACATTTTTTGGATGAAAAAACTAAAGGGATCTGCAGTTAGACTCTGTAGTGTATGATGCCTAAAAACCCCTTTGCCAAGTCTTCAGATCAAATAAATGTCAAGCAATCTCAAATATCTTGAAGACATTTGATATTTGCAACTGTAACATAGACCGCTTCTGCCACTTGTAAGTTGATTGACAAGGACCAGTCAATGAATGATAAGGACATTTAGTAGGACAAAAAAAAAGAAACATTACTTTAATTTGAATCGATCTGTCTCTTCTAATTGTGTGAATGATTTTAGATAAGACACAAACATAGTGGATGAAAGGAGACAACATGCCTTATGTTCTGAACATTTGGGTATCTTCTTGGAGAACCTCAAAGGAGCAGAGCTGGGTTACCTTTCACGGATAAATAAATAATTTCTCGACCAGCTTGCGTTATCACTTTGCTGCAACACACTGTGACAGGTTTTATTCCTGGCTGGCTGTAGCATTAAAATGCTGATTGTGTCCTGGCAGATTAGTTAGCTGTCTCATAAATATTGATTTACCATCCATTAATCATTTATAAATCCCTAACAAAACACTGAATTGATATTAAGGTTAAACAAGACATATCAGCATGCATCACCTTCTTTTCATCTATCCCACCCTTACTCCCATCACAGTTTTCTGAGCCTCTATCTCCCCTGTTTAAAACCCAGAAATGATAAACTGATTGACAGCACACCTTCCTTTGCTCTCCTCTCTTGTCTGACCTGTGCCAGCCTGTCACCAGGAAGAGGCTCAGAGTCATAAAAAAGGCCAACAAGCTGGGCAAAGCGTTAATCAGGCTGTTGCTAAAATTAAAACATGACTCCCTCTTCTGCTGCTGACAGGATCATCCCCGTCTCTTGGGGAGGTGTTAAACGCCGGTAGGCACCAGAATGGCCAAAACCTTTCCATCCCTTCTGTCACTGTCGCTCTCCGTCACTGTCTTAGCTTCCTTCTGTCTGCCTGTGGGGCTTGTTTCCTTCTTTATGCTCTTTCTATTATTCTGAACAGGCTATTTTTCACCTCCTTAGTTCCTCCTTCAATAAAAGTCTGTCCTGTTCTCCTTTTTAACAGTTAATATGAGTTAAAGAAAATGTTTCTCAGTACTGGACCTGGAGGTAAATGCCTGGACTCTACACGTACAGAAATATTTGCGTGATGATGCATTCTGAGTTTCCACTCTGCTGACAGGAAGCTCTTGTCCTCTGAGTCTCCTTATCCTCATCCTCCAGCACTGTTTTGTTTCCGTGGCAACACTTTCCTAAGAATGTGTGGATGTGACTGGCAGCCAACACGTAGGGTTGCAAAGACCTTTCTTATGAGTTGTTACTTGAATTTTCAGATGGATGCGACGTTAAAGACACCTCAAAATGACATTATAATTTTAATATACTACAAAAAACTATTTTTTTAAAATTATTTTATTATTATTTACTATTTTATTAAAGGTTGAAGAAAAGAGATGTAGTATTTAAATAGATGTGCATTAAAAAGATAGCTTTTAACTATTGTTGTTTTTTCCAACTTTTTTAAAAACCAGACAGGGCAACAAAGGTGGTGGTTGTATTGCAGCCCCCTGAGTAAAGTCAGTCACTGCTCAGTGACATGTCAGTTAGTGATAATAAAATGGGGAACACAGCCCGGTGTGGCCTGAAAAACATGTGGATAGATCACAGCTACAAACACCTTCCTGTCCTCCTTCCTCTTCTCTGTTTTTCATTCCTTGTCTAGTTAACTTGGCTGAAAGGGGAATATTAAGACGGATGGAGGAGCCTCAAAGAAAGCAGCTGAAACATGAGGAAAAAGAAGAAAGAAAATGAAGAGCGATGGAGGAGTGGACAATGTCATTTTATCACACACAAGTAGCACAGTCAAATTGCCTACAGAGACATTAAAAAGAGAAGAAAATCAGTGTTGCAGTAATTGACCAAAGTGACACGCAGACTGACTAAATGACAAATGGCACAAAAATTTGAAGAAAAAACTGTCCTCTTGGAAGTGTGGCAGGTAAATTATGTCATCGAATGACAAATTCTTTAATGATGAAAGATGAGAAGTGAAGAATGGACTGCCTGTCTACTTCAAAAGTGTTGAGTGATGAACTCAAGGTGATTTAATTTTTTTACTTTTGATGAAGACAGATTAATAAAATAAAAGTGTTAATGGTGGCAAAGAACAAACCATAAAAGCACACTCCCTGAAACCTTCACAAATTTAGATTTTTAATGTAACGGTAGACAGCGCATGAGCTTATGCAGGATAGGGCCTCCGTCCTTTATGTGGTGTGTATAATTTGCACAATTATGCATCAGACGGGCCAAACTGCAAATTCTAGTTAGCCAGAATTTGTTCACTCTCATCACTAAAAATCAAAATGTAACGAGGATTATGAACCTTTTGCATTTTTGCAAATAAATACATGTAAAATCTCATAGAGTCTTGAATGGGAGCTTTTGCAGCAAACCAAAGAAGTTTTTATCTAAACCTAACAAAAAAGAAAGTGGAAAATCAAAAAAAACCAGAAGTGAATGAGCCCACATATCCCTACTGTCCAGGGTTAAATGGTGAATGGTCTGTATTTATATAGCACTTTACAATATATGTCACATTCACCCATTTATACACACATTCACACTCTGATGGCAGAAGCTGCCATGCAAGGCGCTCAACTACGACCCATCAGGAGCAATTTGAGGCTTGTTGTCTTGCTCAGGGACACCTCAACATGGGTTAGACAGGCTGAGGATCGAACCGGCAACCCTACAAGACGACCACTGGATGCAAATAATAAAAATGATGCAATAATTACAAATCATAAAGTGACTTCAAAGAGATCTAAAATGAAGACACACAGTGAGTCACAGATTCACGGAAATAGTATGTCTAATTAAAGGTTTACAGTAGGGCTATTCAGCTCCAGCCTTCAAGGGTCCTGCAAGTTTAGATGAGTCTTTGCATCAACACACCTGATTCAAATAAATTCAATCCAACAGCGTGTTGTCAAGTTCCACAGAATGACCCATTATTTTTAGTCAAGTGTGTTGATGTAGGTAAGCATCTAAAATCTGCAGGACATTGGCCTGCACGGGTTAGAGTTAAAGAGCTCTGGTTTACAGGTCCAATGATGTGATACCTGACCTTTTCATGCTCTGGTCTTCTAGCCTCTCCTCTATATTTCTGTTTCCCTCTTTCTTATTCATCCAACCACAATGTCTTTTCAGTTTGTCCTGATTCAAAAATAGATTCCTCCCTCTCTGTTTCCCCTCCTTGTCTCATAGGGACCTTCCACCACTCTGACTCCACCAATCACTCGAGGTCTCAGAAGTCCTTGCCAGGCCAGGTTTAGAAACCTACAAGAGCTCACAGCCAGGATCTGCTACAGCTTCAGATTCAAACACCTATGTCTAAATGTATGCCAAGACTTGGTAGAAGTTTTTAACTGAACCACTGTGTTTTCTCTTTCTTTTGGCCCTTTAAATATTTTTTTTCTTGCTCTATTTATCCAGTTGTCGAGAGTCTGGAGTCTCTCCCAGCTGCAAAAAGGGGCACAGTATACTGTGGACAAGTCATCAATTCATTGGAGAGCTAAAACTGTGAACAAAAGCATTGCAAGCTCATACTTATACCATCAGTCATTTCAAATAGCTAAATATGCATGCAAAGGAAATCCACTTAGGCACTGCAATAACACGTAAACTCAACATTGAAAGACACCTGTTGCAGTTAAAGCAAGGACATTTTTATTGTGATATGACCATGCTGCAGCCTCCAGGATGCAAAGAAACAGCATAAACCACAAAGGATCACAAATATGCAAAATGACTCATGAATGAAAAACAGCATATGTTGTTCTATCTGTTTCTCTGTATGGATGATTTGTGTCTGAAGATTCAGGGGCCTTTGACGTCCTTGTGCTAAGGGGCTGAATGTCTCACCATCCAAGTTTGCCTCTTTTGAAGTCAGATCAAATAAAACACACCAGGGGATGGGTGTCAGACACGGGAGGCTGAGATGAGTGGAAACAAGTAGAGGTTTGTTGAGCAAAGTGAGCAATATGACACTCTTATCGCATCATGTTTGCAAGTTGTTTTAGCATTAAGGATTTACAGGCAGCACTAATTTGAGGAAAAGTAGATGAACACACACACACACACACACACACACACACACACTAGACACAAATGCTTCAATCATTTTCATACTTGCACTAAGAAAAAGCCTCCACTAAACCTTTGCTTTTATGAAAGCACACACATCTCTGCTCTCCCATCCTTTTGAGGAGCTGTAGATGGAAATCCTCTTAATTACTCTCTCTCTCTCTCTCACACACACACACACACATACACACTCACACACACTTGTCCAGTGCCCACTCAGGCTGTGAATTATTCCTGTTTAATAAAACCAGCAGACAACCTCTGAGCTTTACCACAGCTGGGGAAATTGTCACTTAATGGTGAAAATATTGCATAATAATCAGCAAACAACACATGTGAAGCATTACAACAGATACCCATTTATCACAGACATATGAAAGAAACAAAAGGATCTCAAAAAGGATAAGAACACACACTTATTTGCAGGTCTGCAGTATCTGAGTGTGATGTAGTGGGATTACTTTGTGGAGCAGCTGGATTAGCCTGAGATTTGTGTAGTTTGAGAGATCACAATCATGAGAGAATCCATCTCACAAAGCTTCAAGGTATGCCTTCGGCCAAAGAACAGGTTTGGACTGGTTGGAGTTTTACACTGGTGGGTTTCCTTCTTAAATTTTAGCCTAAAACATGTTTTTATGGATGAAAGACTTGCTGTGGACCAACTATTTTACTGAAATATCTTTACTGAGCCCTTGCTGATGTAACAAGATGTTTTTGTTACAGTATCATCTGCTGCAGGAGTACAGTATGGCTTCAAAGATTAATTCCATTTATGACTGGTCAGAAATATGTGTTTACTAAATCTAGAGTTAGAATTTTTGGCTCGAATGGTATAAATCGTTAAAAATCTCCAGAATCTTAGCTTCCCAATGGTGTATAACATGGAGGTACTTTGAGAGGAGACTGGGTAAAATACATCATTTTTTTGTCATGTCCCACACACGGGATGTCTGGTACCAACTTATTAAGAAGGTTCTATCAGTGCCTGCTTTAGAAATATCAGAACTAATAAAACAAGCAGCTCTAAAATTGTTCCATTTGTTTACTTACTGGCTTTAAGTTAAGAATTTGATTCATCAAATGGGTGTGGTGGTTTTGGTTCATTGATCTGATGTGTCATATTCACACATATACATATGTATATATGTATAGAATATACATATACAGAACTTTTGCATACAGGATGTTGTGTCAGCTATGGCTGAGTTCTGCTTCATGCTGTTCGTCAAACACCTGCAGCTGTATATTAACAAACCGGCCATTTTGAATGTGCACTGTGGCTGATTCATCATAGAAACACAAGAAGACATTATCGAAAGAAGAAAAGAAACTAATAGAGAGAGGGAGGAAGCAAAAGTTTTGACAAAAAACTGACTTTTACTCACTGGACAGAGGTCAGAGTAAATGTAGGATGCAAGGGTGATGCTGAATTTGCCATTGTTAGAGGAAGCACCTCTGAGAAAATCCATAAAATTTGATTAGTGCTTCTGAAATAAAATTATTGGTTAATTTTTTAAGTGCATTAATAAATAACCAGAAACATGACAGCAAATAAGATTTGCTATTATGGTATGAAAAGTGTGTAAGAATGTGTCTTGTGAGTGCGATTATATCAAACAGTATGAGAGCACAGATTTTGATTGAAGCCTTTTTTCTGGATGAATTATTTTTGTGCAAAAATGTTCCAAGAGGCTTGAGACCATCTCATATTTTATATTAACCTGAATATTATCTATAAACCTACTTATATTAGATTCTGCACTATTGATAAGAGAGCTAACTGAAGCTGATCATGTTTTTTTGTTTTTGTTTTTTTTTTTGTTTGTTTGTTTTTTCCTTTGCCATATTCCTTTCCTACTTGTAAAGGTAAGGGTTTATTTATATTTTTTTATATGAAATCATGGCTTAAATAAAAAGTTTGCAGTGGGCACTTAAACACTTTTAGAAAACCCAATCAATTTTAAATTGAACTAAAAGCCAGGGTAAAAGTAAATACAAAAGGAAAACAATGATACATCAAACTTTGTTCAGTCAGAGACAGAAAAGCAACTTGGGCAAAGATATCACAGATACAGAATTGAATAAATAAAAAAGGCAAAACTGAAATCAGCAAAAGTCCTTTGAAAAGACTCAAGAGTGGTATCTTAGGCTTGGTAGCACCTGTTAACATTTCTAGAAGAAAAACAAGGCCAGATGCTTGAGGAGGGTGAAGCCATGTTGGAATATTTAATGACAGAAACAAAATGTGGCAGGAAAAAAAAAAGTGCAGGTAAAGAAATAAATAGAAAAGAAGCAGTGAAGCAGTTTGTCAGAATCATATGGAAACATGACAACTGCACTGAATAGACTGCAGCAACCAAAGAGAAGCAGTTTTTCATTCCTTCGAGACAGTTTGCTTCTTTGTAAATGTTTATACTGCTGCAGGACAATGAGCCAAAACTCACTTCAGTGCTTCAAAGAGGAACAAAGGGATAAAGCACTGTTCATGGCCCTTCCTTCACAGTCAATTGATTTCAACTCCACTCAACATTTAGGAGATGCTAACGGTAAAATCTAAATAAAAATGCAAACACTAAACATATGAAGTCTCTAAGGTTTTCATTACTTTTGTTGCTGTAAATTTTTCTGCAATGAGAACAATCGGACTAATGTCTCAGTGGGATTTAAAAAACCTTCTTTATGCATTTGTTTTTAGTAGGCTTGGCTACTGTCATGAGAATTTTACAGATAGACATTTATTTGCTGTATCATATCTTATGTAATTGAGTGCCATCCATCCACCCATCCATGGCTTCCTCTCACAAAAAGACATGCATGTTAGGTTAATTTATCACTCTAAATTCTCCCTTGGAGTTAGTGTGAGTGGTTGTTTGTCTCTCTGTTTTGGCCCTGTGATGGACTGACAACCTGTCCAGGGTGTCCCCTGCCTCTCGCCTTCTGATTTTAAATTTAAATTCTACTACTTAAATTCATCAGCTTAATGAAACTTTTAGGATAATATGACCAGTATCTGAAAAAATTGCAAAGACAATGATAAACTATTACTACAAAATACATTATAATCTGTAGTAACTAAAAGAATCATTTTGACTCAATGAAATTACGAAGCCCTTGTAAGAATGAATGTCTCTACCAAACAAAAATGTCCTTTTTAAACTGTACAATATTATGTGAAGGTCAGGTAAACACTTCAGTGTGGCTTATTGTAAATCATTAAATTCCAAATCAATATAAGCCCAAGTTACACCTCTGAGTACCAAAGCTCACCTGTCTAAGCACCTCATCCTCTCTCTCTGAACTGGCAGCTGTACTTCTGTCACCTGACAAAATAACACATTAATGCATGCTAAAGAACAAGTTATTTTTTTTTTCCAACTGGTGACAATTATTATCACCATTATTAATGGCTAAATAGCAGTTGGAAAATAAAAACTTTTCACATTGACTCAAACAACTCAAACAACCCCTGATGTCCACTTTACTTTTCTCTGCATCTGAGGATCTGACTGAGTACACAACCACTGTTAGCACTAGCTAGCACTAGCCCTTTCAAAAGAGTGAGTGACAGCGGGGACAGCTAACCTTCTTAGCAAGAAACAAAAGAGCAGAACCAACCATTACAGCTGAAATGGATTACAAGGCGGCCCTTAAAGGTCCCATATTATACACTTTATTCCCAATCTGAGACCATTCATTAATATCTAAATGAAATATTTCCGCCATGGTATGGACAAATCGACCCTCAGTTTGAGTGCAGCGGCTTCTCTTCACCTCCCTCTTTTTAGCAGCTTCAGAAATGTGCCGTTTATGGTGGGCGGAACCCTGGTGGAGCAGCTCAGCTGTTGGCTCCGCCCATCGCATCACCCGTCATGAGGTGATTGACAGGTTAATATATTTTCAAGCTATCAGACTAATAAGGCCGAAACGATAAAATAACTGCCAGCTCTTACCTCTCCAGCTGTGTCACGGACAGTTGGTATTGAACCTGGCTTCAGCTTCAAACGGTTGGCGAAGCCTGCTTTCCATGCCCCCATGTTGTGGAAACAGTCCTCTTTGAAATGCTGGCCACAGACATGCAAAACCTTTGGAAGTTTTCCGGGTACATTTCCTCCAAAAATAAAATTAATCCACTCAGTCCTCGTGGGTTCAGTGGATGGAAGTAAAAAAACGTTTTCGTGTTCATTTATGCAGCCACAAACAGAACAGTGCTTCTGTCGCTTAGCCATGTCCGCTAACGAGGGTTGCCGAAGAGGGAAAAACACTGGGCGCTAGGTGATTTTTAGAGGGCGGGCTTTGAGAGCCGGTAGACGGGTCCATCGCTCTGTGGGGAGTGGTTATTGTCCCTTATGACGTCATAACGTACACGCTTTCAAACAATCTCATTTCAGCGCTTACTTCCCTAGAGGTGGAGCAGGGGGGAGAGAGAGCGCCTGAAAGAGTTTCACACTTACGGGTCTCCTACACATGCGGGGGGACCAGTATGACTGTTCCAAAACCATTAAAAAGTGAATTTTGCATAATATGGGACCTTTAAAGAAGCAAAGTTGCCAATAGAACACACAGATTTTTCAGCAGTGTGACAGAAAATGTTAGGGATAGCTCAGGAGTTGATGTGTATTGGTGGAGACGTGTCCTTACTATCCCAGCCCAAATCGACACCTATGCTCACAATGACTGTTTCTAATTAAGTAAGGATTTTTTCTTTTTTAATCGAATTTCTTGATTATATACACTAATGATGATGATGTTGGATGATGATGTTGATGATTAAAGGTAAAGGTGCTTTTATAATAAACCTACTTTACTTAACCAATGGAAGATATCTTTAGTTTAAAAGGGAAGCCTACATTTTGCACCAATGGGTTTATAAGGGTTGAAAATATTTTTTTTCTGTTTTGTTATCTTGAATGTAGTTAAATTTGAGTATAAATGCATTTATTTGAGTATAAATTCATATATCATTACATATTTAAGCTAAATTCTATTCTGTTCTATTCTATAGTAATTAAGAGATGATTTCATCCAAAACAATTTACATTTGAGTTATTAACTATTAGTTTGCATTAGATTGCATGCTAATTTGTCTTTTTTGTCGACTTTGTATACTCAATCCAGTATTACCCAATATATTTAGGTGCCTTGCATGAACATTTTTTTATCCACATATAAAAAAGGAACTCTAGAATATTTACGTAATTTAGACTTAAGCTGAATCTTCGTATTTTAAACAAAAGGAAAATCTGTCTGAAAAGTGTTGGTTCAGTTTTTGGGGTATATAGTAAAAGTGTAATGTTTTGTGTTGTGCATCTCTATATTGCATTTTTTGTAAGATCAGACTGAGGTACCTTTGAATGTTTTTGGTTAGTGTGCAGCGCTCTCAGTCTTCACTCAGCATGGTTAGTGGTAGTTTTTCAGTCAGAAATAGGTATAAATTCTGATGACATAATACGCTAAAAAACAGATTTCAATAATAGCTTTAAATTACACTGTAAACAACGTATACATTATAAAGTCAAGTTTATAGTCATTATCTGTTCAGGAGTAATAGTTCCCTGGGCATATTTACAGAAAAAAGGAGAAGTGACGAGGGGGAGGAATTGTCAGCCAAAAGTGGTGGTGCTAACATTAATGGTGGGAGACGGCAAAGAGGCAGAAAAACAGACTTGTCAATTGGGAGACACTCTCTGTTAATCACATGTGTCAGTAAAGAGAAGAGCTGCCGTCTTACTAGACTGCATTGCAGTGGGTAAATTGTCACCAGAAGCAGCAGCTCTGATGGGAATGCGATGATTACTGCTCGTTGTTTGATTGCCACTCGCTCCAAGTCAGCTGGTAATGAAGAGTCTGGCCCTTATCTGTTAACAGCTGCTGAATAACCCTTTAATTAACCCCCAATGAATAAACCCTGAAGTCACAAATAGTAGAAATTCCAAATCCAGATATAACTGCTAAAGAATTCACATGTTCTTTAGCTGAAATTAGTCTGAACTTAATGCTCCACTGGGAATTAGAGTGTCTGAGTCTCTCAGAGGGTACAAGAAGTGCAGATTAAGTGCAGGAGCTAGGGATGGGGAAGATTAACTCAGGTACGGAACTCAAACACAAATGTGATGTATTTAACTTAATTTTTACTTCTACTCCATTATAGATATAAAAAAATAGAATTTTATACTTTTAAAACTGTATTCTTTTGCTTCATATGAAACAAGACTAACTCAAACAAGAAATAAGCAAATTCCACTACAAATGAGGTGCAGTGATCATATATCGCTACGTTGGCATTTGGTCAAGTTTAGTTAAACAACACTGGCATTCTGGATATTTGGTATAATACATGCCTAATGCATTCTTCCTCTCCTACATTTTTGACAATAAAATTGTTGTATTCTAATGCAGAATTATTATCCAAAACAACATTTTAATGCTTTTGTCTTTTAATGTAGAGAAATAAAAAAGTGAACTCCGTTAGTGCTCTTTCTTTCAATATTTTTCAGAAGGTGATTTATTTACCTCCAGTCTCTGGATGTGTGCTTCCCTTGTGAAAACTTACCAAAGTGAAGTACTGCCACTTTAAAGTCAGTCTGTGGAAAACACATCGCATTTCTACTTACGTTTTATTCAAGCCTTTCATTTGAAAGTGTTTGACCTAATGTAAACCGCTGCATCACCAACCCACCTTGTTTTGTGTCATTATAATAGCTGTAGTGCAGAACTGCATCTGATGTGTGTAATGTATAACAGAAAGCATCAGCAATCAGCTTTGACAATAAAAGTGACGATGAAGTGAAAATCATTGATTCCTACATTCATGTGTTGATTACTTTTCACCTACTCAACACACTTGTTCATGGCACTAATACTGCCTCCAGATCTCTGTCTGATCAAACATGAATGGAATAAGCTGGTACAAGTCTGGTCTGTGGAGGCCAAATCCAACCATTTTCATTGGTAGTGACAGCAAATAACCAAGCTGATAAAAGTCAAAGCAATGCATGTATTATTACTTTATGATTCAAGCCAACGCAGTAAAGCAGGCAGTGCTGAAAACACTTATGGGACAGATGGTATTGTTAGTAATGGCTCACAGCAACACCCAGCTCACATATATATCAATCAAACTGCAAACCAACACTGAACCAACAAACTGACAATGATGCTGCATCTGTCAATGAGCTGAAATGAAATACATTTTCAAATTGTTATTCTGAAAATACAATTTTTTTCTTTGTAATTGACTTTGCTATAAAGAGACCACAGAAAAACCAAGATCTGAAAGCCACCAATCAAGCTGTCACCTTGTACATCTCCAAGTTTTGATTTCTTGATTACACAAGTGTGGAAATAATGTTTTTAATATCTGAATGTTGTAGTGCCCCTAAAAAAAGGAGTTAATCTTTTTTAAAACACTGTGGATGATGTTGCACATTATAAATCAAAATATTACATAAATCAGACGTAATTGCTAAATATTATATTGATTTAATTTAAGCATGACCTACAAACATGCAAAAACCCACACACACACAAACCATACACTTTAAAATGTATTTTTAAATTCTCCACTGCAAAGCAGTTTAATAGTATGCTGAACTGTACAGATTTCCATGGCTTTGGGTTTGAAACATGAGAAAATTAAACATTTACCCATGTTTAAACTCTATCGAAGTGCGAGAATCAAATTATCTACCAACTGTGATTCACTGTTTAATACTGTATAAACAAAATTATTTAGTTAAATAAAAATAAATGTGCGGTCGATTTAGTTTTTTAATAGCCATTTTTAATGGGACTGGCTATGTGCATTTCATTTTTTAATCACTTTCACGTTTTGCTTTTTTCTGAAAAACTGGAAAATCGTCACTTTGCCCCCCACACCGCTTTTCAAGAAATAACAACATGTATCTCCAACTCAATCTTTTTTCCAGCTGCACTTCAGATATTATGTTTTGTTTTTCTTCTTGCAGTGTTACTGGAGTTGATCTAGCTAACATTCAAGTAGGGCAGGGTTAAAATAATTAAATCCCACAATGCAGACACACTTACATATTCTTTTCAATTTCTAATCTAAGGTTTCTCTACTGGTCTAATTTTAAAAGCCAGATAGAAAGCATGTCACTGAATGCCTACTCCTATCAATCACTCATTTTGTCTGCATAAACACACACACACACACACACACGGACACACACATCTCAGCTTAACTTCATAATTTGATAGATGCAGAAACCAATTTTGGCATTAATTCTTGTAATTTACATTAATCTTTCATTGTGTCTCATGTATCTTAGGTTAATACAGCGTAAAGTGAGCTTTTCATTTATGTTGCCATAGTAACAGAAAGAAAAACCTAAAAAATTAACACTGCAATGACTCCTAGCATTAGGTACAACATCGACCTTAGCTCTTTTTTTTCCGTCTCTCCTCCTGTCTGTCTCGACTCATCCACTGCATTTCCCTCCATTATGAAATGACCCATTAAAAGGAATAAATCTCTTTGATGTTGTTTGCCTCATCATTCGGCTCCAGCATCAGCTGAGAAGGCATACCTGTGAGGGCCGTCATTAAAGGGATTATGGGTACAACATGGGGCTGCAAGGCAACACTCAAAAAGCCATAATGATGGAGTGGCTCGTTCCCGAGGGCGCCGTGTCTTCAATGCTGTGGTTAATGACACAGCATGATGAAGAAGGATTTCAGAACATGAAGTTCATCTTCTATGTTCCCATATGCTACCAGTCAAAATTCTGGACACTCCTACCCATTCAAAACTTAATGAGAAGTTGTGTCTACACTTTTCACTGAGACAGTTTTTAAATAGAATGAAAAATATTTTTAGCTATATCTATTTACACTAGAATGAAACTGTCATTACAGAAGATATACATGCTTTAAGCAATAAAAGAACTGCATAAAGCATTGCAGAAGGTAACTCAGGCAGTTCGAGTATAACCCCTATGTTCCACCAAACACGAACGGTGCAGAGCGACTGTTTTTCCGCTTTGTGGCTGATCGCAGTAACTCTAATCAAGGAGAGTGGTACCACCAGGCGCACCGCGCGGCGTTTCTAAAGCACACTCGGCCGCGCTCTGCTTCTCTAAAAATAAATAATAATTAATATTTTACAGTGAGTATGAAAATAAATATACATACATATTTATATAAATATATATATACACCCACACACACATTATATATATATATATATATATGTATATATACACACACACACACACATATTAAAGGAATTAAGGAAAGGGAAGTATAAAACCCACTCTTTTTTTTTTTTTTTTACACAAATGTACATGTGCTCAACTGCCCTCACATTAATTGCCGTTTCCTGTCACTGGAACGGGATCAATCAAAAGAGATTAACAAGGATGACATCATCTACTTGTGCTGATGAGAACTTCATGTGCTAAATGATGAGGGTCGTTTTCACTGTATTTACCTACCTAGTAACTTTGGAGGGAGAAAACCATTACAACTGCTGTATTTTACAACCTGAAAGGCTTTCTTTGACCTCAGCAAGGTCTGCTCATTTCATAAACTCTCCTCTTTCCTCAGTAATTCTTATCTCTCTCTTTTTGGCTGGGTTACATAAAAAGTCTGGTCATTAAAAAAAAAGAGAGAGAGAGAAAGAAAATACAGCTTTCCTCTTTTTCTCCTCTTCTTTTGTTGACCTGACAAACAGAGAGGAACTCTTTGAAAGAAGAATGCATAAATTACCTCTTTGCCTCGTTTCTGTCTTCCTCTTCCTGCATGTCTCTCCTGACACTGTGTAATCTCTTTTGTTGGTTCTGCACACAGGAGAGTAATGTACCAGCTTCTCAATATGCTGTAGGGATGGTGGAGGTGGCGCGACAGGCAATGAAAGACAGATTCATCAGAAAAAAGAGGTTTCAAGTTCAAAAAGAGAAAGTGAGACCCACAGAGACATATACTGAGGGATGTGAGGGAGAAGACATCTGTTAGACTGAGTGGAAGAAAACCAGGAATAAAAAATGTAGAGGTGAGTCAGACATAAGTGTAGATTTGTAGATAGACTGAGTGTGACTGGATTTTATTGAACTATAGTAGTTTGCATCTATGGCTCTGTTCAGACTGCAGGAGAAAGTCAGCCCAAGCTGACTTTTTTGCCCATCTGTGACCTGTATCAGATCTTTTTATTACAGCCTGAACAGCACAATCCAACCCAGCCCACTTTGACATGTGGTCCTAAATCGGATACATACTATCCAATCTCTTTAAAATGACCTCATGTTACATTTCAATCAACATTTCAAGCCATTTTTTGTCATTGAAGTTAGATAGAGACCAAAATTCTGCGATGATGAAAGCGGCACACAGTAAGATTGGCTATAAACAATTAATGGGACCATATATATATATGGCCTCTGATTGCACAACAGCTTCGAAACTGATACACATACTAACAAGTGTAGCAATAAATTTTGTCTCCGTAACCACAAGATGCAGTGTGTTACATCATGTTTACCTCTTGGTCACTTCAGGGCCATAGATGGGTCATACAGGAGCCTGAGGGCAGTTGCACTACATTATAATATGGTCAACCAACCAAGAAAAAAAAATTGAAACTGAGCGTTAAAAACTGCAGTGTGAACGTAGTCTCATTGTTTGACCTGCTGACAGTACAGACAAAAGGACTTTTTGCGATCAGCAAAACATATAAAGTCAAACTTTCGGAGGGAACTTAGAGATTGAGTTTTACTGTTTAAGTGATTTTTTTTCCAAGTTAAAAACTACAAATGAGATTACAGGTCAGATTTCCCATGACAATAAAAAATCAATATCTATAGATCAAAAATGTTGCTCCATAATGTTGTAGTTAAACTTGCTTCATGAGCCTTGAGAGAAACACATTTTTTTTTTTTTTTTTTTGCTTCACACTGGTAGGTCTTTGGAGAGCCCTCATGGATGCAATAGACATATAAAAGGGTGCTTAGCTCTGCTGCAGCACTTTATAGTTATGCAGACATGTAATTCGCCTTACTGAACAACTGTGTTTAAAAAAAAAAAAAAAAAAACAAAGTCCACTAATCAAAATGACCAAAAACTTTGTTCATACTGTTAAATGTGACACATATTAGCATCCTCTAAAATGCTACCCATATTAGCAAGATGGAAACATAATCATTTCCACAGAGGAGCAACAGTCATCCTTTTGTTTAAGGAGGAAGGGTAGGGGCAAGGAGTGGTGGATGGTGATGAGAGGTTTTTACTTCTAGATGATTTCTAGGGCTGAAATGAATTCATGTGACACCACCTTGCATTATTATCACTTCACTGTCAAGTTCAGTCAATTACATCACTTGATTATGGTTAGAAATATAAAATGATTAGGTTGGAGTTTAGAAAAAAGTCACATATAATAAAGTGTAATTGAAGAGTAAGATATCCTCTTCAGTTACCTAAATGGATGCCATTTTTACACTTTGCATGCAATTGCTCTCATTACCAAAAAGAAAGTTATTAATGCTAGCATGAACAAACAACCCCATAATGTCATTTTTGGGAGGGGAACAGTCTTAAGGGTGGTTATACCTCCTCCTGTGAAACATTTATTATGAAAACAAAACTTCAGACTCCAACAATTCACGATGATTATAAGCTAAGATTTACATATATTAAAAGCAGGTATACCCCAATGAGGACACTATCAGTCTTAGAAATTACCAACAACATAAACATTTGGAAAACGTGAATATGAGAATCATTCTCATCTTTGTAAACCATCACATTCAAAAGAGAGTTGCACAGAATTTATTAACTTGGAAACAGGAGTTTATATCTACAGGTGGTGACACATGTTAACCACAGGTTTTGATTGAAATAACAGTAAGTAAATCAACTTTGACGATCCAAGAGGCCTACATTCCAGTGAACCCATCAATCACAAAAGATTAAATAAACTAAGATGTGACAAGAAGAAAAATGTGCAAAGGAAATGATAGAAATGTAGACGGGAAATGTGAGCCAAGGAGAAAACAGATTTGAGTTTCATATCAATGTCAATAACTTGGTAAAAAGATGGATTGGAAGGAGGAGGATTGGGATTATATGGAGAGAGGATAGGATGGCTTTCACTTTGAGTGAAGCCAAGATTTCAGTGTTAAGATTTCCCTTGGCATGAGGCAGAAGATAAGCAGAGTTAAAGCGAGATTACTGGAGCGCAGGAAGCAGATTACAGGTGCGGTGGTGGTGAGGCAGACATAAAGCTGGATTACAGGAAGGTCTGAAACCTGAACAAGGAGACAGATGCAGACACAGCAGGGGGAGCATGGAGGACATTTCCTTCTGTTCCTCATACAGTCGTACTATTCTCCCCTTTTGCTTTTTCTTTCTTGCTCTAATATTTAGCCATCTCTCTGCCTACCAATGTCCCAGCCTTCTGTCCTTCTTTTTCTTTTTATCAGTCTGTTTTCTCCTGTTCTTTCATTTCTCCATCTTTTTCTCCCTCAATTAGACCCAATGGTATCCAGACATTATTTGAAAGTTTTTAAACAAAAAGCATTTTACTTTATGTTTTGTTTATTTTATTATTGTAATTTTTTTTTTTATTTATTTATTTTTTTAGACCAGGCATACACATGTTCCATTCTAAAATATCCTTTTTCAAATTCAGGCTTTTACAAAGTTCAAAGCAATGAACCACGATTGGCTTTAAACTGATTTCAGACTGACCTTATAAAACATCCAGTGTTTGTGCTTGTTAAAGCCTTGGCTGTAACCTCTGTCCACTCGTTTTCCTGTGCTTTATGTGATTCTGTATGTCCCAAAGTGTGTTCTCTTCTCCTAAAATGATCTCTGAGTACGAATATGTAGGTGCCTTTTTCTGAAAGACTGGGTTTGTGGGTTTATAACAGGTGGTTCTGGTAAAAAATTGATCCCTTTCTGCTGAAACCTTTACAAGTTTGGCTGATGGCCAAGAGTCATGCTCCCTCAGTCTGGTTTGGAAAGCCTGGAACTGGCTCTAATGGAGTTAAGATTTTTTTTCAATGTAAGCTTTTCTTGAATAACTTTAGCTGTGAAGTAGTTCTATTGAAGTTAAATTGAACTGACACGTCAGCTTCTGCTGTGGAGACACTGTGTCTGTATGTGAGTCTGTGTTTAAAAGTTACAGTTGATGGGATTTATTTCAAAAAGTTTGAGTCATTCATAATTTTATTTTTGAGACTGGGCTGAATGGGTCCAAAGAAGATCCCGTCAGCTGAGGAAGTCAAAGACATTAAAAAGTCTCTCACCGCAGTCATTACAGGGTTACCGGTAAACCCTGGACATATGCCGGGGGAATTGGATGCTAAATACGTACAGCAACAGGTAGCCACTTCTTTAGTCTAAGGGGTTTGAAATAAACAATGACAACATCGAGGCATGCCACTCACTGTCCCACAGGAACACAAGTGACAAACCAGCCATCATTAAGTTTGTCAACAGGAAATACAAACTTGCTGAAACAAGGGGGAAATGTCAAAGGATCAAATGCTTACATGCAAGGGCATTTGACCAAAATTTGACCAAGCACAGAAATTGCCATAAAAGCATGCCTGCTCAAGAAAAAAAACAAAAAACAAAACAAACAAACAATAAAAAAAAAAAAAAAAACAATAAATCTGGACGTCAAACTGTAAAGTCATTCATCAAACTAAATGAAAGACCAGAAAAAGTGATAAGAAAAATCACCATACCAGTGTTAACAATGGACTGGACTGTGAGGTATGGACACACTCACACATTTTATGACCATCATTAACAGAACTTCCTCTGCATGTAATAAGAGCCATATAATTTAGGTACCCTGTCTACTGAAATTGAAAATACATAAATATACTGATTACAACTTACAAGATATGATATAGATCCAGATCATTTCTTCTCCACAATTAACAGTAACTGCTATACTACTACTACACTGACGAAGAAACTAATTAAGTCATCAAACTGAAGAACAAACTGTCAATACTGTACTTCAGTAGCAGACATTTTTATGCAAACTTCAATAACATTAAAGAGTATACCTACATTTTCTCTACTATTCAGTATGATCACTATATCTCAAACTGGGCTCAATGAGAAAAAAGGGACTAACTTTGAGTTGGAAGGTTATAGATTTGCATATATTAACAGAGAAAATAAGGATTGTGGAGGGATTGCTTTATACATTTAGATAATAGACTGGTTTTGGATTCCATGACAACTGTGGTGGATAACCTCCTTGAATGTATAACACTTGAAATATGTAAAAAAAAGTGTAAAAATGTCATTATTAGCTGTATATATAGAACCCCAGGTTCAAATATTAAAATATTTAAATACTGTATGGAGTTAAAACAAACAAACCTAAAGATGTGTTTATGCACACAATGTACAGTTTGAGCCTTTTTACAAATATCACTCAGCCCAACAGCGTTACATCCCACTGTTCCACTTTAATAGATAATATATTTACTTAGTAATACAGCTAGCAATGTGCTGATCAATGATATCAGTGACCACTTACCAGTATATATATTGTAGGACAGCAACCACAGAAATGATAAAGCGGACAGGCAAATACAATAGAGACCACAGGGTCCCCAAGTCCAGTCCTCAAGATCTACTACCCTGCAACTTTTAGATGCAACCCTTCTCCAACACAGCTGAATCAAATGAATGAATGAATGACTTGGGCACTCCTGATATTGACAGTTGAGACTGAGTTTCCGTAAGAGGAATCCCTTAATACATTTAAAAATGACTCGATGGCACAGAATTTTTGGTTGTTTACTGATTTTTTTGTTATGAATGATACTCATTTTGCTGTTGGTTATGTTCAAAAGAGACCATTCATTCCACTCCAACTGGACTAAAGCTAAATTAATTCAGAAAGTAATGACACGTGGCGCTCTGAGAATATATGAGAAGCATTTCAACCATAAACAGTATTGGCAATTATAACAATTTCTATGATTCCTGTGTTGTCATTTGCATGCCAGAGACTAAATACAGCATTAAGTGGAATGACCTGAGGTGATGCACTGGAAGGAACAGATTGCTAAGAATTGTAGCTCTTGAAGGATTTTTATTCTGTCATGAGAGAGAGCCCAATGGCCCTTTTCTGTTATTTCTGGTCACACATCAAATAAAAAATTATTACACATGAGCTACATTTTGACAAAACTTGCTTGTAGCTTTAAGCAGCACAAGTTGAGATGAACAGAGAGGTGAATAAATAAAGATAACACACATATTATATATATATATATATATATATATATACACACACACACACACACACAATATGCTAGCCTGCTGCAAAGACAGCTCTCCAGTGTAACAACTAACTGGTGAAATCTTCTCTGCTCAACAGCTCTTGTACAAGATTCTTGCCTTTGATGATTCCAATACATAAAATAAATTTAAAAAGTATACAACAGACACTGAATAAATGGGATGATTTTTTTCATTATTAAGAGTAATTTGGAGACTTACCTCTGCTGTTTTCAGCATTAAGACATATGTAGCATTAAGACTGCCTTCACTGTGTCAAGAAAAAGCTTTGTGAATGTGGAAAAATATATTTATACAACTTGTTGGCGTACTGTAACCCTGACACATTAGTTTATTTAATCCAGTCATCCTTAGCTAACCAATTCTTACTCAAACAGAAAAATAAGTTTTACATAGCACAGTGCAAAACTTCAGCCCCCTCATTTCTTTATATTTTTTTCTTCCAAACAGCCAGACCTCCTTGTACTTTTTAAAATTGCCTTGAATGATTAATTCTGATGTTCTGAGGCTGCTATTTCCTCTCTGTTTGAGTCTAATCCTTGTACCTGACCACTTTCTGAAGAACATGTGAAAATATATAAGATTGCTAAACCACTTACCACTGACTCAGAAACTGTTCAAGAAAACTTAGTAGAGACCTTTTTTTTTTTAAAGGTGGATCTTAAAAAAATGCTAACAATACAGTTTGGCAGAAGAAATAACATTGATGATTTGCACCAATTTGCACTAGGTAGATGATTCCCTTCTTGGATATTAGTCAAATAAAGTGGCATATCTAAGCATGCTATTCAGTTTGTCCTTAAAAACATTGAGGAAGCAAGTAGAGAACAAAGGAGTGTTATACCTTAAAACAGATATCTACAGCCAGTTATTTGATTGTGTTTTTTCTTATACATATTTAAGTTTGCAATGTTCAACTAATTGCTGCATTTAGTTCCTGTTTCTCAGCCACTGTATATAAAAATGGGTTAACCTCTACATGTCTACTAGAGTTCTCAGAGAGAAAACCAAGAAAACTCTACCTGGTAAAATCCATCTGTGGTGCACTCCTGCCTGACAGGCAGATGGCAATAATCCAGCCCTCTAAGTGTTATATGAGCATATGTAGATATGTAACACAGCCTATGAAAATGTGACCTTCAATCACTCAGCAGAATGAACAGAAGAGCAACATACGGAAAGTGTGTGAATAGAGGGGTGGAATACGGCTCTGTGGCAGGGAGGATCAAGAAAAGATAAGGGCTCAGCTGGTCTGACCGCTGGCAGAGCAAGGATGCAAATACAAAGAACAGGTGGGAGGATCACAAAGAATGAAGAAGGGAGATAAAGAGAGAGAAAGATGGAGGAAAAGTAACAGAATGCACAAACTAACGAAAACAGAAAAAGCAGTTTACTGTTTGTAGCGCTGCTCTTGGGGTACTGGTTGACCTACAGTTTTATCCAGACCTCAACATGGTGAAGATATGAGGTCAAAAATTTTATTTGTCCAACACTTTCAGTTTATGATCACAGTGCGGCAGCTGAACAGCAGGAGATGTTGCCCAGGTTCACTGATTAGGGATGTCAGTTTGCTGTAATGTTATGGAAGGCTTCCCGCATGTAAGTATGTTGCTGTTTTGTCAAGATCAGAAAGTGAATGACTATGTAGCAGATGTTGGAGTTTAAATGAAAATGGTAAATTTAAATGACAATTTGTAAAAATAAAATTATCTAAAAAAAGAAACAGCCAATGTTAAAACACTCAGCAATACAACACACAAACAGGAGTGGTGACATTCCTGCAAGCCACACCAGGCATGCTTTATGTCTATCTTCACAGATGCAGTCAATAAAACTAATTAAAAAAAATTAAGCCAATGCACCACCCAGAGACTCTTGCATTGCTGCTGCAAGGCCAGTGAAGGATGGAGCAGCATAACAATTATAATAATCACCTTGTACATAATCAGAATGATTCAGTCTGGACACAAATTCCAGTTGTTTCTCACCTAAGAAAAACAAACCCAAAACTGAAAAAAGATATTCACAGCTGTGAGGCTACAGTTTGTACCTCAAGCTCTGAAGCTTAAGAATTTTCTAAAGGCAAACAGATAGAGAACGCACTCTGTAACATTATTTGATGCACAGGAAATTAAGCAAATCTGGCGCATCAACTGTGGTCCCACTAGTACAGCCTCTCATTGAATGCTGTACCTTAACATATAAAGCCTGGCAGGTATAAGCATAATTTGGCACAAAAAAAAGGGTGGATTCAGCTTGAAAATGAGAACAAGGTAACTATGAGGTAACTTCTGCCTCCAACCCTCCTCTCTGCAGAGGTGGCTGCTCTGCACATCCTAGTTAGTAACCACAGTAAGTGAGTAAGTGACATGAATTCACAAAAACAAATTCCTCCTGGCTCAGCAAATTCTAGTAGAGGCACCAACAGGAGTCAAAGAAACCTTTTTATTCACATGTTGCTTATTCTGTCACACTGCAAAAAAATTGACAAATAAATTTGACCAAATCAAAACAAAAAAAAAAAAAAAAAAAAGGTTACATCTTCTTACTGACAGAGTTGGTTGAATTTGCAATCTGCATTATGGCCACAACAAATAAAATAGCTTTTATGGAAACTATAATATATAAAAAGTATTGTCATCTGCATACAACAAACCGTGACTGGTGATTTATGTTAGGTTTACTTCATAAATATTAATTTGAATAAAAAAAGCATAAATAGTAGTGTGATTACATTAAAAAAAAAAAAATCATGTCTGAAAGAGAGCACCCAGTACATAGATAATGAAAATGTCACAATTTTTTCCCTTTTCCTTTTTTTCTTTGGCAGCATTTTTGGCTAAAGTGTCTATTTTAGGATCAGGGCTAACCTTTCAGCACTTTGGAAAGTCTTCAAAGAGTAAATGTTTGGTAGAAATGTGTTTTATATTGAAATGCTGATGTAAGATACTCGGGAAAGCATCTTTCCTCCATTTTTCTTTCTCATTTTTTTTCTGTTCTATGCTTTTACATATCTCCATCACTCTGAGACTTGACTTGATATTCTTTTATTTTTCTCTTTCACATCATATTTCTTTCATTTAACCATTTTCTGTCCTGGCTGCTATCCTTATTCTCCCTTGTTCCCACTCTGTCCTTCTTCTGTTCCATCACATCCTCCTGCTACTCTTACATCTTCCTTCCCTCTCTGGTCTATTGACCCTGAGTAACAAAGTGTGAGAGGTTTCCCTAAGGCTTTGAGTGACAGCAGCAAGCCGAACAATCATCCAGATGGTGACTGCTCCTAGCTTTGCCTGAAGGCTGTAAAATGCTCAGCCATGCTGGAATAGACTACGATATGACTGATCTGGTAAGGCCACTTGGTGTCATGTGGCTTCAAAGAGAAATAAATTCATCCAAGATTCCAAAACAATCTCATGGCAATGCATAATAAGTATACCACTTTGGCATGTTTTTTAAATGCTTTTTGCATGGTATAAAATTACAGGACAGGGTTGTATCTTCTGATAATAAAATGCTAAGAAAAGCTAACACATGTCTACTAACACACAATATGACTTGGCGTCCAATAGTTATGCCTTTTTTCAATCAATCTAGGCTGCAAAGTAACTTCAAGAGGACACACAGTAATTAAAGTAGGCATCTCATGACCAATGAAACTTTGTCTTGTGAACAAAAGTTGCTCCTGCAGTTTGAAAATCTGAGGTTAGACAATGTTTCCTGTTTTTAACCTCATGATTGACTTTTTTAATGCAGGAAAACAATCATGTATCACATTTTTACAGTATTTTTTACAATAACTTCTGTCAGCATTCATAAATTGCATGGCAGAGTTTTAACCTTCAAAACAAACAGGAACATTTTATCATAAGAACAGGAAAATTTTCCAATACCCAGAAGTTTCATATGATTTTGTTAGCAACAAAGTTACAGTTAAACTGTAAAATGTGCATGGGAAGCTCAAACTGTATTATATAAAGTTGTTATTTGAGAGTGGAAAACCCTCGATTGCTTCTTACCTTTTACAGCAGGGATTGCCAAGTCTGGTCCTGGAGATCTACTATCCTCCAACTTTTAGAAGCATCCCTTCTTTAACATACCCACATCAAATGAGTGGCTCGTAATTAGGTCTCTGCAGAGCTGAATGACATGCAGATGAGGGAATTCAGCCATTTGATTCAGGTGTGTTGCAAAAGGTGTGCATCTAAAAGCTGCAGGATAGTAGATCTCCAGGATTGGGCTTAGGCAACCCTGTCCTACAGTAAACAGAAGGAGAAAAAAAAAACAACTGTGACAGCAGGTTTTAATAGTAGCTTCTATCATTATGGAGGAAGCTCAAAGTTTATTTATTTATATACTTTGTTTGTGTGTGTGTGTGTGTGTGTGTGTGTGTGTGTGTGTGTGTGTGTGTGTGTGTGACTTGTTGTTCAAGCTGTTGTTGCAAAATTAGGCATCGATCATTTGTAACACGCAGCTCTGCCTCTTAGAAAATGACCAATGACGAAGACATGATTCATGGAAGAGTGTTGAAGCCATTAGCCTCAGCTCACTATCACACACACACACACAAACACACTAATGAAAAGATGAATGCATGCACGTACAAATAAACGCAAAAAGTTTTGGTGTGCAGGTGCCCTTGCACACAAAAGGAATGATGTGAAACTAAATTACATTTAAATCAATTCTAATTCTGTTACCGATTGAAAGAAAACACCACAGTTCAGAATCATTTAGGGTAAATTTTGCAGCTACATTTTATGCAGAATGAATCTTTTGATCATTAGGCGCATTCCGACAGAGAAGTTCTAAGAACGCAGTTCTAATAACTGTCCTAGTTCTAAGAACGGCCCTTCTCCAGGGGATCTGTTTCATGTTGCATTCGCACATGAGTTGGGGGCGGTAGCGGGACCGATGTGACGCATATGTCTGTGACAGTGACCTGTGACTTTAGCGCCACATAACAACAAAACAACCCGCTAAAAACAAAACGGCAAGCTAATATGGAGAACGAAGAGATCGTAGTGTTTATGCTCTGCTTGATGGAGATGTTACTGATGGACGATACAACCAGGCGTCTCACGTCGAGGCTGGAAGGCTCCTGAAAGTCAGAAGATGAAGAATCCAGCGGCAGGAGATCCGCCGCAGACAAAGGAGACGACGTGTAAGTTTAACTTATTAAACATGCGCCGATTGTATACGTGTCTTATGAGTAAACATTTCAGACCGTTTTCTGCTGTCTGTGCTGAGCCGATTACAATAAGTAAATATTTCAGACGGCGGGTTTATTGTAACTCGTGTTCTGCGTTTCAGACGTTGCTGCAGCTCATTGAACACTCCTCACTGTCCGGCTGGTCCGGAGCAAAGCTGATAACTAGTGGGAAAAGGTTGTTCTCAATTTTACCGATGAGCAGTGGATAGAGAATTTCTGTATGTCCAGGGAGACACTTCAATACATCTGTGGCCGCCTGAAGCTGCACTGGAGAGGATGGACACAACCACCTGCTGCAGATACTGAAGGAGATGGAGAACAGCCTTGATGCTTTACCTCCTGCCTTCCAGCTAATCACAACACACACCTCTTCATAATAAGTTTCATGTTCTGGAAGTTAGACAGAACATACATTATACATGATGTACACACTTAAAGAGAAAATGTTCCATAGAAAATGCATAATTTCATTTTTTTTTTTTTTTGTGTTATGTGCAAAATAAAGATCTCATCACCTCCTTTTAAGCTTTGTGTGCATTATGGAATCATCAGTAGAAAGGTGAAGGAGTAATCCGTCACTGAAGGGTTGGTTGTGACTGAGTTATGGTTTAGAATTATGAGGACATAGTCACACAGATTTAGCGTATTTGAAGGTAAAAATATAAAAAAGGATGGTGAAATGTTTACAGGTGTGTAATTTGTGTCCACAAGTATTTGATGCCAGATGTTGGTTAAACATGATACACTTCGTTCTGTGATATGGAGCATATTGTAAAGTTGATAAACTAATGTAATTTACACCCAGGGATAAGACTTAAAATGTAGCGACCAAAGATGGATTATTTAATATTTCATAGCTGTGATAAGTTAAAAACAACTCAATATTTTTATTAGCTAATATTTTATAGATGTATATATAGATGGATTCGACCTCCTCGTCGGTCCATTTATCATTTGCTCTGTTTTTGTTCGTATGTGCAACCGTGTTTTTTAAATGTGGTGAGGACACAAAATGCGGAAATCTGGCAAGGGGCGTAGCTACCAGTCACGGAACACCGACGTCATCAGGGTTCCTATAGAACCCCGTTTAGACCCTGCCTCGGAGCAGGAGCTAAATTGGTTATAGGAACTGAGGGCTTTGGTCCCTAATTCCTATATGTCGGAATGAGCGAAAAAACGACCTGGTTCCTGAAAAGGTTATAGGAACTGCAAAAGGTTCCTACAGTCGGAAAGAGCCTATTGTCTTTTTTCTTTTTCTTGAAAAACTGGTCAGCACTGTAAATCATTTGCTGTTTTTGTTTCATACATACAGGCCTGTAAGTTTGACTGCCAGATGACTAATATTAGTGATGTTGATTTTGGATTCATCTTTTAGTGCCATAACTTGAATGTTGCTCTGTGGTCAGGTTTCAGATATGTTCTTGTCTCTTGGGTGCCTAGCCTTGGTGTTGGGTTCATGTGGCCAGCGGTGGTTTTGCCTGGGGTGGTCGGGCCTGGGCGGGGCTCTGCTGGGGGGAATGAGCGGCCCCTGGGCCTGTGGAGTGCCTGCCCTCCGTGCGGCCGGCGCCCCTGCCCCGTCGTGCTGGGGGGCTCCGGTCTGGGGGTCCCTCTGCTCTGGTCTGAGTGGGCAGCTGCTCTGTCTGCTTTGGCTGTCCTGGGTGTGGTGCTCTGTGGACCTGCTGGGCCTTTGGGGCCTCGGGCTCCCCCCGTCCCCCGCTGATGCTTCGCGGTGCGGCATGATCACGGCCCCTTTGCAAGCACACATTTCTTTCTTGTTGCATGGGCACACACCCATGTTCGCATGCTCACAAACGTGCTTGTCTCTCCATCTGCTTCTGACTAGATCTTGCTGATGTTTGTGCGTTGGTACGTTTCTCTGCAGGTACGCTTGATGACTACTGTATTTTTTCATATCATCGTTGTCCTATTTTTCTTTATGTGTCATGTAGTACTGTGGTAGTTTATATTGTTTTTTTGTGGTGTGTTTTAAGCAGCCTAGACAACTATTATTTCCACGTTTTTAATCCTATCCTTTTCTCCCTTTTTTCTCTCTCTTCCTCTATCTCCCTGTAAGGATGAGCACTGACATATAAAGACTAAAGAAAATAAGATTACAATAAAAATAATAAAAAATATCAAGGGCAGCCATGGATATAACATGTCTCCCTTGGTAGAGCAAATCTGTCAAGCAAAATATGGCACACAGACCACTGTTCTGTATGTTAGGATACTGGACAGGACAGGGTAAAAAAAGAAAAAAAAAACAAAAAACTAACAAAAAAAACAAAACCAAGTACTCTAACAAAGTAGCTGACAAGAGGATGCAGCTGATGAAATGAAGTAGCTGTAGAAAGGATTTATACTTCAGCTATGCAAGGGCAGTTCTAGAAATGTTCTGATGGGGAGCCAGGCAGGAAAAGGGGGGCACAAATGCATACATGCTGCATTTACTGACTCTAGGACATCTGGTAAATATTTGTAGCATTGGATCTTTTTGTTTATACAATATAGTAAAAATGGGCAAATTTCAGGAATGTCAAAATTCTCGAATGGTGATTAATCATGATTAATTTGTAAGCTGTGATTAATCTGATAAAAATTTTTAATAATTTGACAGCCCTAATTATATATATATATATATATATATATATATATATATATATATATATACTTTCTGCCCGCAACCAGCAATGTAGGTTGAGGATTTTTAGGACATTTGGCTGCAAAGAGAAATACTCACAGCAGGAAACCTAAAAACAAGAAGCAGTCTCTGGAAAGGAGACTCTCCTTTCATGTGTGCTTTCAGGATACCAAGACTTTACATTCTGAAGTTAAGTCTAAAAGAAGCTGCTGTGATGATAAACTCACACGCAGTCTTTTCTTTTTTAACACTTGTTTTGGCTGGAAACTATAAAGTTGCAAGTAAAATTATTTGTATACCCAGTGGAACACCAAAGGCCAATCAAAGCTGCAGCAGATAAATACTACTGCAGATTTATTTGATAAAAGACCATAAAGTAATATGAATGATGGTCAGTGCTGGCTTTCACTTTTAATTGTGATTTGATTTTTGTTCTTTATTTCCTCCCAATATGTACAAGACTGCATGCAGAGTGAGGTTTGTCCTTTCTTTGTTGTTTGTTCATACATGCACCTCACAGCAGGAGATTCTCTGCTGGAAATGATTTTTCACAATTGAAAATCCTCTTCAGTGGCACCTGGGTAGGGCATGCAAGAGGAAAAAACAAGATGCAAACAATGCACTATGGGAATCATAGTATTTTGTTTACAGCTCTCACTACTAATCCCAAAAGACAACATGTTTGTGTTAATCTCAACACCACATAAAAGTCCACAGTAGTGTGTTTTCATCATAAAATCACACAAAATATATAGGAATGGATTTGATTAGTAAATGATAATGCACATGAAGGCTGGATCTTCAATATCTACGGATGCTTAAGCCATATTTTGGCTTTAGCTCATGCATTGGGAAACCATGGCATTTTTACAAATACACAGCATTCTGACCACTGTCTACAACAGGCAAGACTCTTATCATGAATACTACACACAACCCCGTCGCAAAAAATTTAATTATCCATTCAATGGCCTTATCTAGGCCATTAGCCTCACCTACAAAAGTAAATGGAAGCTGGCAGTATTTACATTTTCTTCTGTTGCTTTCAGTGTGTTTAAAATGTACATTATAAAAGCCTCTTTCCCCAGCAACAGTAGCATAAACATAGATATCTGGACCAACCATCTTAATAATCACACAACACAGAAAAAGAACAAATGTCATTAATCATGTAACGCATGAACATGCTGAGTGAGCATTGTAATTGAGGTTCACAACAAATTTCAAAGACTTGACTGCTGAGAAGAAAATTAAAGACATAATTGATCCCTTCATACAATTTTACAGTGTCAGTATGATTTGATTTGTTGTCTTGAGATCACCCTAGCCATTTATTCATAAAGAAACTGCAATGCTTTGGTTTTATATAATTTCTTTATATTTTTCTCTTTGCTGTAGCAGGGAAAGTGGAATATCCAGAATGTGTTTTCATCTCATTCTGGATGTAAAAGATTACACTTCAGATCACAAATTATGGTAATTCTTATAGAGTAATGTGGCTTTGTTCTGGGATCTTCTTGGATTCTTTTTGTTTTTTTAATCATTTTTATTTTGTCCAATGAGCTTATCTGGAATGCCTGAGGCAGGATGAGCAACAGCCAAGATCCCCAAAACAGCAATCCTTAGGGAACCTCTGTCTTTTTAGGCTAAAAAGTGGAAAGTCAAGCATATAAAAAATACTCTTCGAAACCAAAGCAATTATATCTGGCAAACTACAACACATGCTGTCACATAAATTATTCTTTTATCCATAGCAACTTACTCACGAGGAACACACATGGGCTCAATGAGGGGTTCAGCATTTTTCTTAAGACACTTTGGCATGTAAAATTTAGCTATATGGGATCAAACTTAAGCTACAAGACAACCAGGGTGATCAACAGCAATCCCTTGCAAAGCCATGTGCTTGCAGGAAAAGTAAACCCTGAAAGAAAAGCCAGCGAGAGCAACAAACACCCATATGACACAAGCAGCGCTCTGTTCTTTGCTTGTGAGTTTATCAGCCAGAATAAGGAAAATAAAACAATTCCCTCCAATCGCTGCAGAATGTCAGTGCCATATTATCAGAAGTGGCGTTATGTTACAGAAAAACCAGGTCAGAATTCATGGCTAAGGAGGAAAATGGTCTTATCTGTGCCAAGCCAGGCTCCAGACAACTTGTGAAGACAGGAGCTCCAAGCCAGGACTGCAGTGGAGTGGCAGATTGCAGCAGTGTTTGCGTCACCAATAGCTTCTATACTTCATATTAATAGTGTGAGCCTATGCTGCAGTCTGTTTGGCATGGATACTTCTTATTAGTTGGAGGTCAATGTAATGAGTGCATACAATGATACAGTTCTTAAATGAGGAAGCTTGCTAAGTGGGTTGCAAAGGAAGACTCATGGGTAGACATAATGAAGCAGAAGGCAAACTCTTGATCTTTCAGCTGATGTGGACTACCACTGAAATTGGTTCATGGACTAGATTCAGCTTGACTTTGTTGCCTCTGGTGCACAATAAAGGGAGAGAAGTCATGTTAGAAATAGGAAACCTTGTATTTAATTCTAATTTACATGTTAAAGGCAAAATAAGTAGCATTGAAACCTAGTGTTTCAAATCAGAACTGCAGTCGAAAGAGAAAAACAGGGAGAGCTTTCTTCCCCCCTCCCCTCCTCCCCCCCGAAGAGTTTGTGTAGGTTGCCGGTTTGTGAGAGGACGGTTCTTTTATACAGTCTATGAAGGACGGAGAATATAGCGCCAGCAAACATCATGATGACGAGCGAAGATGATTCACAAACACAGTAAGTTGCTATGCTTTGCAACGCTTGCGCTAATTTCACGCGGTAATTTACGTTAGCATAAAATAGAGTGTAAACAAAGGCTACATTAATCAATAAATGCCACGCAGCAGCAGTTTTCCCTTAGTCTCACTTAAATTTATTTGATAGTAATTTTATAAGGACAAACACAGTATTCACTTGACCCAAACATCATTACATTTGTTGTTGTAAACTAATAGTTCACCAATTTACTCCACTAATACATCCATACAGTCACACAAATTAATTTAATGAGTGCCGGAAAATAAATTAGACTAAAATCTTTGTAAATCAAGATAAACTTTTCGGTTAATTTAAGCAAAATTTCAGTGTTTACCTGAGAAACTTTGCCAGCTCAGACTTCTCCACCTTGCAAAAGATTCTCCAATATTGATCCTCGTTTTATTCCATTTTTGGTTGTTTGTTTTTTTAGCAGGATGCCGAGGCTTTTTAGGTTTTTCTGAAACTATTTCTGGTCCGCTTCTTTTACTAGCTTCCATTCCTGCAAGCTGCTGCTCTTTTGCCGACATAAAACACCAAACGCTGCCTTGTTATTGTTAGGCAACCGTGGGGATTGGTACTGTATGATTGGTTAAGGAACCAAGTTGGAAAGAGCAACACGGTGCACCCAAGCTCACTGATTCCATCCCATGGTTTATTTTACAAACTTAATATTGTTAATATTTATGATCTCAATATTATGCAAATTTGTATCTTCATGTATAAAATGCAATTCCATCCAAGTACTATTCCCGAACATTTTATACTTTATTTTAAAACTAATGCAGAGGTTCACAGGAACAATCCTCGTCAATCACAACACTTTCATGTACCTAAATATGTCACATCCAGAGCTCAGTTTTCTTTAAGATACAGAGGCTGCATATTATGGAAACAATTTTCACATCTGGCGGAAAGTAATAGATTTGAAAAAAAAAATTTTGAAAAAAGTTCTAATTAAATCTCATTGATTTGTGGAACTGTAACAAAAATGTAATTCTTTTGTAAAGTAACTTTGAGGTGGAGGCTTTAAAATAAGCCTGTATGGGTTTTCTGCCTCTACCTGCACTTGTACTGTGTTTATATAAATAATTTTTGTATTATGTCTTTTAACACGTGCCAAATAAATAAAATAAATAAATAAATAAATAAAAAAAATATATATTCTGGCACGGAACTCTTATTTTGAAGGGGAAAAACTAGACAAAGACATTGTTGACGTAGGAGACAGATTGTTTATAGGGAAGCTTCCTTTTATCCCTCACAGCAAATGAGAACGTTTTAAATTATTTTTAAGGAAAAAATTCCAATTATTCAGCCTTTAAATTTAACATATCAGTCATTTTAAAGAAAGCCTTAATCCTGTTAGAAGGTGGAACCGAAGATGTTTTAATGGAAAAATGACTGAAAACAAATGATGATAAAATCAGCACATTAACAAAATGTTCATGTACGGTTTAATTTTTTCTGCTTAGACTGTGACTGTTTAGTTCAAGTGTTTTTGGTTTTGATCCACCCTCTAACATGACCTTCATATTAATTAGCATCTGTGACAACATTTCCCAGAAGACAACACCAAACGTGTCTGAGCTCACAGCAGAGAGAGGGCATAAAGGATATCTGCTGCACTGTTCATGAAGTGGGGAAAGTAATGACAGAAACAATGTTTAACATCCTGGAAATCCTCTCATGTGTGACACAAATCATGTTTCAGCCCACAATTTTGTACAAGAATTCTTGCTTCACATCCTTCTCCCATTACTGTCCATTTCTGTCTCTGCTGCTTCTAAAGCAATATTACCTGCTGCACACATTTTATTTTTAGAATAATTTAACAGAATTATTGCTCCAGTCACAAAATTTTTGGTTCAGCCTAGGCTTTGGTATAGCATTCCACATCAGAAAAAATATCCAATCACAGCAGTGTTGTTCAACAAAGTAAAACACCACAAATAGAGATTAGGCTGGAAACTGCAAACAGCTGCTTCTGCTGCATAATGCAGAATCCAAACCTGTTGATATAGTGCCCACTGTCATTTAAGAATCAAGCAAAAGAGGTCCAATGGTAAGAGATAAGAATAGAAAGATCAGTTTCATTTACTTTTACTTAAAAAAATATGTTGGCCATTTCAGCTTTATTAAGTTTACACTCAGATTTCTGTAAGCACAGCATCACAAATAGATATACACGTGTAATATTTGTTTCCAGCTTTGACCATGGAAACACTGATTATTGGGTCTACACCATTTATCGCCTGGGTGACCTGGCAGCGAGCTGGGTGGGTGACGTTTTCAGTCCAAGAACGCATCTTTTAAATACATGGGAAAGGTACTGCCTGACATCTTGCAGACCGAATTCTGCATAAATTTATTTTGTGGATTCTTTGTATTATGGATTGTGCAATGAATCTAGTGAATGCGTAATGATACAGAGATAATAACTATTTTCACAAAAGTGCAATTGTCATAAAACTGGATTTAATTTTAGCTTCAACTACAGACTGAAGTGGTATTATGCAATCAAATACACAACGACACTAATATAAATGCATATACACAGCACTCTATCTGCAGTTCTCTCTGTTTTTCACACTGCCTCTGGTCCCAGACTCTAATCTCATCTTCACCAATCTTCTTCTCTTTCTCTATTTCTGTCTCTTTCTCTCTCTCTCTGTCACTGTATTTTTTTTCTCCTTGCCCCTTCCCTCTCCTGCATCACTCCCCAGTCTCTGTTGCCACGGTAGCAGTGCGAAGAGATTGGAGGAGGGGGGCAATGTAGGCGCATAGGGAGACGGATGGTAGCGGAGGGCAGAAAATGCAATTTCAGTCACGTTGATGGGACAAAGAAATATTTAAAATGTGACACCCTGTTAATTTTTGCTAGTGATTGGTGGCTAGTCAAGGTTTTTGAGTTAAAGTGAAATGATTTTAAAAAAGAGAGAGGAAACATAGAGCATGATGCACTAAATACTAGATTACATTTTAGTCACTTACTTCCTTACTGCGTCACACACTGACTACATAAACTCAAAGACTGAGCCGACATTCAGAATAAAGCTAAACTTGAAGCTTGTAATTTGTTCGTAATGGCTCATTTATGACATGAACAAAATTAAACAAAGAAAAATTACACACAAAATTACAACTGACCTTCTTCGGACTACCAAACATTTGCATGTTCCATAATTCTTTAAATCAAATTGTGTAAGTTTAAAAATCACACTTACAAAATGTGTCAAATTTACTTAAAATATCCTACTGAATTGAAAATTTAAAAGGAAAAAAACAAAAACCAACAAAAAAGGTTAAAATGCAATTACAACTTTAGAACATTAAACTGAATTTAGGTATGTTAGAGTACATCCTCTCTTTCACTTACTGTAAAAATTTCTCACAGCACATTAAAGCACATTTCTGAGCTTAAGGTGCACAAGGGCTTATTTGGCAAAGAAATGTAAGAGGACAATATCAGAGAAAGAGGAAAAGAAAGAGAGAAAGGTAAAGAGCAAGTGCTTAGACAAGAGTGAAGATAAGGCTGTCGATTTCTGGTTGGAGAAAGCTCACAGTAAAATAGGATGCAAGGTGGATGCCAAATTACTGAGTAAATATACAAAAGTTCTGTAATCCATCTTTGAAACAGATTATAAACTACTATGTTTAAAAAAAATAAATAAAAACTCTTGTATTTAAAGAGAGAACATGCTAAAATGTTTGTTAAAAAAGAAAAGAAATTGAAACGCTAGGATGATGCATGACTATGTTCAAGAAAAAGAAGCTGAAACTCAGAACAAACTAAAAGGACACAAAGAATGGAATGGTCCTAATTTTGCTGATGATGACACACTGTTTCTGTATGAACATTCCTGCAATGCTGCTGTCCGTGATCATTTGTGGACTTTGCTCCCAAAGGAATCTGATGGGATTGTGTGCATTATTTGCCTCAGAGTTGTCCACAGACAACAATCTGATAATGAGCTCAGATGGAGAGCAAAAGATATGTGAAAAATTACACACACGAACTCTAGTGAACTATGAAGTGTCAAACTAATTCATACTTATAGGGCTTTTCTTTTTTTTTCTCTTTCTTGGCACCAATTTTTTCTATATCAATTTATGGTCAACATATGTTCATATTGAGAAAAAAAAACATTCAGGTAATAGGAGGCAATTAAAAATATTCTTATATAAGGACAGTACAGCTCTCCAGTGTGCTATACTGCTTTCAGATACATTCTTCTGTATCAACTTTTACCATTTCACATTACGTCTGTTGAGTCAACACAGGGTCTTACTCATATACCTTTTGGTTGGGGTATGCCCTTCAGTGTACAGTATATGTAGTCCCTATTCACATATTAATGACAAATTTATTCTAATTATCCATGTTAAGAATTGCTTGAAATTAAGAATATCTCTGAGTGATATTTAGGAATCATCAAAATCCAAAGGAATAGGAATACATCTCAAATATACCCTAAGCTCAACCCAGACCTAAGACAAGAATAGAACACTTTTTCCTCTTCACCTTCTTAATCAAACCTTGAATGACTAGCTTAATAACAAACACCTCTAAATGTCCACTTGAAAAACATTACCTGGTGACTATTTGGCTTTGAGGATGATGTGATGCTAGACTGGCTCAACTAGAGGCTCCATTGTTGTTTTCCTCCATGACAGCAGAGGAAAAAGGATTAAATAAAGACCCAGTGCTGAAAACAACAGTTTCTGTTTTTGAAATTGTTGCATATATACATCTGTTTTTCAAAAGTCCACTTCCTTCATTTTAAGTGGGTGGTGAAAAATGAACAACTTTAATTATTTAGGGAACTGCGATATTTCATGTGTCTTACTACATCTATGCAGAACCTGCACTACTTCATGTATGAGCCTTTATCTTGGCACACAGTATTGTCTGTGTAGTTACATGATGTGTATTCAGCATTTGCTGGCAGTACCGATGATAACTCTCTTTCGTTGACTTGAGAAAAACTTCAGACATTCCCAGTCGCAATGCTGAACAGAATACAAGAAGAAAATACAAAGTCTCTTGAATCTGCAAGAGAGTGAATAGTTTCACACGTTTGCCTGGTTTGCAGAAGAAGGAATGTGAATAAAAATTAAGATAAATATGTAAAAATGCCTTGTTCATAGTTTGCATGTAGCTAACATGTGCCCTGCTGAGATGTTCACTTCAATGTCAATATAAACAAGGTGGAATGGTGATGTTTATGTATAAGATTAGAATGTTTCAAATATTTTTGTGTGCGAGTATGCTAATATTAGCTAACAAAAATGTTAGCTGAAGATGTCTTTAGTTCTGGAGGTATGGTGATGGCTGTAGATGGCTGGATGGCTGTCAACTTGAAGGATTACCAAAGTATCTGTAATTTATTTATATGGGCCACAAATATCAAGACCATTTTTTATGTTTATCCATGAAATGTGTCTTGAAATGTGTAGTGTTGCTAGCATTGGTAACATTTCATAAAGCAGTGAATCCCAATCTAGGGTCCCTAAACACCCAGAAGGGGGTCCCAAAAAAAAAAAAAAAAAAAAACTTTGTTAAGTGGGATGAAGTGGATCTATTTCTTAATCACCAAAAACTTGTGCAATTTGCAGTTGTAATATGGGGTGCTCTGGGCATAAAGTTGTCAGTGTCTTTGCCTAATTGTTTCATAGTAAAATTAAAAGTAAAAAAAAAAAAACACTCATTAGCAAACCTTCTTACTTTGAACATCAAAGCACCACCACTCTAGATGTCCCATGAGTAATTTGAAGCTAATTTAGCTTTACAGAATTAAATCTCGTTGCATGTTTTATAGCTGTTCTTCATTCTTTACCAAAAAGAATGAAGCATAATTACCCATATTTAAAAGTTTCTCCTTCAGGAAAACATAGCTCTGGTGAGGGTTTTTAGTTAGTCTTTTTGTTCATTTTGTAGCCATGTTCCAGAGAGTCTTTGTTTGACCTAAAAAGTTTTTTTTTTTTTTTTTTTTTTTTTGTAATAGTAATCTGTCTCATAGAGATGTTAGAAAAGCACAGCATCTTGGCTCTGTATTGGTGCAAGGTATGGGCGCAATTTACAAGAAGAATCAGGACTCCAAATACATGAATGCATAAGTGTTTCCCCTGGCATGTTGACTGCTTTGTTTTAAACTGACCTTAATTGTAGTCTGTAGTGTCATGAAAACAATTTTTAAAATATGCTTTTGAAACTACCAGCTGTGGGGTAATTTATTTCTAAGCCACATGGGATATATATATATATATATATATATATATTTTTTTTTTTTTTTTTTTTTTTTTTTTCCACCATTATCATAGTGGTCCATTGGGACAAGTTAGCAACAAGTCAGGGCCAACTTGTTGTTTCAAGTTGTTTTTGGTTTACAGCAGACACTTTATTTTGTGATGACTGTAAAAAAAAAACATAAGTTTTAATGGATGTCAGTCCAGCTACTTTCAAATTAGCTGGGTTAATTTTGCATTGCAGCACGTATGTCTGGAGAAGTTAAGGTGATGTACTTGCTTTTTCTTTATCTTTTTTTTAACGGCATACATATTTTTAACCACATTAAAATCTTGAGCTTATTGGTCAGACATTGTTTTTGGACAGTTTCCTTTTTTTCTAAATGTAGAAAACTAAATATATGTATCGCCAATTTTTATCTAAAAAAGTAATTTTTTTTAAATGTCGAGTTCGTGGCCACCCCTGGCTTCTGCTTTACCTTTAGATTTATATGTCACTGGTGTTTCCGCTTGAGGTTGTCCATATCCAATAGTCCCTATAGAACTCTATGCATACCCTGGAAGTAAATGATGCATGAAGTGTTGCTGTGCTCAGCTGATCAATCCTTGGACCTGTTTCAACAATGGCTAAAATAAAAATATCTTTCCTCCCCTCCCTCCAAACAACCCCCAAAATGACCCGCTATTGGCCGCCCTCCAGTCTCTCCTTCTCTTTGCTGTTCATTGCTAACTGGACTCTGGCTGAACACTAGATACTGTCGTTCCAAGAAACACTTCATTCCAAGACTAACCTTGGTCCAAGGCACGCATTTAATTATGGCTCTGTTTCATGGCCTCTTTGTTATTACAGTCAGCTTTACTTTCTACCTCCAGACCAAAGAAATTGATGTTTCCTCCAGACAACACTTCTTCCTGCTTAACCTTCCTATCTCATCAATTCTGCTTTCTTCAACCATAAAAGATGTTACTGAAAGAGGCACAAAAACATAAACAAACACAACATAACAAAAGGACACAAGATATTGAATATAGAGCTGCAATAACTACTGAAGTAACAAGACCTGAAAGCAAAAGAACTACGAAGAAACAAAATCTGTATAAACACACCACATAACTAAGATGCAAAGGTGATAAATAAATAAAAACTCAGAAATGCAAATTTCACTGTAAATAATTTTTGCTAAAAATTAACATTAAAATGTTGTTAGTAATGTATTATAGAACTAGTTTTACCCAGTTCTCATATCATTGAGAAAATGAGTGCTGATTAAAATGACCAAAACCTCCTGTTTTTACTTTTTTTTCATCAATATTACATAAATTTCCGAACATTAAAATAATCAAATTGAAAACTAAGACCAGATTTGGAAGTAACAGTGAAAAATATCACTTTGATGCAATGCCACAACCTTGAGTAGTACATTTTTCATTCAACATGGACAGTTAATATATCGCTTAAATTTATGAACAAATGTTATCACTGTATCACCTTAAGTCAACTAAGCAAACCTCTTTGCAGAATACACTTTTAAATGCATTTGTAATTTTGTAAATCATACTTAGAGGTAAATTACACAAAACCTCAATAACTTAACTGTAAATTGTGGGTATCAAATTAATAGCTACCTATAACAGAATGTGAAGATAATTTTGTTTTACAAAAACTTTCCAGCCATGTGTCTGACGGGTTATGATTCGTCTGTTATCTAAATTCTTATTTTCTGTGAATACAGAGGTGTTCTTACATCTTTTATTTATTTTATATCTTCATTTTTTTTCTCATGTGCGTCTGTTATATTTCTATTTTATTATTTATGTGAGGTAAGCTGAGACTCCTTTTTTTATTGTTTTGCTTGAAACATGACAATAGAGATTTTAAATCTTGAAATATTGTCTCCCTTTGGCATTAATAGGAAAGTCTGTCCAGACTTTTGACTGGTACTGCAAGTTTAACAAGACTCTTTTTCTGTATTTACCCCATGTTAGTTGCAGTCAGCAGCGGGCTGATATATTATGTTATCCACGGAGCAGTTGTAGATGTTGACCTGGACCTTTAGTCGGTCACTTTGTTGTCTTGTACCTGGCTTCTCCAGCCCCAAGTCAATCTCTCTAATCACTAAGCCACCACTGCCCAACATCATCAGATTAGAATCAAGTTTAAAAACATATCAGCATCTAGTTTAATATCATGCATTATTAGTCGGGCTTGTCTAATGATGGGCTTGTGACCTATTAGTACTGGGGGGGTCCAAGTCTGGTTCTTGAGATCTACTATCCTGCAACTTTTAGATGCATGCCTTCTCCAACACACCTGAATCAAATTAATGGCTCATTACCAGGCCTCTGCAGACTTATAAGAGAGAATCCTGCAGAACAAAAATTATGATAATTTCTACTTTTCTATTTGCACCTATTCAGTAGCTGCTGTGATAGGCTGCAGCCAACCTGCAAACCTGTGATGTATGTATGGATGGATGGATGGATGGATGGATGGATGGATGGATGGATGGACAGACTGATTTGCAAATTGGATTATATCAACAATAGATGGTTTTGATGGTTCTTTAAGTATTATATTAGGTAATTTGATTATTAAAGGTCCCATATTATGCAAAATTCAGTCCTCATAGCCTATGTATGAGGCCCAAAAATGAGAAAATTCTGTCACCTCTCTCACTTGCTTGCTCCACTTTCAAGCGAATGTGTACTCAAACGGTTGAGTCTGAGATCTTTACCTTTGTGACCACACAAAGGTAAATAACCACTTCGCCCGGTAGTAGATACTGTCATTGACCCGGTCCCCCAGATAGCTGAGCCTACTCTCTATAATCACAGAGTGGGTGCCAGCAATTCTCTCCGGATTCTCTCTGAGGCAGGGGCGTGGAAAGGCACCCCTCATTTAAAGGTTCAGACACAGAGACAGCCCGTTCTCATTAGAGCTCACAAGAGCCACATTTGTAATGGCTGAAATTAAGGACCAAGGCTCAGTTTGAGGTAATACCCTTCGAAAACAATGTTGTTGGACCTCTGACACCCATATGAATTTATTGAAAAAACGTATAGGGACCTTTAAATCCCAATTACTAAATATTGACCGGCTGGTCTGGGATATTGTCCTATAGATAATAGTAAAAAAATGCAGAAATATTACACAGTATTTCACACCACTTAGAAGTTTAAAGATAATAAATATTATTTATGAACTATGTAAAACTGCAACAATTTTATATAAACAGTAACAACTAATGCGACATAAAATTCAAACTTCATGACAGAAAGCTTACAACTCATTTAATCTTTTTTTTTTTTTTTTTTTTTTTGTGATTTAGACCTGATCAGTCAGTTATACAATAAAACAGATCAGGTTTGTTAGTGTGTTAGCCAGCAGTCTTGCTTACTGTACATCTGTGTTTGTTTTTTGTCATTCATCTCATAAAAGGGCAGCCGGTGAGTCTGCCAAACCTCAGGGACAAGAACATTTGGCGGTTGGGACTCCATTTTTCTCATTGATTCCTTTTTTGATTTGTTTCTCTGCTTTATTACCTCCTCTGGCTCTCTCTTTCCCCGCAGTTTTCATCTTTTCCAGACATGATTTAATGCTGATAAAAACTCCTCAATTTATGTTGTTCTGTACACTGCTCAAAGCACAGCTCTACATTAATTTCAACATTTTTGCTTACTTGTCTCAAATACAGTCATATGAATTTCTTTCATACACATTAAAGAATAGCAATGGTATAATCAATGTTGATTGTTAATGTAGTTCATTAACAAAAGGCTCATAAAGAGCACTACAGGGTTGGGTTGATAGATGGGCATAGATTTAAATTTATTATCTATCTTGAAGTAGATTTTTTTTTCTAGCACTATGGCTGCTTTTTCTTGCTAAACTGTAAGTAGGTTTATTTGTCTAACTTAAACTTCAAAGAAGTTCCAATTTCCCCACAGCTCAAATTTTATCTTTAAGTAATCACATTTCTGGCAAAGCTTCAAATTTAAAGACAAACTTCAAACTGTTTAAGCAGGAACACTTTTTTTCCTGTCTCTTAAAGCTGCACAGCTGTCTACATTGACTGCAATTTACACTTGAAGATATAAAATCTATTGGTCACATGGTTGTGCATTTATGGGAATCTCAGTCTTAGTTACAACACTAAATGTTGATATGGTTCTATTGCACTTTTTTTATTTAATTTAATATGAATTTACAGCTATGTTTGGTCAAACCCCAATTCATTTTGAAACTTGGCATTCCATAATAAAGATTATGATCGGAATAAGTGTCAATTATATTTACGTTACATCTACAGAGTTTCAAAGTAGGTATTTGCTTTGCCTAATAGACTTCACGCAAACAAGCAAAACTAAACTAACATATTCTGTTTGTCACACTACAAAACACAAAGTGATGCTCATGATGCCAGTTTCGTTTTACAATCATCACTCTGCAGATCAAAGCAGCATTTAACCTCCTTTAGATTATTGCTTTGGCTTTTTAAATTGAGTCCCTCAGGATCAGCTCAGCATCAAACAGCACACACATAAATTCAGCTTTCACCACGCTAACTGAACAAGACAATGGAACATCTAATACCTTAAGTGCCAGGTAGTATTCAGAGGAGTTGGAGAGTAATCAAACTAGAGCTAAAAAGTAAATAAATAAATACTACATCAACTTTACAAAAACAAGCTTTGCATTTGGAAAATTATAAAGGCTTCTTTCTGTTTTTGTTTTTTAATCCAATTAATGTAAGTTGCATCTATCTTAAAATTTCTTCCAAGAATCAGCTCAATAATACCCCACAGTCCATTAATTTAATCATCTCTATTTTCTAAATGAGCTGCTTTAGTGTCTACACCCTTAAAGTCTACATGAAGGAAAGACTCATTATACAAATTATTTTGGAATAAAGAGTCAAGCTCAAGAGCCTCACTGTAGATGTTAAAGGGAAATGTAGATAGTCAGAAAACTAATGCTTTATTAACTGAATGTTCAAGCTGAAGAGGCTGAACCACAGGTGTTACAAGATACTCATAGAACCGGACAATACCTGTGGACAGGTGTTGTGAAAAGTTTAAGTTTAATTACCGTAAGTGCCAGCATTTGCAGTGATCTGCTAAATTTTTTTTTTTTTTTTTTGCATATTTTCATCAGAGAGCTGAGATTAATAGAAAAACTGCTGCCACATACATACAAATATTGCACTGTGGCTTATTATTTTTATATTGTCTTTTTAGTTGATTACTGTATGCTTGCTGGGTGTGCACAACCTCGGACACATGTACAACTCCATTTCACTGCCATCATGCATGTGCTTAAAATGAGATAGATGGAAGTGACCCAGACCAAAATTCAGCCTTATGAACTGTTTATAGTTGCCAGTCTCATCTTTGTGGACTGGGAGTGCAACAAAATTAGCATCATGATACCTAGTGTGCCAAGCTCTTTGATGTTGTTTCTGTTGTCTCCAAAATTCTGTAACCTGCTACTTAAGTGATTTGAAAAACAGGAAAAGCTGCAGGGATGTGGGTAGTAGAGGGTCCATTTCTAGAGGCATCTGTATGACCCATCAAAATCCAAGAAAATACAACTTAGAAATGTTAGTAATCGTAAAATATATCACATGTTGTAAATATTTTCTCTTAATCATGGTGAAACCAATAAATTGCTTAATTGCGGTGGTGATTTATTGTAAGGAGTGATGTGTATGAAATAAATCATTTACAGAACCAGCACTTATGGTGATGACTGCATTATAATGTAACTTTAGTAACTTCAGATAGGGAATACTGGTTGCTTCTCAGACCATTCAGATGGACTATTTTTGCCAACATGGATGGATCTTGTTTTGTTTTTTAATTCTCACTCTTCTTCTTTCTTTTCCACCTTTCTGTAATGCTTTTAACATTTTATGTAAAGCACATTTGAGTTACCATTTACATTAAATTTGCCTTATAGGCTTGCCTTGCCCTGCTTATATTCTTAGCTTGGGGAATTTTGGCTAACTAGTCGCAACACAGCATTTAGATAAAATTCTTCCAAAAGGTATAAAATTAGGAGGCAGTTTAGTAAAAATTTGGTACTTTCCTTTTTTTCACGGCTTTATTTCACTCAGTTTATTTAAAACACAAAATACTTTTTTATGATATAAAAATTGGTCCATCAAAATATTTTGAAGGTACATTTAACGTTATTTTTCTATGATCAAACAAATGGAACAATTCTTATTTCTCTCAGGTGGTTCCTGTAATAGTCTATTACTTTCTTTAAAATGTTTACCAGGCCCAGTAATACTTATAGTTTTTAGGATTGGGTCTTTAACGCATTAATTCTGATTAATTAACTTAAAAAGATAAATAATGCCTTAAAAAAATAAAATAACATTTAATTGCAGTTTGAATTCCAAACAATGTGGAACATTTGTCAGTGCACGAGTTTCTGGTATACCGATTAGACCGGTGCACACGTCAGACCTTAGCTAACAACTTAGCAACTTTGGCGCTATATTTATCGAGTTTTTAGACCCCTTAAGCAACTCTATTTAAAATAAATCAATTAGTGACAAATCTAATGACTTTTTATGGCGTTATTGGGTACTTTTGGAGACTGACGTGAAAGCATGGCGATGCTGCAGGCCCCTCTCCCGTCCAAATATGCTGACAGCTGCAGTCTCTGCTAGTATGAAGTGAAGACAGAAAATGATGCGCAAAGTCAAAAATAACTAATCCTGCCCTGGTTTCCAGTCAGATAACAATGCCTATTAATGAAGAGTGTGGACAAAAACATTTTAAAAATACAAAGTACTGTAACATTTTGTAGACTGTTAACCAGAGAATAAAGTACTTAAAATGGCAAAATGTTTATGTTCTATTTTCTTTCTACTGTTTTGAATTGAAATGCAATTAATTAGAGCTTGAGTTTACAAAATTAATGTCTGTGTTTATTATCTGATTAAGTTATCCACTAAAATCTATTTAAATTCAAAATTGTTGCTTATGGGGGCAAATATTGTTAAAGGATTAAAATGTGATTAAGATTATTTCAAGATCAAGATTAATTACAAAGCCTCTTATTTTTTATATTTCTTTTTTTTTTAAGTTTTTAAGTACCCTCTAATATTTAATATAACTCTTAGTGAATGTAATTTATAATTCAATTTCTGGTATTTCAGAAGCAGCTGGAGAAATAATAGATAAATAAATGAACATTTGCTGTTTTATATTTGATGTAAGATATTTCAAGGCCAAGGCAGGTGCTCTTGGAAATGCTTTGACTCGTGCACTGTAAAACATCAGGGCATCTCAATCAAATATTTATCAACCTTATAGGTTTTCCTGTCAAAATAAATTCTTAGAAGGCAATCTAAACATTAAAAGAATAATAAAAAAAAAAAAAAAAAAACTTTTTGCTGCTCAGGGGGATGTCAGAGGAAAATAGTGACAAGCTTACACTGCTTAGTATAGGGTGTGTATGCCATGTGTTTTCATGCCTTTCATCAGATGAAAGCCAGTTTTAGATTTGTAGACTGCTCTTAGGGATACCCAGGTTTCTCCCTGCATGCATCCTCCTGCCCAAATGTTTTGATTAATGCTAACTTGTATTACTTCTTGCTTTCTGTCAAACCAGCTTGGAAACACACAGGTTATTCAGAGAGGAATAAACTGTAGCACTGCAGTATTTTCAGAAAATGCTTTCCACGATGATCCCCAACAAATCTCTCTCCACTTACTACATCATGTTTGTGGATCTGTATTTTCTCTTAATGTCAAATGCATAAAGAAGAAGCATCTTTTTCAAATCCTTCACAACATTTAAAACTTACCCAGGAAGGATGTAGAATTGTCATCATGAGAAAAGGAGGAATAAAATCTGACTGGGCCTCAGGCTGTGATTAATGGCTGCTTAGGTTTTAGACTTTCTAGTTCATTCAGGTTTATGGTTCTTTACCCCTGGTTTTAGCACACAGCAGCCAATTTCACATTAAAGTCCTAAAGAATACATTTTAGAGATACATACAGATTAAATACATAAATATAACAAAAGACATGTTTTCATTTTTATAAAATACAAAGGATCAAATGCATCAACATCAATAAAACTACTGAAAATTTTGTAATCCCTCCCTTTAGTCCCCATCCCTCTCTGCTGTGCTTCAGCTTCTAAACCTTTTACATTAACACTCAGGCTTTCATCCTTTCTCCACAGCATCTGTAGATATGACAGTGACAGACGATTACCAGAGACTCATCCCTAGCCCAGCCATTGCATATTCTTGCAATTGTAAAGGGAAGCAGGGAACTTTTTTGTTTGTTTTCTTTTTTTGTTTGTTTTTTTTTGTCTTGTTTTGTTTTTTGTTTTTCCAGATTGCATGACTCATGCATTATTCTTAAACCCTAGTAACACCCTCAGTAATTATAGCTAAATGTAATAACATTTGACTGTCTTCTTTAACTGGCAATGTCTCAAAAATGTATTTCTTCCTCACTTCTTGCTGGCATTAGAAACTGCACAAATACAAGACACTTTTCTGTAGAGGGACACTCTTGGTGATTCACTAAAATATATGCCAAGACCAAGTCTTAAAGTGATATGGATCAGCACCAGCATTTCACATGGTTTTATTTTAGGAATATAAAACGTTTTCCACCATGAAGTCCATGAAATTGAGTCTATTTGTTAGCAAGAATATACATAAACAACCAGACTAACATCAACACATGAGGGGAAAGGTTAAAAACAAAAGGTTGCCTTTATAACCAAGTTTTTTTTTAGTGCTGCAAACCGTATTTCATTTTTCCCTTTTTATTAAACTAACCAATGAAATGTCAGCACTTTTATTGCTATATTCAATATAGTCCTGAAACACTGTCAGTGAGTATGCAGTTCATAATGCATCCCACTATGTTATGTTGAGTCCACTAAATCATTTTATTTCCTGCTGCAAAGTTAATGTCATTGTAAAACATCTGCAAGGCCACTGTTTTTAACCAGCCAGCACTTTTTTATCTTCTTCTCTGCCTTTTGCAGCATATTTCACTGTGTTTTGATTGCATTCATTACTGCACCAAATGTCAAGGGAGCTGCAAAAAAGCTTTAGTGTATTGCATTATAAATAAGTTGTGAACAACAATGTGATCTAAATAAACGGTGGACATATCCATCATTTACTTCATAAAGCAACCAGTGGTTTCACAATCTCATGCGGTTTCTGTGTTTTAAGCAGGACATGTTTATCAGGTTAAGAGATGCAGGTAAATAAAGAACAAAGATAAGAAGTCAGGATTAAGAATTTACAAATTTAAGTTTAAATCCTCACAGCTGTAAAAGGCTTTGTCACAGGAGCTTATGTTTTCACTTTGATGTTTCCTTATTTAAAAACTTTTAAAACATTTGTTTGATTATTGTTATTTGAGAATAACTTTTCATCTGCTGTCATTTGACCTGCTTTCAATTGGATTCCATTACTGTTGTTAATATTACATTTCCTCTGGTCGTAAATAAAACAACTTCTTACTTATAATGCTATTATTGTAGAATCCATTTAAATGTCTAATCTACAGGATTGCTCACTACTTACAATCTTTCTGTTTTTTCTGTTTACAGCAATGGTTTGATTTTGGATTTTTTTTTTTTTTTTTAATACCAGAACACCAGTCAAATATATTAGGATTGGGTGTCTGTTATTGTTCTTTTCTCAGGTTCTGTTACCAAACTGTTTGAACCAAAACTGTTTTATGTTAAAACATCAGCACTCCATCAACTTCAGGATTACACATCCATGGACTGAATACACAAAGTCTTCTCAGCAGAAAATCAAAGTAATCAAAGCTGAGATTAATCACAGTGTCTCAAAGAGCACAACAGTTAAACAAGCACTACTTTTCTTCTGACTAGTGACTTTGATTATTACGCTTTCTGTCCACATGCAAAAATAAAAAAGATAAGCTTCTAATGAAATAATAAATTCTCAATAATAGCTAGTCAACCTGAAATTTAGAACTCTGAAACAAAGCAAGTTTATTGGTGACAATTCTCATGTTTTTCTAAGTCAAATTCTGCTTGAAGGTTTACCTTCCTGCTGAAATTGAGTCTTTCCTTTCCACTGTCGCCACCCTGTATCACCACCTCATACCACCAGCCCTCTATCACCACCCCGTTTCGCCACCCCTGTATTGTTATCCTTTGTATACATAAGAGACTGAATGAATTTGTGCTGCTTTTGTATGTAAAGTGCTTTATAAATAAAGTTTGATTTGAGATAGATAAAAGAGAGAGCACCCATCCCTGTCAATGCTAAGAGCCTGCTTTTATGAAAAGCTCATAAAAAACAGTATGCCGTCGGGCCTTTGGTCTTTTTTTCTCTTCAGTATATGTATAATTGTGAGAAAAAAAGTGCTCTGTATTCTTACTGATCAATGCCACACACTTGTAAGGGAAGGTTGTCATGTAAGGCAGGAAAAGGTCAGACACTCTGACAGACAAGTCTTTATTCTCATGACATCCTAAGTCACAGAAGATGCAGCAAATATGACAACAAAACACAGAATTTTTTATTTATTTATTTTTTTATTTTTTTTCCAGAGGGGCTGTTATCATGTTGACAGTATGAGGGTGGAAATAGGGATATCAGTAAAGGCCTGCTCCATAGTCCATTCAGTTCACTCCACTGTGCGACCCTTTTCTCATACTGGCAAATGAACCTTTCAGAATTCAGGCAACTTCTGAACCAGATTTAAACATTCCCATAGTGAAATCATCAGAGTTCAAGTCCAGGACACTTTGACATGCCAGATATTACGCTCACTAAAATTGTGACCTTTTAGTAGTGCTGTGGCCTTTTTTCATGAAGGCAGAGTTTAAGACTTTAACAGCTCTGAAGGGATGAACTGCCAAGAAATATAATGTACATTTACCATGAAAGATGCAGAAAGAAGGGAAGACAGAAGGTTAAAGTCAGCTTGTATTTTGCTCCACTCTTTCCTTTCTCCTCAATGTTTCCCTGTTCATTTCATGCTCAAATATCCTCAAATATTATTTCCATACTTTATTTTAGCTCACAGCAGAGAGTAAAACATGTTAAATTTGGCAATGTGATAATATTGTGGACAAGTAACAGAATGAAAACACATCACATTCATAGTTTTTCTTTCCAATAAGGGATAAAAGCAACATTTGTCTTCTACCACCTGTTTTATTATTCTGTTGATTTACTTACAACCCATCTGATTAATGATCCAGTGACTGAATGGCTGCAAATAAGGTTGCACAGTATAAACACTCACATTTGAAAAATTAATTTATACACAAGACTGTTTCATTCCAGAATCTAAATGGCTTATGTAATACAAAATACATAAATAAATAGTTATATGGAGTAATTTATGTGGACCAACATGTCCCCCAGATAGTTGCTTTACAATGAATGGAGTGGTAATAGAGCGAGTTTAGAGATGCTTCAGCTTAGGAACTTACTAACCAATGTTTTGTTGTTTCGCAGGTTAGACAGCAAATTCATAATATGACTTTTAAATAATTTGAACCATATTTTAGTTTATTACAAACTTTTACAAATGAAAAACAGAACAGGCTGACAGTTTGTCTTTTTCCCTAAACCCAGAGTTAGTCTGAGTTCCCTACAAATCAACGGGGTGTCCAACACGTCTTAGTTCAGGGGCTACATGAAGTACAGTTTGATCTCAAGTGGGCTGGACCAGCAAAATAATAGCATAAATAACAATAAATGAAATTTCTTTCTTTTGTTATAGTGCAAAAACAAACGACTACATTATCAACATGTTCACATTTAATGACCTAGCCTTTTAGAAAACAAATTTTAGGACAACCTAAAATGTCATGAGAAACATAATCAAAGTTTCCCAATATTTTACCTTAGTTTATCATTTACACATGCATTTCAATTTACAAATTAAAGTGGATCTACAAAAATCACAAAACATTTAATTATAGTTATCTGAAACTGAAAAATCCAGTAGTTCACATTATGATTAGAGTTTCTTTTCAAGAGTTAGAAGTTATTTTGAATGTCCATAACTGCACATTTCCACATCTGTGCACCACCTGAACGGACTCACCTCATATTACAAACTGAAATGAGATCTATTAAGAAAATTGTAGATTTATTAAATTTAAAAACTAAAAATTAAACATATCGTGGGCAAATTGGGAATTGCAGTTACTTTTATTAAGAAATTGGTGTTAATGTCTTCTATGTTATTTTCAGATTTACCAATTTCATACCACAGGCCAGTTTGGAAGCTCTGGTGGGCCTATTTTGGGCTGTACATTTGTCACCCTGTCTCAACCAGTCTGTATGTCTAAATGCTGTGGCTAACAACAGAATACAGAATTTATGAATGTTACATACATTCATGTGATCAGCAGCACAGGTCAGCAGAAAAAACACACGCACACCAGAAGACAAACAGTCATCTTTGCGCTTACCATGCTTACAGGAAATCCTAATAAGTTGGTTTGCTAACAAGTCTTGTCTCCCCATCATGATATTAAAACATAAAGCACACAAGCACAGTGTATTCCATGACACATTCATACTGCATTTCATCTACTGATGATCTAAGGATTTTACAGGCAGATGTGCATATTTGTGTTCTCAAATTCCACTTGTCTAGAACATTTCAGGATGCTGATGCATGTGCAAAAACAGCCTCAGATGATACAACAAATGGAAACGCAGTGGCCACAGAGAGACAAGGACATCCACATGGCAGCATATTGATACTAGTGTTATGGAATATGGTATTGTATTCAGGCAGAAACTTAAATTTAGTAATGCACGTACCATTTATACAAGCCTTATTTTGGAAAGACACAATAAAATGAAATCTACAGATTCCCCTTTGAAATCTGATTTCTCAAACTTTAAAACAACACTAGAAAAGTTGTGACCCCTGAAACTAAAAGAGCATGCAAACCTTACATTTCCAGGCCGGAAATTTCCTGGGACTGCAAGGGGATTAGATAGTACAGTTTCCAACTGATTTCCAGTCTGTACCATACCCTTTTGTTGCACAGTACATGTTATAGACCAGTAGCCATATAATAGCACACTTTCACCATTTTATAAAGTTTGCTGGTGCTTTTGGTAATTTACTTTAGATTTACTGTCTTGTTCTGTGTCTCTGTATACTTGTCTCTATCAATAAAGTTGCTGATGCCCAGGTTTATAATTGTAAAATAAAAAAAATAAATTACAAAAAAGATAATTGTCTCTTAGTTCTATTGTAAATCAATAGAACAAAATCTTCATGCTCAATATTCCAGATCTTGCAAAGTCAAACGTGACTTCAGTGTAAACAAACATGGCGGATCAACAGGAAGAAGCAATGATGGTTGTTTCCGGCCTCCTACTTTCCAAAAAAAGCAAATGATTATGGAAAAAGTAATGGAGACAGCAGGAATGTGACTGGATACATTACAGAAAGAGTTGGAGTTGAGTGAAAATTGTCGTAAGTATTGATAGCTAATGAAAAATGTTAGCAACGCTACCACAATCATTACAAACTACCAGTGAAGGGAAAAACGGCGTTCCTTTTTTCCATAACAAGTAATTTAATTGATCACTCTTCCCATTGTTATAACAATGCTACCTGTTACGACCCCTGGTCTACATTCCGTGGGAGTAAGGCTGTCTGGAGATTTCCTAGTGGGTTTGACGCAGCTCCAGCGGGAACCGCCCCTCCCTCTGACGTCGGCCAGACACCCACTCCTGCTCCGTGCCTCCGCCTCCAGGTTCTACAACCAATCCAGCGGAGCAGCCAGGCCTTCAAAAAGGAGGAGGCCCCAACAATCGGGGCAGCTGTGTTCCCGCGGGTGCACAGTTTGCCAGGCTGGGTGTTGGAGAGTAATCGCTAGACTTTAGAGTGTGTTTTGTGAGCTTGATTCCTGTCTTAAGTAATTGTGTGCACCATTGTGCTTTTGAGTTGATATTGAGCAGAGACTCTCTCACCAGTTTTGTGTGAGTCATCTTAAGTTATCGTGTTGGATATGGTTAATGCTCTCACCTTTTGTGAGTAGCTTTTTGGTTGTTTGTTTTGGTTATTAGACGCCCTCACCTTTTGTGAGTAGCTTTTTGGTTGTTTGTTTTGATTATTAGACGCTCTCACCTTTTGTGAGTAGCCTTTGGTTAAGTTTCCTTTTTGTACATAGTATAACAGTAATTGTAATATATCTTTTGCTTCCGTTATTCTTTTTCTTTTGGCTGGAGTTATATAACCTATATTTAGGACACCCTTTTGTTGTATTTTGGCTTTTGGTTGTATTATTTGAACCCGAGTTTGTAAATAAATCTTGGTTATATTTATGGTTTTGTCCAGCTTTTTTTGTTATCGGCCCTAAACCCCTGGATCTTGTGGAGGGCCGTAACACTACCGTTACTGCCAAAAATGTGACGTTTCTATAAGTGAAGCTGTTTTTTCATCCGACGATCTAGATCTCTAGCCGAGGGGCATGCTCTTTGTTTATTTTTAATTCCTTTTCGGTTAGTCAGCTGATACAGCTCGCATCTTGATTGGCTTTTGTTCTGGTACACATGACATTACACACTACTCAGCTGCTCTTGGAACATCTCACACACTACAGGATTTCTAGTCGCGAATTTCAAACAATTTCCTCTTTCAAGGCCTTCCGATCAAATTGGACCAGACAAAATCAATATTAACACACCACACCACGGGAAAATCAGACACGATGTTGTTTGCTAACATCAGACAACTGGGCCTTTGCTGGCTTTGATCATAAGGGGGAGATTGGGACAACATTATCCTGTAGTGTGTACCCACCATTATACATTGTTATTTATCAGCGATTGAAATTAAACTTATTTCCTTATAGTCATAATCTCAGTCTTGCAGATGAGGCCTTGGCTAGCCACCTCAATCCTATTTAATACTAACGTACAAACAAGCTCTGTAGCATATCAAGAAGTTATAGTTTCTGCTAAATGCCTCATTCAAGCACTTCAAAGTAGTAAATAAGAATTTGATTTTGTGTGTTTGGTCATTGTAGATATATATCAAAGTATAAAAAGGTTACCAGTTTTTGGTAGTGTTCTATGTTTTTGCTGACCTCTTCACTAAGTCGATAAAATAACGAGTATAACCATCCAAAGGCATTAATTGTGTTCTATCCAAGACCTTTAGGGGGTGCCACAGACTTACAAAAAAGCTAGATTCTCTACATTTCAACGGCTTTGTTCCAAGATCAAATTCCATCCCTGCACTTTTTCCTGTAAAATCTTCATTTTTACTGCTTACATTTCCTCCTCCCTTTTTCTCTATTTCTTTTTTTTTTTTTTTTTTTTTTTTTTTTCCCCCCAACCATCTATAATCCAGTGGGCAGATTTTATGCTTTTCAGTTGACAATAGTAGTTCCTTAGGCAGCCACTTCTATGCCAGGGCATGCTGTCAGAAAGCTTCTAGATAACAGATACACATAAACACAAATGCACACATACAAGGATAGTAATTAGTGCGTGAAATGTGGGCCAAAACTTCCATGCATGCGTGAAATGCCAATTATCAAATAAATAAGCTGTGAATAAAAAGCAAATAACATCACTAAATACATTTTTTTGCCTTTCTCTCTCTCTCTTTCTGCTATCACTTTCCCCATCTCTCTGTCTATTCAAGGTAACACTTGTCTGCCATTAGCCTCTCCATACTACAGCAGCGGAAATAAAACCAGAGCAGCATTAGCTGGTCCCAGCGTCCAGTTTGATCTGACCATTTGGATTGTTGCTAGGAGACACAAAACCTCTCAGACCAATCTGTTTGCTGGGGAGCCTAAATAGCAAAACACCTTTAAAAACAGGCTTAACATCTTACAGCTTTAGTGCTGCATTCATAGACTCTCAAGCTTGGCATGAAAAATGTCAACTTCACCTTAATTTCTGCACCCGAGACTTTATAAGAGTGTCTCTGCTTGAAACTGTGTTACAAGAAAGAATTGGATTTTGGTTACCTGGACACTGACTTAGGATAACATGAATATGAACATGATTTTTAGAGATGATTGTGTTAAAGTGCTGCATTGAATCCATGCGGCTCCTTGTGTTGTTCTATGAAACATAACAAAGAGCAACAATATGTGAACAGACAGCAAAATACATAATTCCCTGTGGCTTTGCAGGGGAATGTTTCTGTATAGTTAGAGCTGGAATGAACCTGCTTTCAGATAGCAGCATCACCAAGGAAACTATGTAGCAGCCCATTTTTCCAAAATCGCCACATTCTCTGTCTTATGGGTTTGTGGCACATGGTGTTATTATGTTAGTACTTGCCAGGGTAGTCATTTAATACTTTGTTGTAACCTTATCTAGTAAAGTAGCTTTTCATTTAGAGACATTGGACAGTCCTATTTTATTCAGGGACAATTCAGACATTGAGCATATTGTCTGCCCAACTATAGACAAAAAGTTAGATTCAGGCCAGCAAAAACTGGTGTCTGTGTTGTATCTAATAGTTCACTTATTTGTCTGTTACCCTCAAATACATTAAAGTGGCTCTATTATGCTAATTTCAGGCTAATGCATTTTAACATGCGAGTCCATAAGGGCATGAATCACTCCAGCATTTTTCAAAAATGCCTTTATTTATTTTATATTGATCCCCTCAGATCAGCCTCTGCCAGAAACAAGCAAAATGAGACTCTTCCGCCCTGAGCCCCACCTCCCCCAGATGTGTGCTGCTTCTGATTGGTCAACTGCCATGAGTAGTAGTTGAGAGCATGCATTGTTTTTGTCTTAGAAATAGAACTTGTAAACAAACCAAAGTAATACAAATACACAGTAAACAATGTCAACACAAAACATGCAGCTGTACACTTTCAAGCTCAAATCAGACCTCGAAAATGAGAGTGAACAACTCAGCAACTGGCAGCAAGAAATGAAGCAGATGTACCTGTTTAGTAAATACTCTGCTTACAAGCTACAGTCCAATATAACGTTGTTTGCCGTCCTTCACTCGCCTTATATATTTGCACATGCCCCTGTTATTAGGTGTACATGTGGCAAAGGAACCACAGTGCCAACAGAGATGGAAAATGTCTGCTGCCAAGATATAGATAAAGTAATGATGCTATTTGCTAACACTTGTGTGCATTGTTACACTATAGTTAGCTGTATTTCTAGCCACTCCATGTACATATTGTTTCACAAGGCTAATCGGCTTGATGTTTTTAGCCTGGTTGTTAGTAGCATTCCACCATTTACATATTGTTTCACAAGGCTAATCAGCTGGGTGTTTTTGGCTTGGTTGTCACTGGAATTTCAAAGAAAAAAACTATCTAAAACCTTTTGTTTTCAGTGCCATGGAAACTGAATGTAGAGACACACTGGAAAACTCAAACGTGTAATTTTGTGATAAAAATTGAGTCTTTTCACTGGTCCAATGAATATTCAACACTATAACATTGTAGAAAGAAATAGCATAATAGGGTCCCTTTAGACATAATAGAATAGAATAGAATAGAAACATAAGTACCATGCCGTGTCTTCTTTTGTGTTTTCCTTCATATAAACAACAAACAGTATCTCAGTGGCATCCAATGTTTTTAACTGCTAAATTTTTCCTGGATTAAATTTTAGTAATCCACGGATTTCTGTCATGCTATGTCTCGTGTAAATAGATTATAATGGTATGCATCATAACAGGTCAGTTTTATTGACAGTTCTTTAAAATCACAGCATATATTTTAGAAAAACAAACATTATTTAAAGTCACTGTCATCAATTCTGGAGCTGGATATTGTCATAAATATGTCTAATATAAAGATGATTTGAAAGAAGAGACTCTGGCTTGGTCCTCCTCAGGACTGTAGTTTCATTGCATTTTCATGCAATGCTACTTTTGTTAGTTCTTTTCACCCTTTAGTTAAGTTTGGGAAAATATAAAGGATTTTTAGTTATTTATTTATTTTCTTCACATACTTTCTTTTTTGAGGTGTTTCTATAAGCTGTAAACACATCACTCAGATGAAATTCCATTGTACACCATGCATTGATAATAAACAGCTTCATTCTTAATTCATTTCATTTATCCATGAGGCAGCACATCCTAACTATTACATCATTGGAAGTCACTCAGCACAGCATATTTCATCATCAAATGCCTGCATATATATATATATATATATATATATATATATATATATATATATATATATATATATATATATAAACTAAGACTGCAATATGCAATGTCAGTCAATGCTACATAAATAAAAAATTATATCATAGGCAACTGTGGTGACTCATCACATCCACCTCCAAACATCTAGCAATGTAGCAGATGCACTATGCTGCACAAGAATCATAGATTCTTTAAATCAGTGATTTGATCTGTTGTTATTTTGCAACTTAGTTCCCTGAAATATTTTAAATATTTTTGAAATAAAAGCAATGTTAAATTTCAGAAGGTATACAAAGAAGGAATCTTCATTGTAATGTCATGGTGATACATCTGCAGTAGATGTTGAGAAATATGTAAAACAAATAGTTAAGTGACCGAAAGAAATGCAAAAGCCTTTGAGCCTTTTCTTCTTCAACAACCAGCATAAACACTAAAAAATAGAATACTGGAAGTATGTGAGTCATTGAAGACAAGCCTTTGGATAAAAATCACACGGTGTATGGCATTTGAAGCAGCGAGCTGCTTCAGAGTGTATTTATAATCCTGTATCGCTCTGTTGGATGTTATTGTGTGAAATGGAGGTCATTTCACAGTGTTAGTTACCTGAAGGAACCTGACATTTAAATAGGTCTACTCGTTATCACTCACTTTCGCCCTTGCCCGCCTTTCGGTCTCTGCCTTGCTCTCTCATCCTTGTCCATGCATGCCTGATATGCAGTCTCTTTTTCCCTTTGTATCCGTCATTCATTTTTCCATCTGCTCTTCTTTCTGCTTTCCAGGCTTGTCTGTCATTTTCTCCTGATTTATGTTTCCTTTGCTTCATCTCTTCCTCAACTCCACTTTCTCCACATTTCCTTATCTAAAACTTTTCCCTCTGTTCTTCATTTATTCATAAACACCACCAACAAATTGTTAATGATGATTCATTTTCCACCTGAATAATGCGGCACTTGGGAGTAATTTCTACATAGAAGTGAATTTTAAGATTTTATGTGGCCATGCGACCAACAGTAGAATAGGAAATGAGCCTCTGTTGTAAACAATAGGTTCATTAATTAGGGACATAAGTGATAAAGATAGAAAAAACTTCAGGGTTGACATGTTTTGTATGAACTTTCCTTCCAAAGGGAACAGAGACTTCTGCTAATTTGAAGCGTGAACAGTAATTGTTCATTAAGACACTCAAGCTCTCCCTACGGTTGAAAGATTTAGTTTGTAGATAGGCGTTTTCTTTTTTCTGTGTTCACGATAAACAAATTGACAAACAGATGGTTCATCATGGTGGCAGACTGCCCTTCACAGAATGCACAATTAAAACAAGTAAACACACACTGTAAAAAGTTTGCTGTGAATTAGCTGTAACTGGCAACTGGATACCAGCAATTTACTGTACAACTTTACAGTAATATTTATTCCAAACTTGTCTTCCAGCATCCCACTGGGCACAATCAGACCCACTATTACATCACACTACTTAAGTTATATAATCCAACGCTTCCGGCCTCCACAACTCTTTTCCCTCCAAAGCCATCTGAACAAAGGAAACCAAATGTCAGTGTTGTGCAAGTTCATACTTCTCATGAACTAGTTTAAAGTTCTGTTCATTCAGTTTAAAATGAATAGTTCCCGTTCATAGTCCACCATTTTAATTTTGAACTAGTTCATAGTTCAGGTCTTTTCAGTTGTAATAACTGTTTAAGCGTTAAAGTCACAAAATTGCCATAAGCACCAGGTCATGTCTCCAGAAAGAGAGCTTAAACCTGTTACCACATTGCACCGCTAGAAGGCAGACGTGAACCAGCCGTCAACAATTTGCCGGGGTCATCAATAATCGGCCAGTGGTGCACCAGCCACCACCCCAAAGCCAAAGAACCTAGGGGAAACACTTTAAGGGAGTGTGAGTGTGTCTTGCCCTCTCCTAATGGCTCTTTTTATTTTAATGGTGAGGACTTATAGATATCCTCTCAAACTGAATGGATGCTTTAAGTCCATGTCTCTTTAAATTAGAAGTCTTAGAATGAGCTTGACGTTCTAACTTTTTTTTAAAGTTCAGGCAAACTATGTAGCACACACAGCATGTGATGCGAAAAATGCATCTGCAGCTTCTCTCCCTTCTCCTCCACTTGCCATTTCAGAGCTTTGCATTGTCAGTATGTTATGCTAAAACAAGCGTGCAATGTATGGTAGTTAACATAGAGTGAAGTCGAAGTAGCTCCGGTGAAGATGTACATAGTGACTGTTAGAGGACCTCACATAATCCAAATGAGTTCACATTCACGTTCTTTCTTTACAAATGCTTAGGGTTCATTTCAGCATTCACAGAAAAATTAATATGTTCAATAAATGTGTTCATTTGAATGCATTCATGCACAACACTGCCAAAGGTAAGAAAGGTTTACATATTAACTTCATCAATGTGTGGGTTCTGTCCAGGAACTCCGGCTTCTGCCTACTGTCCAAAGACTGATGTCAAATAATGAAGTACAAATACTTTGTTACCTTACTTATCTAGAAATTTTAGGTCTCCATACTTTACGGGAGTAATAATTTTTCAGCTGACTTTTTTTTATTTCTACTCCTTACACTTTCATGCAATTACCTGTGTATGCATGTTCAAAATAGCCTCGTAACTCCTATTTCATTCTGGCTTGTCATTGTTAAATAAATAAATGAATAAAAAAAAAAGGAAAGAAAGAAAGAAAGAAAGAAAGTAAGAAAGAAAGAAAGAAAGAAAGAAAGGCAATCCAGATATAGTGAATTTGATTTTGGTTGGATGAGAAATATAAACAAATACCATTCCAACACCCTATTGGTTTGTATGCAACTGCGCATGACAGAAATGACATCACAGTCCAGCAATCACATAGCAGACATATATAGCCTATTTCAAAGATGTCTGTTGTGGAGGCTCAAGATAACAGGTAGCTTTTAGCATCCTCTATTTTTCAACATTAACATTTTAAATACAAAATTATACTCATTATGGCCATTAATGTTTTCTTTTGGCAGAGATGGGGTAGTGCACTATAAGCTCTTGTGGCACAGCCTAAGCGTTTGTCCTTAATGGCCTTTTTTTTTTCCTTACATTACTTTTACTTTTATACTTTAATTATTTTTTAAACCAGTAATTTACACTTGTACTTAAATGAAAAGCTTGAGTTCATATTTCAACTTCTGCAGGAGTCCTTTTAACCCTAGTATCTATACTTCTACCCGAGTAATGAATATACAGTCAATACTTTTGACACCTAAGTAGATGAGATTAATAGACTTAAGGATTTAGTCATTGAAAGCTCTGCTCTACGCAAAAAATACTTTTCACTCTGCGAGTCTCACTTATTCTTAAAATGCAAGTGTAGAACTGAAGCTGACCAGAAGAGCCTAGAATTGCAACCATGAACGGTTTAATCTTGCGATATTCATAAAAACACATTGATTTTGTGTTCATGCTGCACAAATTAAATGAATCAGACCTTTTAAACAACACATTCCACTCCCCACCAGAGGCAGCGCTGCATCAAAAATTACCGAAGCAGAAGACAAGACACACAATGAAGAAGATAACTTGTTCATCTATTGGTTAATACAGGACAACTTCTGTTTCTACAACATATTAGCAAAACATGGAGCTGCATTATATCCTAGCTGTCTTGTGTTGCATCATATTTCTATCACAGCTTTTACAGAGCTTATCCATGTCTAACCACAAGCCATTTCTCCTGTCCAGAGTTTATGTTTTGGTTGTGTTTACACAAAATGCCATGCAATGAACCCAAAATGCATGTTGCTATCCAGTCTATTGCCTGTATTTGGTCCTTCACTTTTGTAGATGGACTAAGTCTGTTTCTTTGATCCAAATTAAAATTTGTTTGAACATTTCAATAACCCCAAACTATGCCACCTTCTGAGAAAATTGAATAGGGTTAGAAATAAAAAATGCTGGTGTGAATGTGCCCTAAAATCGTTCCAAGGCATTGCTTTCTAATCTATTGCTACTGGTAGTTGTGCAAAGCTGTTAGCATAAGCGCAAAAATTCAAACCTTTCCCAGAATTGCAAACAGCAGCTAAAATTTTCCAGTGAGTCACACTTGGGACTAGAAAAGAACACCTCACATCACCTGGATGTCAAATCAGGAGAAAAAAAAATACAATTTTAATGTGGCAATTTAGTTCATTTATATAGAGCGAAACAAGAACTTAAATCCAAGGCTCAAGAAAACCTTGTTGGAACAAGGAGATAAGATTGAAGGAATTTTTACAAATTGAATACTGAAGCACATCTGCCAGTAACCTACAATTTCTAAAGAAAGATGAGAAAAGAGTAAGCTTTATAGAGAACAGCGGGATCTGACGCCTCAGCTGTAGTGTCGAACATGTCATCAGACATCCCTGTCTGTTATCACAGTCACTTCACAGTGGCTTTTTGATAAGTGAAGTGATCAAAGTCAAGCTTCTTTTCAACACCAGCTTATCTAACAATCCAAGCACTGCAAAAACGAACTATACACTTCTAATTAAAAAAAGGCCTTGGGCCGTGTTAATCACAGGAAAACAGAACTGGTTTCACTGGGAAAGTAACATTACAACTAGCTAAGAACTTACTTAGACCAGCATAAATGTTGTTACACCCTGAGATAACTTGGCTAGTTGTAATCACTATTTCATGTCATGTAACCTCCTTTAAATTTAACAAAAGATTTCACAATGAATAGTGAAAATTATATTTTTTATTTGTCCTTTTTTCTTCTTAAGGACACTTCCATTTATTAATCTAGAGGGTTGTTTTCTACAAAAATTACTTCATGTCAAACATGCTCTTCATAAGACTATACAGATTGAAGCTGCTGCCCTTTATAACTATCTGTCCCTCTACCTTCCCCATGCAGCCCATATATAAGTTAAAGAAGAAAAACGTGACAAGTGGACCCTGAAGGCTTTGGGTCAAGACAGGGTCAGTGTCACTGAAATGTCTGTTAAGTCAGTTTAAAATAGAGTTCTGTTTTCCCAGGCTCAGCCATCAGCTGTGGTCATGATGTGGAACAGAGTTGCCTTTGGATGCATTCCACTATTCTAGTAAAACTGTTGGGAATGCCATGGTTATGGTTGCACATTTCTTTTATTCCCATTATATTGTTTTTGTGAGTGTGCATGCTAATAATTTTGGATGATGTGGTCCAGTCTTTCATCCCTACCTGCAGCTAAGCACTTGTCAGATATTACTTGTGTTTATAATTCCTCATTTTTGCTTGGATTTGTAGTAGTTCCTTGTCTCAGTGCTCCAGGTCCATAGTCTCTTGGCGTTTTGTGACTTTTCAACCATGTCAATGGCACTTTGTCAGCCACTTCACAATCCTGTCCGCCCTCTGCTCACCACACCTCGCATGCACTCGCTGTCTGCTCTCCTGCCATGGTTGTGCTGTTAAGAATCATGTTCAGACATCTTGGCCAGTTCCTACCTGCTGGTTAGTGTCACTCTGTACTAAACCCTCCCTGGGAAGTCTTACAGTTCATCTCACAACTGACCCATGGACTCTAAGCTTTGAACAAAAAAAAAAACAAAAAAAAAAACACTAATTGTATAGTAGGTCAGTGGTTTGTAAATGGTTGATAAATTCAAACGCAGTAGTTTTACCTGCAATGAAATGTCAAAGCAAACGGTTACTTTCATGCCGTTACACTGAGATGTTATGCAATGAATAAATAAATAAATAATAATAATAATAATAATAAATGATTAAAACACTGCAACATTTTCCATACAAAAATGACACTATGAGTATTAGTGAGAATGTATCAGTGTTTCCCGTAAATGTTGATTGTGTAATGCTTTTTAAGTTTGGGGAACATAATGTTAGTCATTGAGGAATAGTTGCTACATCATTGTTTTAAATCTATTTTACTTCTATTGTGTTCTATGCATGTAATGTAAAGACTCCATCTTACAAGGTCATCGTAGAATGAAAAAGTCTCAGAAGACCTGCTGCAACGCGGGTTCAGTTTCTCTGTTCCTGCGCTGAATTTCAAGTGAGCATCAACCAATGCGTGTAACAGCTACTAATCTAAATGACAATGTGGTGTTACAGGCATACGTAGGCATATGTTATTTAAGTCATAATTAGATAATTTGATGTCCAAGAAACAGTTTTTGTCCTGCATTTATGTACCCTGGAAAGATACCGTATGTTAAAGAAAATAACCTGCCTAGTGAACTTTTGAAGTTTAAAAGGTTTTGTTATGTTAGGAGATCCTGCTGCAAAACAAAAGGAAACCAGCTCTGTTAACATTAATTAAATTGGTCCACAGCTAAAATGTTACATTAATATCACAGGGTTAAGGTAAGAGTAAGAATTAAAAAGAAGGTTTTCCTTATTCATTTAACTACAGAGCATAACTTGCATGGGATGATGTAAATGTCCACCTTGTCTAGAAAAGAGATACAGCAGGAATATTTTCATCAATAGGAGGAAAACATCCAGTTGATTAACTTTCCATGATCCATAGAAAGCAGGAAGTTATTCCATCAGTTTGACTACTGGACTGAATTAAAGGAAAATATATATATTGGAGCCACCCCTCAGGGAGACCTCCAGCAAGTACTTTAGTCATGCAAGGAGCCTGGAGCAGAGTAGAGATTAGGCTGCAGACTCCTCTGTCAAGGATATAGGTCTGTCCTATGATCTGTTAATGGTCTTTCCAACACAGTCATTAGAGCTTTTGCCTTTGTCATGTTCTCAGTGAAATGTAGCCTCTTCCAGCATTAAACAGACACACATCAGTGTTCATCAGTGAGCTGGCCAGCACCTTTCAGCACCAATACAGGTATTGATATGCCCAGTGGCGCACAATTCTGATGCTTTGGAAAGTTGGGGACTGACTCCTGAGTGGAGCCAGTTTTAATACCCATCCCTATCCAGGTACGATGCGTAAGGCGTCCTAGGGCAGTTTCCCTGTCATTTCTGGACCTGTGAAGGAGCGGGTCCATGAGTGATGGTAAAACCAACTTTTGCATTTCTGGTTCGAGACGCTGGTTTCTGTCCCACCCTGTCACTTCCTATAGTGAGGTGGCAAGTAGGAGGTCCAGCCACCACTAATAACAACTTAAAATAATCCTTTGGGACAAATGATTTATTTATTTGATCTTTTTTTTTTTTATTCCTTTAATTTCTTTTAATTTAAACTCAGGGGAACAAAGCATTGTTTACATTCTGTGAGAAGAGGTGGAGGTAGTGAAGAAATGCAAGTACCATAGTGTTCATCTAGAAAACAGATGTGGAAGTTCAACACAAAATCATCTATAAGAAAGGACAGAGCAGACTCTACTTAAGGAAGCTGAAATTATTCAATGTCTGAACCTTCTGTTCTTGTTTTAGACTTGCAGCTGTTTGTCTCACAGTTTTCTGAAATTAAGGAAAAAATAAAATTATTATATTGTCTTAAATGAACTGCAGAAATAATTGAAGTAAATTTAAATAAAGTGGTCATGATATGGCCACTCTTACCAGCGTTCTTGAGGAAACAGTCTTCCAGAGAATTCCCTAAATGTATTAACAAAGAACCAACAAACAAAAAAAAATCTGTTTGTATTTACTGTTTGTACCCAACAGACATTGGGTGGATAGAAAATATTTTTCTAAGACAGAGTTGTTATGAGAATCCCCCTCCCCACCCATTGAATCATGAGTTAGGACTTTCTGGTAGCTAAGGGCAAATTTAACTACATTTAAAATAAAAGCTGAAAACATTTTGATTTGTTTGAAAACATTAAACAACTTTTTTCCAGAAAAACAAAGACTAAGAAGAAAACCTTAGCTTCTCATTTATGACATCTTTTTCTTTCATATTTACCTGACTGAAACCTCATTAAAATATTTTTACAGTCAGTACTTTTTAAATAAATATTAACTCAACATTGAACACTGAAGTATCGATCACTGAACTATTGATTACGATACCCTTTGCAGTTGTGATGATATCAGCACATCAAAGAGCTGACTTATCTCCCATCTTCCACCCTAACTGAGCTCATCTTTTTAAGAAATACTAGTCTTCATTTCTGCTTCAACCCACACATTCTGCTTTATCTCTTCAAGTGTAAAAATAAAATTTTAAAGCTACCCCTCAGCTTTTTGCATTGTAAACTTCTCACTTAAACGGCAGAGAGAAAAAAGGATTTTATGACTCTTTAGATTAAAAAAATATATATATCAGACATTTCTGAGGAGAGACATGAGAATAACAACTGCTCTGCATGTAGTTTCACTTTTTAAAGAGAAACATTATTAAATATAAAATGAGTAGCACTTAACTGATAGACAGAAATGTCAGGATGAGATTCTGAAGCCTGTAACAATCCCATATCTCCAGAATATGGGACCTTACTCCATCTTCCAGGATTACAACACAGAGTCAGGATCATCACTTAATACCTCCAGAATTTGGGAGTGGAGAGGATGGCGTGGTCTGCCATGAGTCCAGACTGCAACCCCTTTGAATACTTCTGGGATCAGTCTAATCATGTTCTACATGTGAGAATGACTGCACAACCACACAGGTTAACCTTTAACAACTCCTGGCTGAGGAATGGGATGCCACCCCACAGCAAAATGTGACCAGATGATGAGACCAATGATGAGGTTAAAGTGTCAGGTTTTTGTATCTGCATAATGTCCCCCAATTATAACATAATTCAAGTAAATGTGAACAAGGTATATACTCTCTGTTTTTGTTTTTTTGTTTTTTTTTTACTGTGAGAGAGTGCAATCAGCTAGTCAATTTAGTAACTCAAAACATGAAAACTTGAGAGGAGGAGCGGAGTTTTGAAAGGAAGAATGATGTAGCAAGAAGGGACTTTCAGATTACGCCTACTTCACCCACCATGCATTGCACACTCTAGTGGGTACCCTAATATCCGACCGACCCATCCTACTTTGCTGGGACCCTTCCATTGGGGTACCAATCTAACCGAAGGGTGGAGTTTGAAACACTGCAATCCATTGATTGGTTGAGAAAAAAAAAAGTGACTTTATTTGCGACCTGGCAAAAAACAAACAAAGCAGGAATGGCCTTCTAAGGTCTGACTTCCCAGCAACAAGTTAGTTACTGGTTTCTCAAGTTCAATCTTTCATTTTCACTTCTACATTAATACAGTTTAAATGAGATGAAATTTGAAGTTGTTCATGAAAAGCATGAACTTGCACAACACTGGTTATATCCCATTGTAAAGGTAACTAATTGGGCTTTTTATTGATGTATAATTCAACACCAAGTACTATAATCAAAAGGGATCAATAAACACAGAAGTATTCAAAAAGACAAATAAACAGAAACAAAAAGATGTCAAAAAACCTCAATAACTAAATCGAGAATATGGAACTTTTTTGTTTGTTTGTTTGTAGTGCAGATGTAGCAGTTTCACAGTGATAACTTCAAATCTGTTAATCTGGAATCTATCTGTATTCCTCTGCCTTTTGAAATTGAAACATGCCTGTATTTTGCATTTCACGAGTCTGTCTCTATTGTTATATCATTACACATTCAAATGAGGTGGACACATACACCAGCAATACCAAGAGAACTAGGTTTCTAGTATCATCTGACCCATATTCACTTACCTTATTTCTACTTCTTTCCTTCTTCTTTTTTTAAAAGTCAGGCTAAAAATATCTGGTAATGGTTAGATATATATTCTACGTTGCATTAGGATGCCTGAAAGCTGGTATACAAAACAATAACAATTAAATATTTAAAAATCAAAATGTGGAAAGGAATAAAATGCTGAGGCAAAAAAAATTCCCACAGATAAATGAAAGATTACCACTGTTACAATACAAGTACAATGAGTCATAAACAACAAATCAGTGGAGCTATCAGTGCTGATTTCTTATTCTCTCTGTGCTTTCGCAAGATGAGCTGATGCCCTTCCAAAATAATAAGCTAACATCTTATGTTAATAGGTCATTCTAAAGTGACTTGTAGTATGAGTGTCCTTGGTTGTCTGTTTGTATTTTAGCTTTTAAATACAAATCTGCCTATCAGCAGATTTAGGCTCACCCATGACCCTGCGCTGGATAAAAGTGAGTACAGTGAATGGAAGGTCTAACAAAACAGATCATATGTCCTTTTGTTCTCTCAGAAATCTTTACTATTTTATTTCCACTGCTTGAATAAACTAGACATGTTGTGGTTCAGCTGGTAGTGTGGCCAACAAATTCTTGCTGAAAAACATTTGATTTCTAGTAGCTTTTGCTCACAGTGAAGTGTCCTTGGGCAAGACCTTGAATGGCACATTTTCCCCATGATGGCCTTAGTGTGTTAATGATAAAAATGTGCTGCATAATGTATAATGTGAAGTTGACTTCATATATTTTATTGTTAAGACACTATAAGCACTGTTTCAACCTACAGTGCAGTGCACATTTTTTTGTATTTGGTGCTTGAGTAGCACCCGTCGCAAAAGTTTGCTAGAAAATTGGGGGGGGGGGGGGGCTTTCATTGTGGTCTCATTCTTACCGATCTGATCTCAAAAAGAGTGGCGCTTAATACATTGCAATGCATTAATAGGTCAAAAGAGTTATCACTTCCTGTGCAACTCAGAAATAAGAACAAAGCAGCAACAGCACCATAAATAAAAATACCATGGGATTTTTGGTGTTTAAAGACACACTACAGAACTTTTGCAGATCATGTGCCCCCAATTCAGCATTCATTCCTCTTGCATCCCACCTGTTATGTGAACTCTTTCCAGGTAGTAAAAGATAGCCTTTTCTTGACTCTTGTCTTATATCTTGGTCTGTCTGTTTCTCTATTTCTTTTCCTCTTTTTCTCTTTATAATGTTTTCTTTCATTTCTTTGCTGAATCAGCCATGGTGCGTGTTCAACATAGCCAGTGTGCATATCAGCTTGCTTGTGCGTGACATGGTGTGTGGAGGAAAACTCAGCTGCAAAGTCATGCAGCGTCTTGGGAGAAAAAGTTGTGAAGTGCAATTTCTCTACCTTGGGACATTACTGGGAAGTGAAAGGTCCAAAAATGTACCTAATAAATGTTACTGTGCCAACATACAAGTAAGAAATGCAGTGTTTATAAGTTAGAAAGTTACATAATGTGTCTTACAAAGTTACATAATGAACCTGGCTCAAATGAAATAGGTCCAGCAACCCATGAAGGTCTGCACAATGCCTCATTAATATGAGTCAGGTGTGCTGGACCAGGAATTCATTGAAAACCTGATGGATTTTGGTCCTCATAGGACCAAAATGAGTAGCTCTGATCTACACCAACACATGCCAAGAAGAAAGAACACAAACTGGTAGATGTCCTCTAAGGGTGTAAATTTAATAGTTTCTATGACACATTGAGATGCTTCTGCATTGATGCAGCAACAGAACATAATTGATTATAATAATATATATACTACCCACGCTTGCATGTGTGGCGTGTTCTAGCCTACTGCCACAGCTCAGCAGATCCAAGGCTGAATTTGTTTTGAAAACTTCTCTTTTGAAAACTGTAAAACTAAGCAAACATATAGAAAATAAGTCATTATCTCACTGGAAATACATTTATTGTCTCAGGGAAATCATGTAAGATTACACATGAAAATGTATATAAAATCGTTAAGTTAGCTAACGTTGATGGAAAATGCCATTGGCAAGATAGAGGTTAGCATGTGCAAACGGACTAAAGTCATTCAACAACCTTTGTCGATTAATAAATGTTTACCTCAACAATATTCTCTGTGTTCAATAACAAATTGACTAGAATACTTACATGCAAATGTTTTCTGGCCATAAAGGAGAGCATGAAAAGCCACATATTCTGTCTGAATTACTACAGAAAGACTGAAGGGACATAACACACTAATTTACTGCAAGACATTTTGATAATGTCACATTATAGGAATGTTTCTTGATTTTTCAACAATGGAAAAATAAAGTTCACAGTGAAATTGAAAATAACATCATTCTTTACATGTGTTTGTTTGTAAATATCAGGACATTCAGATTGTTTTCTGAAATAATTATAAATAAACAGGAAGTTCATAATTATCTGACTGTTTGTATTCATTGATGAAGAAAGTAGCAATGTGCAGTGATAAAAAAAAAGCGAGGATGTGACACTTAATGATGCATTGTGATGCATCCTTTTAGCCAAACAAAACAAAATCTAATTAAACAACGACAGTTTTAAATGGAGTTAAAGGGAGAGCATGCTTTACACATTGGGATTCCTGCCCGCAACACACTCACGTCTTCTCCTTTATATGTGAAACACATTTAAAGCCTTTGTATAATGAAGGTTAGCTTAAAAGGCAATATATAAGTGTGGACCATTTATCTTTATGAACATCCGTCAAGGGAGAGGTGCTATATATTTGTCAGCTCTAAGTGGCCTCTTGTTTTATGAGTCCATGTCTGTATGCCAAATGAAGCTACAAATAACTGCTTATTTATAATTGTGTGTTATTACTCATAACATTTTATCTAAATTAAAGTTATTTGTTTTTATTTAGATAAAATGAAAACATAACTATGACTTTGCAAAAAACTAATTATTTACATTGTCAAAATCTAAGAAATGAACTCTACCACATTTAACTGGAAAGAATTGTGACAGTACAAACACTCAGAGAAAAAGAAAACACAACACTCAGCTTCTTTAAATTATCTTTTATCTCCTTTTTCTTTCCCTCTTGGAGCGTTTCGACCTTGAGTTCCTTTGAGTAAAGAAATAGCAGCGGCACACAGGTCTTTTGTCATGTAGCGACCGCAGCAGTCAACCCTAAAGTCCACCACAGGAAGTCTCTGTTTCCTCTGGCCTCGAATGGTTTCATTCTGAAACTGATCTGTGAGGCAGATCGACTGTACGCTTATAATGATGGACAGTGAAGTGGAATAAATGGACCTTGTTATCTCCCTTTCTGCCTTGAGGGCATGGACTATGTTTTTTTTTTTTTTTTTTTTCCTCTCTCGTTCACTTTCATTAGCCAGTTTACAGGTACAACACAGTACTAATGCAACACAGGTGAAATATCCCCACTTAGATGACTCACATTTACAATCATGTAATTAGTTAGATAACCTTGATCACCTGCATCTGATGAAACATGTAGTCTCTGGCTTTTTTCAGTGCTACTCCAGAGTTAAGTGTTTGTTGAACATCTGTAACAGATAGGACAAATGGCTTCCATTTTCCTTTCCTAAAGGACAAAAAAGTCATTATTACAGCTGAGATCACAGTGTTCAACTCAAAAGAGATTGGTCTTGTCTGGAGAGCACTGTCTTTAAAAAAAAATCTGAAAACATCCATGTGGGGGGGTAAAACCTTTCATCTGAATTACCATGCTGAGCTGCTTTCTGAAGTCACTGTGGGATAATATTTGTGTCCCAGAGAGTCTGTAGTGACACCATGCTGACATGAAATAGTCCTTGAAAATTAGATATTAGTGCTAAATGTCCAAGCTTTCAAACAACTAGAACATCATCAATCTTTGATCTTGAAAAACTTGAGTAAACACCAATTTGGCAGTGGAAAGAAATTAAAGGTTTTTGCTGATTTGAACATGAAAGGAAACTTCTCTTTTAAAGATATTTTAGAGCACTTTTTAGAAGCCATTATTTTATGGTAACAGCAGGAAAGGACCGGCTTGGAACTAAGCTAATATTGTATATCTCAAAAGGTACAGTAATTACTACTTGGGCAAAGACACCTCTTACAAATGAAGGGAATAATGCTGATAGGGGTCTTGGAAGGTTTGAGCTGTTTTAGCAGCATGCCAAGGACAAAACGCATATGATGCAGGGGGGAAAATAATCAAGGACACCAGACTCATTTCAGTTTGACACTTCACATGAAATATGCCAGTTTACTGTCTGTTATCAAATGATATTGGAGGTCAAATGTGATACACAAACTACATAAGTACTATTGCAGAGATTTAAATTTTAGCAGATTTTAAAGTCACATAGAATTAAATGAAAATGAAAAAATTATTATTATTTTTTTTTTGCATTTACAAATTGCAGGCATTAATCCATTTTCTAAAAGTACACATGTTACAATACCATAATTCTACACTAGTCACCATAGTTTAGGGCAGGGGTGTTACCTAATTTTAACCCAGGGGCCACATACAGTGTCATTTGAAATCATGTGGGGTGGACTAATAAAATAATAGGATGATGACCTGTAAATGACTAAAATAATGAAAGTACATTATCAACATGCTTACATTTAATTTTAACTATCTATTTAGAAAACATGAATTTTATTTAACAAAATTTAACCTCAGTTGCACTTGTATTACTACTTATACACAATAAATCTACAAATCTATCTATTCATCAAAAACAATCTTAAAGTATCTGAAACTGAGTAGAGTATTTACTTTTCTGATTAGACTAACTTTTCAAAAGCCAGTATATTTGCATATCTGTGAAGTAATCATGACCACCTTAACTGATTCACCTATAAAAACAAATTGCAGTAATATTTTTAATCAATTTCTTAAGTGCAAAAAGAAATTCAAATCACTAAGTCACCCATTGTTCACTTCTCAAACAACTCTTTTAAATGGATGTACTTTTACTCACCACTTTTCATCTCCTTGTATGTCTTTAAATTTCAGGAATCAAACTGTTTTATTGATGAGTGTTGGCACTATCAGATGTTTACACGCAGTGATATCTTCAAACCAGTACTTAGTGTTTTTCTATGGCTGGATCCTTCTGTCGAATATTTATTTGATATTTTTGTGATACTTTTCCCCAAAGTCCAGCCAGGCAGCAACTTTAGAAATATATCTGTGCTAAAATTCCATACGGAGTTCAAAAGATTTAAGCTGAGTTTGATGGAACAGCTTAAGGTTATTGGAAAAGATCTATCTAAGTCAAATTTATGAAGCAAGCAAAATCATAATACAGATTTATACTGGAGTAAACAACAAATGCATTTGTGTATGGCAGTTGACTTAATGGAAACATCAAATTAGAAGCTCCAGCGCTGCTTTAATCACCCCATTCTCCATCAGTTGTTAATGTTAATCAGTTTAGAGATGCGAAGACAGAAAAGAATTATAGTGCTAAGTGTGATCTCACAGCCCAAGACCTCAGCTCACACAGATCGTTAACGACAACGGGCGGGGCGACATTAACCCGCAGTAAAAGTCTTGCATTTACGGAATCGATTCTTCACACTTGGGTGTCTGCTGATACATTGATCTTCACATAACATGGATGAACTGGTCTCAAGTACCAAGTATCAGGGCTGAAGACCACCATGCTCTTGTAGAACACTGATTGGGGGTGAGTCAGTGTCATTTGATTACAAGACTCCAACTTTTGAAGGTGAGTGCCACAACATGAGCTGCATTTCCCCAACACAACCGACATTAACAAAAAGCATCCATTAAGGTCTGCTGATGAATCTCCAGGACAGATGGGAGCAGATAAAGGCTGACAAAATGTTTTGTTTGGAGTTGCCACTAAAATCCTGCACTTCAGGGTTAAAAATGAAAACTGACAGCAACTATACTTTACTTCATTTTTTTTTTTCAATCACATGTGGAAAAGGCTGCTGTGGAAATAAGCACCAAGGCCAGCAGATATGGACAGTTTGCTTAACTGTCTATTACAGGAAAACAATTTGCTGCCAACAGGAAGAGAAAAACAACACTTGAGCTGCCTGCCATTACTGGTGTCAAATCTGAAGAAATCATCTGAGTGGAGTTATGCTAGTCTTACTTCAGGTGACATAAAAACTAACATGACTGTTGAACTACCCACAAAGCCAGAACAAAATGTGCTCTCTCGCTAACACTACACATTTCTACTCCATGGAAGCAGAGGAATCTGAATTAGATTTTAAACTTTTCTACACAGTGTTTGATATTTTGCTCTTAACTGCAACAAACTGACCTGTTACTTCCCTGATAGTTTTTATGGCCATGCTACTAGCATGCTGAGTGTTTTACCTGCATTCGACTGTATGTGAATATAAAACAACCTCCAGGTTAGAACAAGGTTACTCAGTTAATTCTGCTGCCTTTCTTCCTCTGTCTGCTATGGCAGCTCTAATATTATATATGTTTACGTGTAAATTCCAAACTAATAATACTCAATTAATGCATCTGTTAGGGTTCTGTTATGGTTACTGGGTTTTTGTGTTTCTTGCTTTATTAGGTTCTGATTATAGTTTGGGTTTCTGGGTTTTTGTCATGTCCAGTTCTGTTTTCCCGTTTTCCCTCATGTGCTCTGGTTTCTGTTCCTAGCTCGTTACCCCACCTGGTTTGATTTGTCATTCATGTCACCTGCGCCTTGTTACTCCCTCTGTCTATAAATCCTGTTGGTGTTCAGTTTTGCCTTGTCAGATCCTTGTGTGTGTGTTTCCTGCTCCTCAGATTGAGTTAAATAAACTCATTTTCACCTGCACGACCTGTCTCCTGCCTTGACTGCCTGCAAGTGGGTCTGCACCTCCCACAACACGCGCATAACAGCATCGCTAGACTCACTTAATGCTATTTAAGTTTGAGTAGCTGAAGCCTACCCTATCTGTCATTAGCTAGGAATTTCAGTAGACTATTTGACAGTTTCAGTCTATTATAAACGTTACAGAAAGAAACAGATAAACTCACTGACTACTTTATTAGGTACACCTGTTCAATTGCTTGTTGACATCAATGGCTAATTAGCCAACCACATTGCAGGACCTTAGTAAATTTAGGCATACAGACATAGTCAAGACAATTGCTGAAGTTCAAACTGAGCATCAGAATGAGAAAGAAAGGGGATTTAAGTGAATTTGGATGTGGCATGGTTGTTGGTGCCAGACAGGCTGCTCTGAGTACTGTAGAAACTGCTGATCTACTGGGATTTTCATGCACAATCATCTCTAGGGTTTACAGAAAATGGTATGAAAAAGAGAAAAATGCAGTGATCTTCTGATGGCTGTTTCCAGCAGGATAATTCTCCATGGCACAAAGCTCAAATCATCTCAACCCATCCCTAAACCGTATCTTTAACATGACAATGATTTTTATGTACTCCAACGGCCTTCACAGTCACCAGATCTCAATCTAATAGAGCATCTTTGGGATGTGGTTGAATGGAAGATTTTCATCATGTGCAGCCTATAAGCCTGTAACAACTGTATGATAATATGTTAATATGGAGCAAAGTCTCAGGGATGTTTGTTACACTACCACTCATTTCCTTGGACTTTTAAAGTTATCTGATATATTTCATGATTTTTTCTTTCTTTTTGTTCTTTACACCAACCATCCTGCAACCTCTCTCACAGTGTAGGAACACTGTTTTTGACCCATTTGATCATTTAACTTATAACTTCCAATTTTTATTACTATAGCTTCTAATGCATTGTATTTGTAGAAGTTTTACAACTATACATGGAATAAATGAAGCTTTTATGTGAGTTTATTATAGGTTTCTCTCATTTCTACCTTGATTCCTGGAAGTGTGAAATATTCTTGCTACTCTTCATCACTCATGCTTTTACTACTATTGAACATCTTCATTCTCATTCAGGCTGTCACTGCTGCTTAGTGGTCTTCATACCTACATTCTAAGAAGCAATCAATGTCAGATTATTACTCCTTAACAATTATTGCTACTCTGTCATTCTTCTTTTGATATTCATAGCAGCCCTCCCCCTATCCACCTCCAGCCTGTTTCACCGGTACAATTATCAAAACAGTTGGGAGCCATTTCAGACATCACTCACTTTGGACAAATGAAAGGAAGCACACTGACTGATGGAGATTTTTTGACTTCTATTATACTTCTATTTCTTATTTAGCACCATGTTGATTTCTCCAGTATATTTAAAACTGTCTGTACAATCAAAATGCATTAAGCTATCCAGTATACTTTGTAGATGTCAATAGTCGTTATGAAGAAAAGGTAACATTGATCCTTGCTTGATCAATGAGGTTTTATCATTTCTTGTGACAGTAGATAATGCAGGTAATTATCTTGCCATGACCCTCTGATACACCATACGCGTCATTTTCAAGCATTTGTTGTGTTGCTCATCTATCAAAGTTGTAAGCGGGTAGAGACCATTTATTTCTCTATATGAGTATTCCACCAAGATAATAAGCCCTTTAGTAATAAAAAAAAATTAGGCTGAGAAATGTAAACCTTTAGTGTTTCAATTCAGTCAAAGTGCTGCTCCACTGTTCACATTCCATCTTCAATATGAAGCACATATCACATGCACAGCCTCTACGTGTACATGTCTATGATTCAAATACACTATATCTGATCTATTTGACTATTTGACCCTGTTCCTTGCTCATTTTTTAGTTAGTATGTTCTTTTCTTTTCTTAAAGTAACAAATATTGAGTTATCTTCTTTCAAAGTGTATTACTAATTGTATCTTTCTATTGTAAGAATTCTGTTCTTACATTAGAAAGATATACTTATAAATGCTTCAGCACTTTTAACTGTTAACTCAACGGTTTTTAGATGTTTTAAGAACCCGACAAAGCCTTTTCTTTAGCATATTGCACTATATTACAATATAGCTTGATTTTTACCATATGAACTCTACAGCTAATTACTATTTTAGTATCATTTAAAGATGTCAACTGGTACAGGATCAGTCGTTAGTTTCCACCTAACTTGTTGGCTTTTCAAAAAATAAGATTATTCATAATAACAGAATTTCTCTGTGACCTTGCCCAGGCAAACGCAGGCCTACGCCCTTCCTTTCCACTTTCAAATATTTATGATCATTCATAACAGCAGTGGCCTATAGCTTTAAATCCTTAAGGTGAAGCCAATGAATCTGATTTCAGAGGCTTCTTCCAACCTATATACTTTTTCATTAACTCAGGATGGCATAGAGGCAGATGAAGTCAGTGGAGGTCAGGTGAGGGGGTATGTTAGAGGGATGCTAGACAAAACTGATCCAGATTATTGTAGACACCTATGCAGATCACACCCTTGGGTAAGTATACAGTATGTCAACCTGTATAAGAGACATTACTAGTCATGGAGAGCTTTAATTTAAATATTGTCAGTTTTATGCTGCCTCCATGCCATGCCTCCTTCTCCTCTTCTGTTCACTCTTCTATATCAAATGCAAGGTTACCTTTTCACTCTTATCTTCTTTGGTAATTGTCTTTACTGGAGAAGCAGAACACAATTAGTTTTCGGATGATGAGCTGTTCTGAGCTTTCTATGACCCCTGACAATATCTAATCAATTTGGAGATGATTTTTTCCTTTAATTAATTAAATAGAGATCAAAGAGTTGAGATAGTAGCTTTCACCATTATGTAACAAAAACTTCAGCAGCTCTTTTAAAATGAACATGAAACATTCATGGTCACACACACTCGTTCATATAGACTCACTTATCATAAACTCATAAAATTCATTTGCATGCTACCTCACACACACTAGGCCTCCTGCTCCCCAAACATGCATCCTTATGTTTATTTATGATCCACCAATATGGAGGACTTCAAAGAATTGACCACCACTGAAAAAATGAAACCCTTCCCTGAGGTCTTCTGCCAGCATTTGTGAAAAGAAAGCTCCATAGTTTTCTAAAAGAAACCAGTAAATAACTCAGAGCATTTCAAACCAAATTTGACGCAGAGAAAAGAAATGCCGATCTTTTCGTTGCTAATGCAGGTCATGATGCAACTGTGATGACAGCTGTGTCTGGAGCTTTGATACAGGATATACCTAGAGGGTAAGAAAATGAACAAACACTCATAACTACTTTAAAGAAAGAAAAGAATCACACACACAAACATGTTTTGGCAGAAATTCCCAAAATTACAAGACTGAAACAGAAATGATGTTGCTGACTTAATTCCAGCATAACATTCATCCATGAAAAGAAGACAATAGTGTTAAATTGACACTTTTTTTAGAAATATGTTGAGTCAGTTAATTGAGATTATCAAGAAGATGTTTACAAAAAATTGCGGCAAGACATTGAAAGGTTTTTAGGTTTGCATGCATTGTTTCTCCTGTCTGTTTAGATCACTGTTAACAAGGACAGGTTTAATAGTTATTTTCCCAAGTGAGCTTATTTAAATGGAAACCACTTCCACATTATTAAGCAAGTCAGTTCCCATATTAAGTCTCTTTTCTAGATAGTTGACTAATGGCCACCACGCCCCACCAATGCTATAAAATCAGCAAGGTGGTGGTGGAGTGAAGTTATGAGCTGAAATGTGGGAGAAAAGAGATGCTAGACCCCTTTAGGACTGTGGAAAATATTTGCAGTTTCTTAATGTCCATTTCCAGCCGTGACATAAAAGGAAGAACCATGCATCCCATAGTGAAATCATTTTCATGCTCCATCCTGTAAAAAATACCCTTGAATCTTCAGCTACTACGGGGCTGAGACTGGGGGGGGGGGGGGGGGTTAACAGAGAAAAACTCCTCTGAGAAATTGAGAGCCTGTGGAGCATGCTTAAAAGGAAGATGAGGGTGGGTGGCAGTGCAATTTTAGGGGGCGATTCTGGGATCCTCAAATGACATGCAGATAGAAACTACCCATTGATTTAAAAATTGAATGGATGAGAGAGTTGTTAAGGTAGTATCAAAGAAAGACTTCTATGTTAAAATAGCATTTGAGCTATAATTCTCTTCATTGATAATAATTTGGACAACATTTGATTGTCCCACAAAGACAGGAAATGATTTTGAGTGATTAGCAAAAAATATTGTTGTCATCATTGGTAGTTTTGTTTAATAACATAATTGTATAACCTAATATAATATTTGACAATGACAATAATTGTGTTCTCTTTGATTCACATTTATGATTTAAAAGACATGAACAAAAACAGCATATGAATAATATTTTTTTTCTATCTAGTTCCTATTTCTGCTGCTACAATAAACATAATATGAACTTAAATACTAAAAGCCATTAACACATACCAAGAATCACAATAAAATAATGAGTTAAAATCAAGATAAGTTAAAAAGTTACTGTGCAGAATTCATGCATAGTGGCATGAGAAAAAAAAATGTTTTTAACCTGGATTTAAAAATGTCTACATGAGACATGAGACCTGAATCACCAGTAAAACTGCTTCACCTAACCTTCCTGACAAGAGCAACGAGAAATTATCCAAAAATGGAACTAATATATTTCCATCAGCATCAGAGTCTGTTGCACAGATCAACAGGGTGCAGGAGCATCAGCAGCTCTGTGTCGTTTGCCGGAGGCTCTCACCCAGAACAGCTGACAGCAAAGACATTTATAACTCGAGCCACCTGATGGGAATCCAGAAGCCACATTAGCTCGATTTCAGTGTCTACACATTCCACATGATCACAACACATCCACAACACAGCTGCTAAAAAACCCAGAGAGCAGTTTCTGCTGCAAACAACAAACTGACACTGTTTGTTTAATTGTCTATTCTACTGCTCTATGACTGTGCAGGGGAGGGTTGGCTGTTTTGCTAAATAAACAATACCAGATGCTTCACCTGGCAGCTGACTGCATATGCATTGTGGCCTCAGAAACACGCTGCCATTAGCATCATGCCCCCCTCAAGGGAAACTTGTGAAAATAAGCTCGGATTTTGAATCCAAACCAATGGCATAAGGATTTCTGGTAATTCAATCTTACAGTCTCAAATGATGTCTTAACTTCAGTTTAAGTATCTATGTAGCATACAGTGTCATCAACAAGACGTGACATGCTGCCAGATTCAATTCTGGGTGTTACTACAGTAAAAGAGTGTGCAAGTCAAATCACATCTTAGTTAAAATTGATATGATGACTGGACTTCACTAAAAATCAGTCACATCTACATTTGCATGCGTACAAGTCTTACGTTATTTGCTATTTTAAGAGATTTCTGAGAATAAGAAAATTAACCTATTTTATCTAAGTTATAATTTTCTAAAAAAAAAAACAAAAACAATTATGTATCCCTTGTAAGTTTTACCCACCCCAAAGGACAACTTGGAAAAAATAAAAAATCCTGTTAATTATGTTTTGAGATTGGTTATGTGATCAGTTAATAAAGTCGAAAAATGGATCCATAATGACATGTTATTCCCCTTCGAGGTCTGTGATGAAAACTGTGTGGCTGTGAAATACATCAAGTTCATCCCAGAGTCAGAGTTTGGTTTATGTCCACTGGGCTCTGGTTTTAATGAATGTGTGTGATGTTATTTTTGCTGACCTGAGCTGCAGTCATATTAGACCAGGACAGTGTAAGAAAACAAATTTTTAATCATAAGGGTGACTTTTTTTTGCTTAATGCATGTTGAAAATACAAACAAATGTATTACAAAATTTTCATTTGATTTCAGTCAATGACTGCAAACTTTGTGGCATGACGCATTCAGATATATATACATGAACACACACACACACACACACACACACACCAGCTGAAGTGACTGAATCTTCACTCTTATTCATTAGTTGTGTGTCCTAATCTGATCTGTGAGTGTGGGGCTATGAGAGGCAAGATGTTGGCAGATAATCAATGCGCTGTGATTGGCTGGTGACCCATTGGCTGCAGGAGGCTCAGGCTTGTTGTTGTGACGACTAGACTTACAAAGAATACTTGCTTGCTAGAAAATTAGTTTGAGATTGAAGAGCTTTTTATTTATTGGAGATTGCTGCACATACTTATGTCTTTGTGTGGACCCATTAAATGTTAGACCATTTAAATTAGAACACAGAAGCAACTACACTTCCTGAGATCACTCAAGAAGATCAATCCAGCGCTTCACAGTCCACAAAGCACATGTAGATTGGTTGAGCAAACTCCCATACCCCCTCAAAGACCCTGAAGATGGTGTAGAGCTGGTCCACTGTTCCATGGCCGGGACGAAAACCACACTGCTCCTCATCAATCCGAGGTTCAACTATCCAATAGACCCTTCTCTCCAGCACCCCTGAATAGACCTTACCAGGAAGGCTGAGGAGTGTGATCCCCCTGTAGTTGGAGCACACCCTCCGGTCCCTGTTTTTGAAGAGGGGGACCACCACCCCAGTCTGCCGTCCAGGGGAACTGTCCCCGATATCCACGTGATGCCGCAGAGGCGTGTCTGCCAAGACAGCCCTACAGCATCCAGAGCCTTAAGGAACTCTGGGCAGACCTCATCCACCCCCAGGGCCTAGCCACCGAGGAGCTTTGTAACCACCTCAGTGACCTCAGCCCCAGAAATGGGAAAGCCAGAATCAGCTACCCCAGACTCTGCTTCCTCATTGAAAGACGTGTTGGTGGGATTGAGAAGGTCTTTAAAGTATTCCTCCCACCGCCTCACAACATCCCAAGTCAAGGTCAGCAGTTTCTGATACTTTTGAATAACTATAAGGAATGTACAGTATGTAGTTAGGATGTGTTGTGGAAAATCTGGATAAAAAGAGGTCAGACAAATTTGGGCCATGCTTTTAAGCCCTCAAAACGTCTGCAAGAAAAGGCTCTCAGTCCCTGAGGGAGAAAGGTTCTTAGTCTTTATGCAATCTGTTTGGGGTTTAAAATCTTGTTGATTGGGTTCATTATCTGAAAATGATCAATGTCTGTGAATTATTTTTACCTATCAAAATGTTTGAGACACAGTTTAAACCATGGACAATAAGTGAGAAGCCAACAGTGACAACAAAACTACAACAGGTTTCAAAACAGGTTTTTTATCATATCACTTTTATTCATGACATAACTTTGCTATTACCCATTAGTACCAAAGGGTGGTTGTTTTCATGAAGCATTCAGATTATGCAGTAAATCCAAAAAAGGCTTCAAAAAGCTCCTGCAGCTTTGTCTTTATCTCTTTAGGGAGTTTGTGCATGAACAAGCTGATTAAGTTGCATTTTTCTTGACCAATGGAGTGCAGCGACAGACAATTAGGATGTGGACATGTAGCTCACTGTGGTTGTTATTTCTCAGGCCCAAAATGACCTCCGGGAAAGACTTGTAGAGGAAGGAGGAGGTGGAGGAGGGGGCGAAGATAGCTTGCCCAGCATGCTGCTCATCTCAGTGCGTTTGATCTATTGCCTGCCACCTCCCTCCTTTCCTTCACTGCTCCCCCCTCCTCACTCAGTCATACTCTGGCTGTTTGAGTGCCACCAGTCACCCATATATTAACCACCAACATCCAATGTATGAGATTCTCAGAGGTAAAAATAACTATGTCCCTCCACCTCCTTCAACCCTCTCCGGCTTTCCATCTGTGCATCCACATGTCTTCTCCTCCTTTCAGTCTCCCCGCCACCTGATCCTGGGCAAATCAGGAGGTAGATCAGTACACCTGCACCTCGGAGGGTTAGAGGTTCCCGCTGCAGGCAAATGAACACCAAATGGCACATGGTGTTTCCTGCTTGACAGCTGGAGGCTAATGTAATGCTTACGAAGGGAAAAATAACACAAGGATGAACTGCTAAATAGTAAAGAAGTATGGAATTTCATGATTTTTCTTTCACGCTTCACAAAAAATTATTTGGTTATTGAAAAATTAAACTACCAACCTTGATTTCAAGAGAGTAATCAGCTAATTATATATTTGTGGGAAAAATATTTTAACTTGTCATTTGCACTCCTTAAATTAGAATTTTTGTTTTTAGTTATTTGTGTTTTCTAAACGTTTGTAAACTCAATTTTTACCTATTGCCCAAACAAAATTAATCAATGTCAGTGAAATATTTTGTGCTTCGGAGAATAATAATTAAAATATTTCGGTTGGTTATTTTATTTCAAATACTGAAGATATTGTAGATTAATACTAACTCAAAAGCACATCATGCTCCTTTAGAGTTGTCTCATCATAGACTTAATTCTAAATAGCATGACAAAAAAAGAGCTTCTACTGTGCATTAACTCTCAGGTATAGTACCTCACCTGTCCTCAGATCATCCAGTTCATGAGCTACCATGTTGAAAATGCTGCCATCTTTACTTCTGAACACATAAAGCCCAAAATGTCTTTTATATCCAAATCACAGTCAGCCCAAACCACATCACCTGGAAAAGTTTCTGCAGACGTCCACTGTTCCCAGGGTGTCTTTATCCAGCATATTCACTGTACAGCACCAAGATGGAAATGGGGAATGAAAATCTGCTGGTCAATTAAATTTTTGTGCACTGATCACAAAGCTGCTGCTGCTGCCGAGTACACAACTCGGAGAAAAAAATGATAAGATGAAATACTCATCAGAAATTCTAAATAAGACAGATTAAAAAAAAAATGACAGCGACTGCTGAACCAATGCAAACAGACCATGGGCACACCCAAAATGGTAAATTATTCCTGCAGTTATGTGTGTTGATGACATTGGTGTGTTCCGTCTCTCTCTCTCTCTCTCTTTATAGCCAAGATCCGGGTTCTGTACTATGACCTTGTGAGTATATTGAAAGTTAACAGAGGTCTAAGCGCTCCTTTCAGTTTCCAGAGGGGAGTCAGGCAGGGATCTTCTCTGCCAGGCATGCTATACTCTTAGGCTACTGATCCGTGGCTGTACAAATTGAGGATGGAGTTATCTGGTGTGGTGTTTCCAGGCTTTGGTGCTCCACTTAAGCTGTTTACATATGCTGACAATGTCATTGTTAAATTGAACAAACAAAAAGATACTGAACTATTAGTAGATACTCTGGAATAGTTTGGATGAATTTCATCTGCAAGAGTGAACTGGTTAAAAAGTGAAGCTGTTTTGGTGCGAGAGAGGCTGAGAGGTCTGCTGAGAGGTCTGCTCAGTCTATCTGGAGGCCTTGTCTGGAAAATAGGTGGGCTGAAGTATTTGGGAGTTTTTTTTTTTTTTTTTTTTTTTTTTTTCAGGTCAAAGGTCATCTGGGCAAATAGAAATGGGTTTTACCTAAAATGTCTTATAGAGGGTTCATCTTGGTAATTAACAATCTGGTTTCATCTGCTCTGTGGTACACATTGATTCTTCTTGATCCTTCAGTTTCTCTCCTGTCTCATGTTAAAGAGTCTTGGTTTATTTCTTTTGGGATAGGCTGCATTAGTTTCCCCAAAGCATCCTGTTTCTGCCTAGGGAAAAAAGAGAACAGGGGGCTAGTTCATTTCACCAGCAGGGGTGTAGCTTCCCAGCTTCAGTTTCTGCAGGGATTTCTTACTGGACTCAAAGACTTGGTATCGAGGCCCCTGTCCAGCAATGTTCTGCAGAGGGTTGGTAGCCTTGGCCTGACTTCGTCTTTGTTCTTGATGGACTGCAAACAGCTGAACACGTGGCACCTAACAATTTTCTAAGCGTGTTTCTTTGCAGTGTGGTCTCTGCTGATGAAGCAGAAATGGGATCACCATGAGTCCTTAAACTGGCCCATAAAAGCCAGTCTTGTTCAGAGAGTGCCTGATTTCCCTTGCTTGGGTTTGTTCTACAATGGCAAAACGTTTTCTCTTTTGCAACACTTAGTACATTGGGACAAGTGGTAGAACTAACCAGACCTTGGTTGGAAGATCCTGAACAGCTCGTATGGCAGTCCGACCCCTGTGTATGATAACCAATCAGCTGAAGCGTTGGAAACAACATATTTCAGGTCATGAATGTGTACTGAATGACTTTTGCACTGGTGCTCGCCATCCTGTTATCACTGATCCGTTTCCTGCCATCAGACTGTTTCCTGATTAGGGTTACCAAATTCTGGGAATTTTCAAATTTGGAAACTTTCCATGGGAATTAACGGGAATATATGGTGATTTACAGGAATATTTGTGAATTAAACTGAAATTTACTAAATATAGTGGATGAAAATATATTGTTGCATAATCATGGCTGGAACAACCAGATTTATAGCAAGCATACTAGAATATCTATGCTATTTAGGTAAAGGTATGGGCAGTTTGGCAAATTACCAAACTAAGCAAGACCTTTGGGAAGGGGATGGAATCTGACAGTCATGTTAGCACATATTTGCATACACCTGATGGCAGGGACTTTGTGGATCTGAGGCCCTTGCACCTGTAGCCTCCATCATCCTCCAAATCCCACCATCATCAGCTGCCTCTGTGCGCAACTGTTCAAAGTTGGGTAACACGCACACAAAGGTTCACAACCGACTCACAAATGTGAGAGTGGAAAAACTGGTGGCCATTAGGCAAACCTAAGGCTCTTTGAGGCTGACACAGAGCTATCCTCAACAAGGCTGAACACTGTGGACAGAGACAGAAGAGGAGTCAGATGTTGATGGGGCCCAGGAAGAGGGTATTGACTGAAAGGGTATGGCAAAAATGTTGAACTTATGTAGGGTAATCCTTTACTCAACAACCATGTTTTTGTTGTTTAATAAAAGAACTGATTGCTCAGTACAAGACCTAACGTTTTAAAGTTCTACTCTGAAGTAAATCTATTGAAATGCCATGTTTATAATTGTTTAATTTTGCATAGAAGTCTACTTATGACAAAGCAAAATCTTTGTAATTATGTTTGGATATGAGAGTTTGTTGAAATTATCCCTAAATTCCAGTCAATTCCCATGGATTCCCAATAGTTTCTGGAAATTTACTGGAAATTTACCAGAAATCTTCTTCCCCTTTGCAACCCTATTCCTGGTTTTAAACTGGACTGTTGGTGACCTCTGATGGTGCACTGTTTGTTGGTGTCTCAAGAAAGTTTTTTTTGTAAACTAATGGTCAAGATTGAACAAAGAAAGACTGAAGGATCAAGCAAATACACCATGGTAGTCTTTTTTTCCCTATGCTGTCTGATTTCAGGCTGGTGTGGATGTCTTTGTACAAACCTCCTCTGGCAAAGAGACATGCAGACTTGAGTGGAGAATTTTACATGGAGCTATTTTAGTGAATTCTTTTATCTCTGTTATTAATGCCAGTGTGGAAGATAAGTGTTCAATCTGTGGTCAGAAAAAAACGTTTTTTAATTGTTTCATGGAGGGCATACGGTTGGCACAGCTGTTTAGAATGTGCAAATGTGGTGCTATAAGAAGCTTTTGTGTTTTGTTTGTTGTTCTTAGTTCTTTCTTCAAGCTTGTTTTTTTTTTTTTTTTTTTTAGGTCTGGGGTGATGCAAATTTGGATAACTATGTAAGATAAAGATGGTGTTTGTACAGATAATATTAAATGTGTGTGTGTGTATGTGTGTGTGTGTGTGTGTGTATGTGTGTGTGTGTTCTATCTTTTTTCAATGATAAGTAAGTAATGGTAATTAAGACAGCTATATCAGGCTATGACAGAAGAAAAAAATCAAGCTAACTGAAGCTAACTGTACAGATCTTTGCTATCATCTTGTTTTCTAACTAGTGAAATAGATTGATTATTAAAATGTCTTAAATAACTTAAACGTGTTTAATTGTAGATTAACATATTGTATTAATTTAGAATGAATATTGATTGTATCATGCTGCTACAAAGAGAAACATTGGATTTAAGCTCGTAATCAAATTTAATCTCCTGATTAAATTAATGACATTAACTCAAGCAGTTCAGAGAGCTGTATAATGAAGAATGCTGATGATCAAGAGGCAGACTGTAGCCAAAAATGCACGGTGTGCTGAAATTATAGGCTCTATATACCAACAATTTTCAACTAACTTTATTGCGGTTTGTTGAGTCTCAACAGCCACCAGTTGTAAAACAGACCTTTAACACCTAGTGGAAAGATTGCCATGACAGTGGATAGTTTTGTGTGAGTTCAACCTCTGTAGGGTTTTATCTTTTGATCTATCAGGATGAACACTACAGAGAGGGAGTCTGAAAGTGTTCAGTCAGTTCAGGCTGGGCTCTCTCCAAAGCAAACCCCTCTCTTGTCATGGATAAGGAAAAAAGCATAAAGTCAAGTGAGAAAATCAAGAAAACAGCTGCCAAGACATTTCAGCCTTCATCAGAGCTTCACAGCCTCACCAGACTGCACTTTCTTCGCTGGTTTTCTCCAACATACATTTGCACTTGAAAAGGCATCCAAATATTCAAAATAGCTTCTTAAGGGGGATACCCGATTTAATTTGCAGCAAGGCTTTACTCAAATATTGCTCCGTGGTCTGATTTACAATGTCTCAAAAGTTGTAGGCAGGATGATCAAGGATCAGTTTTACATTTACAATATATTCCCACCATTGCTTTATTAATGGGTGCTTAGACATTTTGTACCCAATCTGAGACAATTAAATCCACAATTTGAAAACAATTAACTTTCAGTAAAACACTGAGACCAAAGATGAAGCTTAAACTTTGTTTTTGTTTTGTATTCTCCAAATAGCAGTATCAAAAATAGAGAATATAGATAATAAATTAACTCTACATGAAAGTGACAGATTCTGTTGTAAATTACAGGTCAGTTAGGAATGATGTGTGTTGTTGATCTTTACACTGGCTTCCTGTCTATACTGAATGGTTTAGGACCAAAATACTTTCAGGATCTTCTGGTTCTTTGTGAACCAACCAGATCCCTCAGGTCACCAGGGTCAAGTCTACTTTCTGTTTCCAGAGTCAGAACTAAACATGGAGAGTCAGCGTTCAGCTTTTATGCTCCTCACATCTGGAACAAACTCTCAGAAAACTGCAGGTCTGCTGAAACTCAACAGTTTTAAATCAGGGTTAAAACTTTCTATTGGCTGCCTTTTATCAAAACAAATGTTAATTCCTCACACTGGAACTTTATTTCTTGCATTTTATCTATTCTATTTTAGTTTTTTTGTTTTTATATAATTTCTTTAATTTCTCTTTAAACTTGCATTGCCTCATTTATTTTCCTGCAGTCTGTTTTAATTTTATGCAAAAGCTAATGATATCCTTATAAACATGCTTAACAAAAACAAAACAAACAAAAAAAAATACTGAACTTCAGGCCCAAATTTTTGGATCAAAATTCATTGCAATGGTTTTTTTTTGGTGATTTCTTTTTTATATATCAAGAAATCAAAAATCACAGGTGCTGATGAATGTTTTTAAGGAGCCACCCACCCCAATGCAGCAGGCATGAGCACTTGCCATGATAATGGATTTAAAAATGTGCTCATCTAATACCCGCATACATTTGGTTGTTCCTTCTTTAAGGGTCCCTTCATTGACTCTGCAACCCCGAAATAGTTGAAAATCAGCCATTTGCCAGACTACATGACCTTTCAGATAGTCTCCTTCTTCGCTTCACCGTTCAAGCTGCAAACTCAGCAGCCCCTAGTATCTTGCCCTGGCTATCCTGTCTTATATGGGGGAATCTTAGATGTTATATTGTATTTTTACTCAATAACTTTCCCATAACAGCACACCTTGCCAACTAACTATGCATTTTGAGTTTTCCCTTACCTCTAGTTTCTCATATTCTGTGCATGTAGAAGGTTTGTAGAGTTACAACGCTCAGGATCCACACCAATGGGAGTTCTTCTCTCCCACACTGCTCATAAACTGCCTGAAATGCTTCATTTGTAGTCCAAGCTTTTCCTCCTGGAACTGACGACATGACTATGAAATATATTTGCATAATGCCTGCCTAGTGGCTTTTTTGGCACACCCTCAAAAAAAAAAAAAAAAAGAAAAAAAAAAGATCTGCCTCAAACTCTGACCAATCAGAGCAGACTGAGCTATGCTGGATGGAGTCCTTAAGGAGACAGAAGCTAAAACAGAACATTTGAAACAGAATGTGACAAAAAGGTGCTGCAGAAATGTGTAGTGTGGGATAAAGTATCTGTATTCTTCTCATCTTTTCCCTTATTTCTAAAGCACAAAAATGAAGCTACTCTATAAATGAGTGCATTATAGCAAAGGCACTTCAAATTTAGGGGCTGCAGACTCCAGTACAACCAGTACATTTGTACAAAACAAAGCAATGCCACTATCCATCCAGTAGCCTATTGGTTCAAAATTCCTAGGCCATTCTGTTACCAATATCGGTCTATGAGTGCTTCCATCCTGCAGATTTTAGATCAGTAGTAGCCAATGTTGGTCCTCGAGGGCCCCAATCGGGCAGGTTTTCCAGATTTCCGTGCCCCAACACACCTGACTTAAACTAACGAGTCATTGTGGAGATCCTTATAGGCTGTTGGATCCATTCAATTTGAGTCAGGTGTGCTGGAGCAGGGAAATCTGGAAAACCTGCCGGATTGGGGCTCTCGAGGACCAACGTTGGCTACCCCTGTTTTAGATGTTTCCCAGCTGTAACACATCCCATTCAAAGCAATGGCTCATTATCAGGCTGGTGCAGAAGTTGACAAAAAGCACAAGGAGAAACATGTGAAGATCTAAAACCTGCGAGGACCAGAGTTTGTGACCCTTAGGCTGTTCTTTTCAGTAGGGCATGAATAGAAAACAGTGTAAACTGTAAACAAATAGATTTTCATATGTTGTGACAGTGAGTGGGAAGTGAGAATCTAACTGCCAGACGAAATGTCAGGAGGCAGATGCGTGTAAATAGAACCAAAAGATCTGGCAAAGAATAACAGAAACCAAAGGGTATAAATATTGAGGATAACTAATGAGGAGCAGGTGAACTGGATGAACCCATAAGAACAAAAAAACTATACCAAAAAACTCAGAAACACATTAAAGGAATTACAAAGTCAGCCTACTATCACCTTACAAACATATCAAGGGTCAAAGATCTGATGTCTCAGCAGGACCTGGAAAAACTAGTCCATGCTTTCATCTTTAGTTGGCTTGATTATTGTAACAGTGTTTTTCCAGGTTTACCTAAAAAATTAATTAGACACCTGCAGCTTATTCAGAAATCTGCTGCTCGAGTCCTCATTAAGACCAAGAAAGTGGACCACATCAGTCCAGCTCTGAGGTCTTTACACTGGCTGCCTGTTCGTCAGAGAATAGACTTTAAAGCTCTGCTGCTGGTCTATAAAGCTCTGAATGGTTTAGGACCAAAATACATCTGCGACCTCTTGACCCAGTATGAACTTGACAGACCCCCTTAGGTCATCTGGTTCCAGTTTCTTATCAGTTCCCATGTCTGGAACAAACTCCCAGAAAGCCTCAGATAAGCTGAAACACTCAGTTTATTTAAATCCAGGTTAAAGACCCACCTGTTCTCTGCTGCATTTCAATAGTTTTTATTTAGAAGTCAAAATCTACATCTGGTTCTTTTAAGCTGTAATCATGTTTTAATATTGTCTTTCCCCACACTTGAACTTTATTTCTTGCATTTTATCCATTTTATTTTAGCATCTTCCTTCTGTTTTTAATTTCATAAATTGCATTTCTTTTAATCTTTGTTTTTTTATGCACTTGTATTGCTTTCTGCACCCTGCTGTAATGTTTTATGTAAAGCACTTTAAATTGTCTTGTACATGAAATGTGCTATACAAGTAAATTAACTTTGCCTTGCCTTGCCATATGTATTCTTTAACATACAGCCATAATCGCTAAGATTAATTCTATCATTTTTTGCCAGAGATTAGTCCCTTCCACCAAAGACCTCCCACCTTTTTTGAGCATTTGTGGTCAAGTAAACTCTGACATGGTGGAGGTGATGTTTTCTTGCAGGAATAGATATGAAGATACACTCCCAGTCAAAAGTTTGGACACATTTTCTATTAAACCCAATAGGATTTAATAGGATAGTGCAGAAGAATCTAAACCTAAGCTTTATCTGTGTTGGGAACAGAGTAAAGAAAATGTTTGATGTTGAGCTGTGGAACAGTGCAGCAGTCTCTCATGAGATCAGTTTGAAACATCTCCTTTTTTTTGCAGCAAAAAGGGAAAACATCCAGGTCAGAAATGAGTCGTGAGCAGTATCCCAGCTGTGAGACTGCAAATAAAACACTGAGGATGGTGTTTTACCGCCTCAAATAAACTGGAGGAATGAATAGAAAAATGCTCAGGTTTCCATGTGCTGGGCAACAGCTGTAACACAAAGTAAAAAGTTATTTTATATGATGGAAATCTAGTTTTTTTTTTTTTTTTTTTTTTTACAAACTCTAATGGCACAAACTCACACCATACTGAAAGCCAAATATACACATACACATGAAAAAGACATTGGTGTTCATGGACAAATATAACAGTGATCTGGTCAACTGTAATGTAATGTGATGTGCAACACACATCAAAAAGACAATAAATAAACATGATTCATAAAGAATAAACAAATTCATGTCTGTGAATAATCTCTTCTGAAATATGCTAGAAATGGTGCTCATATAAAATAATTATGCAGAAGCCATTAGCTTAAAGTTGGTTGTCAGATTTAAAACCTAAAAAATTTCATCACCCGGCAATGCAAAGAGATTCAATTCATATTCAACACGGGGAACCATGAGGAATTATGGAACAGAAGCCTGTTCACCACTGGCAACAAAGAGGATGAACACAGTTCTGAAATCTTTGCAGGAAAACCAGCAACATGCACGTTCAGTCTCACAGCTATTTTCACTGAGTGGCAGCAAGGACGTGTACAAGGGCTTATCCAAAATAAATAAAGCTCCTGCCTGTATTCAACCTAACAGCCGTGTCCTGGGGTGAAGAAGAGGAGTCAGGGGAGTTGTTCAGCTCAGTGGGGACATAGCCATTGATTTCTGAGTGCCATCACAGCTTCTTTCCTCAATGAGATGAGCACATCCACTAAGGCCACAAGTGATGGTGAGGAAAGGTGGAAGAGAGAAGACACTATGACCAGGGCCTTGGGAAATCAGGCTATAATTAAAAGGCCAGAGAAGCCCTGCGCAGATGGCAACCAGGAGAGATGAAGGGGTGGAGAAGAGATGAAAAGTTAAGCAAAAAACAAAAACAACAAAAAGTTAAAAAAGGTAAAGGAATGAAAGACATGTTGAATTTAAAATCAAAGAGAAATAACAATGAGAAGAGAAATTGAGTACTTGCTTCAGTTGGAAATCAGAGAATAGAAGATGAAAACTAAAAAGGGAGAAGGTGAAATGACAAAGAGGCATAATATATGAAAGATAAGGAGATAAAAAGAGAAATGAAAAGCAAAGAAAAAATAAATACTCAGTGGGAAAAAAAACAAAAAGGAATAGGAAAAAAACTTGTAGCAGGATAGATAAGGAAAGAACAGAAGTAAAATAGGAAGATACAACTGAACCAAGAGCAGAAAAACTGAGGAAGACAAATTAAAGGGAAATGGAAACTCAGAGTAGAGATGAGATAAGAAGAGGCTACTGGAAGAGAAAAGGAGGAGAATGAGCGAGGACTGAGGGGAGTTATTATCGACCTGAGAGAAGTTAACATTGCTGCATCTGACATGTTGACCTCAACAGACAAAAACTGGGCCGTGCAGTTACACTTTGTAATTGAGGCAAACCTAAATTAAAACAAACAAAAAGAAAACAAACATGTCATAATTCCCCAAAACAGATTACTTTACAAGCAATATCACCTTTGTTACATTCAGTATCTGAAGCCAAAGAAACCAAAATGTAATTTAAACCTTCATTTAGACTAAAAATTAAAACAACTTAATAGTTTTCCTAAATTATTTAGATGATGTCACATTGTATCAAAGAGGCCGTAGGCATGGATTGGCTGCCACGTTTCTGTCAGTGTGCACCATGGCAACAATGGCTACACATGTAGCTTACCATCCCCAAGTATGAGAGAGTAATGAATAACGGAAAGAATGTAAAGCCCTTTGGGTTTCTTAAAAAGCGCTATATAAATCTAATCCATTATTAAACTGTGTAATGCTTTTAGCCAAATGTGATTTTATCATCAGTGGTTCTCAAACTATTTGATCCACGACCCCCAAGATAACATACGTTTGTGTTTGCGACCCCCACTGTCATGCAACGACGAAGTGATTTATTGTGTGATGTGCCAAATAGGTCATTTTGAAGCCATCATCTAAATGTAAAGCTGGAAAACTGTCAGAACCTTCATAAATAAGGAAAATAAAGTGGTGGCACCTGCATTCCCAAAATCAGCTCTCTCTTTATCATGGTGATAATGGCCGTGGTTACATGGTGTTTTCTTAATTAGGAATAATTATTCAGAATTAAATAATTATAAGTATTCTCCTTTGCGTAAGTAAGTAAGTAAGTAAATAATAAATAAATAATTTAATGTAGGCTATATATTTTTTATAATTATCTGGCGACCCCCCCTGAAATGACCCCAATTTGAGAACCACTGATATAGGTAAAAGCTTCAAATTAGAAACTGAGTTAGCAGTCTCTATAAGTCCCCAATCTTTTTTTTTTTTTTGTTTGGGGGGGGGGGGGGGGGGGGGGGGGTTAAACTTAAACAGTTTTAAAGTAAATTATTATCCATAATAATATGGAAAAGATATCAAAATGTTAGAAAATGTGCTAATACTTTTGATGAAATACTAACAGAATTATATTTTAGTAACATTTAAAATATTTTCTATCTTCTGCTGTAAATGATATATATATATGTATATATATATATATATATATACATATATATACAAAAATAAACCAAAACTATTTAAGTCATTAAAAATCCTAACACAAATTATATAAACAGTTTTTCTTGTTTGCCACCATTCTGTAAATATTTTTTTTTTTTTTTTTTTTTTTTTTTTTTTTTTTTTTTAACCTGTCTTGTCCAGCATCGTTGCAAACAGAATGAATGTCTGGCTGCTGTCTGGTGCTGGGCAATTTTACTCTATCAAGCAGGGATTTATACTACATGTATAAAGTCCCTCTTGATGAAAAACTTTATTAAATCAGACTCTTAATGCTGGACTCGACCGGAGGGGACAGAGAGAGAGAGAGAGAAAAGAAAGTAGAGAGAAGAGGGAGGGGAGAGAGAGGGACAGAAAGGGTGTGGGGAGTGCGGGTGGGGACTTGAAACATCATACAGAAGACCATGTAATCCATACTACTTACAACATATATAGCTACGATCATCCTAGCCAGTAGGTCATTACACAACTAGTTGATAATAGTAACAATAATAATAATAAGAGTAAGAGTAATAATAATAATAAGAACAGAAATAATTAAAAAAAGAAACAAAATATGATAATAGATATAAGTGAAACTGCTGTATTCAAGAACACGCGCAGAGAAACCTGTGTGGATGTGTTGGAGAACTCGGCCACACGGCGACGCAAAGACTGTGTGGAGACGTTCAGGAAGGAGTGACCATGCAGAGTGATCATGCAGATGCCACCTCACTTGAACAGAGGCCAGAGTCAGGCCAGCGGTCCCGAGACCCAGGCCACCACCCCCCCCGCAGGCAACAGATCCCGACCGGTCCACAGAGACGACCACTCGCCCGCCCAGGAAGGCAGCAGCAGGAGACCCCAGCAGGAGCCGCCCCGCGGACCCAGGGCACCGGCCCCGGCGGGCCGAGGCCAGCAGTCCCCGACCCCCCCGGGCACCGGCCGCCCGGGACAGACGGGGCAGAGGGCCCGGGCCCAGGAGCGCAGGGACACCCCCCCCCCCCCACAGGCCGAGGGCCAGCACGCCACCCGGGGGGACCCGGCCCGCCCAGACGGCCACCACCAGAGGCCAGCCCCACACCCCAGCGCCCAGCCGCACACCCCGAGAACCAGTCCTGCCCCCCCTCAGACCAACACACACACACACAAACACACACACTCTCCTTCCACTCCTCCATTTATCCTCCCACGCATACACCATTCAACCCTCACATACTCTGTCCTCCCACACACACACACCATCCTTCCACCATCCATCCTTCCACACACACACCATCCTTCCTCCCACACACTCACCATCCTTCCACCATACACTCTCCCACACCTATCCCATCCTCCCACACACACATCATCCTTCCACCACTCATCCTCCCACACATACACCATCCTCCCTCTCACACACCATTCATCCACCTTCACACCTCCCATACACACACACACACCTTCCTTCCACTACCCATCCTCCCACACATACATCATTCTCCTACACCAAACATCCACCTTCACGTACCCCATCCTCCCACACACACACACCACCCCTCCATCACCCACTCTCCCAAACATACACCACTCCCCCACACACACACCATCCTCCCTCCCATACACCATCCATCCTCCCGCACACACACCATCCTTCCACCATCCATCCTCCCACACACTCCCCCATCCCTGCACCATACATTCTCCCACACATACCCCATCCTCCCACACATACATCATCCCTCCACCATTCATCCTCCCACACCCACACCACCCCCCCTCCCACACACCACGCATCCACCTCCACACACCCCACCCTCCCACACACCATCCCTCCACCACCCATCCCCCCACACCCACACCACTCTCCCACCCACACACCACCCCCCCCCCCCCCCCCAACACACACACACACAAACACCATCCCCCCACCACCATCCTCCCGCCACCCCACGCCACGGGGGGACAGCCCCAGCCAGGAGGCGAGGAGACACGAGCCAGGCCCCCAACCCCCCACCCCGCCCCCGCCCCCCCCACTCCCCACCCCCAAAACAGCACCTTCCCCCCAGGGCCAGCAGCCAAAACCCCCCGGGACAGCCCGCCTACGCCCCGGGCCAACGCGACAGGCCACCCGGCCCGCCCCGCCCCATCCATGGAGACAGGGGCGCTTGAAGACCCCATCCCCCCTCCCTCCCCCACTAGTGATGGAATATATTATGTGCTGTTTGCAATTAAAAAAAGAGGGTTCTGTAAATATTAATAACATAATGCTTAACATAAGCAATCGGTTTGTTTGTTTGTTTGTTTTTTTTTTATTACTAATCTTCCTTCTGTGAGATGTAGGCAAATACTTTGCACAAGTTTGTCTTATCCACTATTATTTTTGTGTGGTTTGTCCTGCTACTTCCTGCCCTCTTATTGTTGTGTAGAATATAAAATACATCAGAAAGCTTATGTTCACCATCTATATACATTAGTGTAAAGTGTTGTTTTTGATATAAGAAAGGATGAAAAGAGCAGGAGTTATCCATCGTCATATAAAGAGACACGATCAAAAAATTTTCACCTTGATTCCCTGAGTTTAAAGTGAGTGCAGGTAGCGATGGTGTAACATCACAATATCTATGCTTTTGCTAACTGAGTCACGTTTCAGACAGATGGCTTAGCAGCAATATTCATTGTACATGACACATTTCCAATCTGCAGAAACGTCACTGCAGAGTTCATCTCATAAAGTTCAGTTTAGATGTCTCCCCAATCTGACAGAAAGAATAAACGTTGAGTAAAAGCACTGGACAGATCAAAGCACATCTTCCTATGCTGGATGATACGCCCATTCCCACCTCTCCCCGTGGACGAGTGACCCGCCTGTCGACGTGACTCTAATCTCCTCCATATGTCTGACTCCTCCACACTATGTCCGCTTTAATTGGCCATTACAGCAGCTTGGTGTCAAGGCCCTAACCGTAGTTGTGCTGAACTTTTAGCCTTGCTGATTAGCCAATATTAGCCATTATTAGCCTTGTCACTGAAATTGGTAGATGGACCTTTTTTTGATAGCATGGGGTTCCCGTGTGTCATTGCCTTTACGTGGGAGGAGCTTGATAGAGGGCAGACCTTTCTGAACTTCAGCCACTGTCGTAACTACACTGTGGAGTCGAAGAAAGTGAGCAAAAGGCAGTGACTGTGAAATTGGTTTGTGCAGGGTGTTGCTATATGTCCTCAAGCAGCACAATCTAAATTCTTCTGTCCACCCTTATCTAAAGTATACATTTGAGTACACATTTCATGATCATAGCTGGGCATGAACAATGGTAAACCATTTAAAAGAAGCATCTGGTAACATGTTCAATCAGAAATGCGCAAATCTAGTACTGGTGGGAATACAACATACAGAACTAATACCATTATACCGTATCAAGCCAGACTAAATTTTTATTTTTTCAGAATAAATGCGCTGGATTTTAGCATTTGAAAAGTGTTTATCCATATTAAATCTTGTTTGAACAGATGTGAAGGGGCTTCACCTTCGACTGAATTGCTGCCTTCTTATGTTTCCTGCAGCACCCAAAGTGTCATCTGCTGCTTGCTAATTTTCATGTCAATACCAGCGAGAGGGGCTGAACGCAAACAGCAACAACCTGTCCCTGAATACACTCTATTAAGTTTGAGCAGAGCTGTGACTCAAAGCAACTGATTTGCAATTTAGCAGTAGCTGGGGGCCAACAGCAGCTACATTCATTGACAGCTGTAGAAACACACATCAAAAACACACATCGGGCTTCTCTGGCATCCTAGCAACAATGCACCTGATTGGACTAATTACACACTATTATACTGTTGTGTCCAGACCACGATTTCATTAACTGAAGTGTTTCTTTATTGAAAACAGTACTTTTAACAAGTTGAGAAACATTCAGAAAGCTTCATTAGCAAGTGAATCATAGAAACTCAATACTGTAAACTGTAGCTTCGGCTTTAATGGAATATTTCTTGTTATTAACACTCATCTTAAATAAGTCAAATATACTTTGGAGTGCAAAACGTTGAAAAAAGTAATGTATTTAAGTTCAATCAGAGCGAATAAGATGACAACCTTAAGAGAGGAGGTGGATTTCTATGAACAAATTAGAGGAAATTCAGTGTATGCAACTTTGCACTTTAACTTTCAGAGTGTAGAAATCACTGAAATTACCCAGAACTTTATGAAAGCACTTGTTAAAATTCTATTTATGTAGTTGATCAATGATTTACATGGCATAAATGGTTTCTAAAGACATCAGTAAACGGTAAAAACAAATTGTACGGGCAGCTGCGACACCATGACAGAGTCTGTGGTGGGACATTAATTTAGTTAAAGCCACATTCACACTGAGTTCCTGCTGCAAAGCAAGAATAATTGTGAGTTCAGATATGACTTTAAGTTTGGTGAATGTTTTTTTCTTATTTATTTTTACTCAACCTTTATTTATACAAGTAATATCATTGAGATGCAGTTGAATCATTATGTGTGCTCACCAAGATTTTATCAAGTATTTCTCCTCACTAACAAGGAATTTATAACATCACGATTATTTCACAACCTCACAGCATACTCAGATTTATTGAGTTAATTTACGTTCTACAAACTCAAATCATTACAGTTAGTTGTACTCAGCATCTCAAAATAACAAAAGACTTAATTTTTGCTTCTGTTTTTTAAAAAGCCTACTTGTTAGATTTTACAGTGAAGGAGCTTTGATCAAATGACAGTATTTGATGCACTGAAAATGAAAATATGTTGGACTGAAATAGTTTTATAATAATAATAGTTAAATAAACAAGAATTTTAGAGTCAATATGAAAATGTTGCATTAAATTAAGCGTAATCAGAGCACCTGCACCCTCTCAACCAAAAAGCCTCTTTGCAACTGTTAGTGATTAATTTAGTGAAGCATGATGGGAATGTGGTGAAAAGAACCAAAAAAGAAGAAAATAAATAAAACAACAGCTGTACTCAAACTACAGATGTTAAAGGTGTAGCAACTTGTCAACGTGGCAATAGAAAAACCAAATGAAGAAAAAATGGTCTGATGAGGATATGGTTTGGTGTTGGTTGATATGAGGATTGCATTAATATTCCAGTTAAACAGGAAGGGAACACCTTTAATGAAATGTTTATCTGATGCTTGATTTAGTTTGTGAAGGGTTAGCCACATTAAAAACTGCACTTATTTATTTCTTTTTTCTTTTTTTAAACCTCTTGGTTTGGTTGTTTGATATTTACCAGGATATGATTACCATTTTTCTTATAAATCCAACCTCAATAACTGGAGTAACAGATCAGATGTACTTGTTACACAAATATGTTACTGGCTTGAAGTCATGATCGGTTATTTCATTATTATTACTTTTTATCCTTTCAAATCCTGTACCAAAGTGATCAGTCTGCACAGATTGCTTTGATAATTAACTTTTGCCTTTGCGGAGTTTCCTGTTGTGTCAGTTAAGATGCCAGAGACTAAAGTGACCTTCATTATGCTTAATTGTTTACACAACTTAATTCTGTCAAAAACTTCTACAGCACAGAATAAATCTATGTTGAGCCACTGATGTCACCTGCGGTTGATTGGAAGGGGAGGGTGTGTAAGTGTAGTGGGAGACTGATGATCCAGTATTACAGTATTATCCCAAGTATAGAGAAATGATAATTCCCAAGGAAAATCTTTCTCCATTTTCTTGTAGTGTTTATACAGTTTAATTATTTATTTATTTTTCCTCCTTGAGGCAGGGCTCTAGCTTCTGGTTAGGATAAATGCTTTTTCTGAGTAACAAGAACTAGCATCACAGCCTGTACCACCACCCACTGGTAACACTAACTTATTCATTTGAAACTAGACTTTCACATTTAATTATTTGGCTTCAGATTTGTTTTAATATTAGATGTAAATCTCAGATTCTTGCTGTATAATAATTTAATATCAGTGAATTACTCTTATAGTGGACTGAACTCAAACTGGACAGTGCATTGGAGTATGTTAAGGTAAAAAGTTGCAGTAGTTGCACTTATGTTTCACCTCTTCTACAAGTTTTCTTTAATTTAAGCCTTTACGCATTCAGGGCTTCTTATTTGAAATTTTCCATTTAAATATGCAGTGATTCCTGTTTAGATATGGCTGCCCATGAGTAGCATGCTATCTAATACTTCATCAACAATTCAATACATTAAACTTATTTAAGAAAATCGCTTTTGCTTTTTCACATTGTGTTGATAATATTTTTCCAACATTTTAATGATTTAAACCAAGTTTGTTCCACTAATCAAACATATTGTACCTTCAAAGGAACTGGGCCTTAAGGGAGAACCACTTTAATGTTTATTGTGTAGAGGAATGTGTATCTTGTGTTGAATTTAGTTTAAAAATGATCGGTACATCATCAAACCATCAGTTTTCTTAGCTCTAACAAAGCAATTCTTAAACAAGATGGAAAAATAACAATAAGCAATAATGGAAATTCCTTTGGATAAAACCATGGGTCTCCAAAAATTTCCAATGTTTTCCTTTACATTCCCTTTCATGTCCAGCAGAAACAAAGAATCTGGTTTCTGAAATCACTCACCTGCTTCCTCCTGCTCAGCCACCGAGAGACAATCCCCACAATGTAAGAGACAAATTACAGAGAAGAGATCTAAAATAATGTCTCCCGATAAGGAGCATCATTTATCAGCTTCCTGCTGCTCTTAATATGGATGTGGATGTCTGTTTATGTTATTTTCTCAACTCTGTTTTATATGACTTTGTTTTACTAAGGCACATTGTTTTTATGAGCTCTTTTAGTTAAACTTTCATACTTGTCGTTCCTATTTGTTCTTATTGTTTTTATGTTTGTTTCATTTTCTACTTTTAACATTTTCAACTCCAGTATATTCCTCATTGGGACCCTTTATGCTGGGATCATTGTCTGATTGGTCTGCATGATTGTTGCCATGGGGATGGCTGTAGTCTGGTGTGTGTGTGTGTGTGGATTTTTAATTGCCGTTTTATATTCTTTTTATTTGCAAACATTGCTTTTGTGTGTGTTTTATGACGTAAAGCGCTTTGTGCTACTTATAGATGAAAAGCGCTTTATAAAAAAAAAATGATAATTTGATAAAACATGCTCCCTGGGATCAGATGTAATAACAGATGTCAGATGTCCCAAACCAGTGGTTCTTAACCTGTGTCCAAGCCTGTGTAGAAACCATGCTTGGTTTTATGCTTTCAAAAGTCAGATTCTCACTGTGAATAATGTCCTGATTCATGGTTTATGTTCTGGTTTCTTGTGTTTGTTTCTTGTCATGTTTTTGGTTTATTTTTGGTTTTTGGTTTTTAGTGTCATGTTTTGTATTTTTGGTTTCTGCTCATTAGTTTAGCTGGTTAACTAGCTCATTCACTTCACCTGTGTCTCGTTAGTTTCTCAGCATATTTAAGCCATTGGTTTCAGTTCCTCCCGTGCAAATTCATTGACTTCTGCTTCTCCATGTCTGTGAGTGCTTTTGTCCACGGTTTGCCACCGGAGTCGGGAGTTTTATGTTAAGTTATTCCTTATTAAAACCTTTTTACCTGCATTGGCCTGCGTCCTGCCTCATCTGCCTGCGTTTGGTTCCTTATGTCCTCGCTCCGTGACAAATAATGTGTTCTGGCCAAGTCCTGTCCTTCAGTACAACCAAAGTTAAATTAACAGCATAAAGCCTAAAGTAAAGGTTTTTTTTGTTGTTGTTTTTTATTTTCATGTATATATATTTAAAGTAAACCTAAATTAAAAATTAGACTTTCGTAGACCTTTTTGATACCTTTCAAAATGTAATTTAATGCTTATCAAGCCAACACATTTTCTTGTTTATTGCAACTGGACATGCTAGAATTATTTCTAATTGTACTATTAGTTCATAAAAACAGAATATCAATAGATAAAAAAATAAATGAAATAACATTTTGCTATCATTCATTTGGAAAACAGACTTTGTAATTGCTGTATAAGTTTTATTATAAGCATTCTAGACATCAAAACTTTCCAAGAATTTAAATAAACTACAATCTGTGTTGTTAGACCTTGTAAAACCTGCAAATATGAAATGTTAAAAGTTTTCAACTGAGCCTTTCTGGAGCTTTTCATCATTTCTTTCTGCGTGGCTCACCCGCCAAAAAAAAAAAAACACAAAGAAATGCTGCAGACAAATTTGCAGTTAGCCATGGACACCATTGTAGATTTTTGGAAATGTTCAGCTTTTTTGAAGTTTCAACCTTTTGGTTTAGGAGCATCACATCCCTTTTGTCCAATCATAAATCAGAGCGATATTGTAGATAACCTGCCCAACAGCACATTGGCAAACAGAGAGAAGGAACACTGCAAAATTTAGCACCTCAATAGCGGGATGCTGAAACAGGATCTTCAATGACTTGTTTGAATCTGCACACAGATGGAAAAAAAAAAAAAATAAGAAAAAGACCTTTTTTGTCAGGACATTACTGATGACCTTCACTAACTTTACATGCTTTTCAGTTTGCTAATGCAAAGGTAAAAAGTGGAAAGATGTCAGGATTGTTAACACTCGAGTTCCACACTGCAGCACAACCCTGATGTCGTCCAATCAGCAGCCGCAAGACTGCGTGCCAGGTGTGGTGAAGCTGCAGGTGGCTGCTTCAGGTGTGTGACTGACAGAAACACAAATTCATTCTGACAAAAGACACACAGAAGCACAGACACACACGCATGGTTGCACACCACAGAGAACACACCAAACCAGCAGCTCAGACTAAAAACATCCACCGTACATGCATCATGTGCCTACAGCACCACTGGGAGACAACTGGTGAGACTGTGTGTGTGTGTGTGTGTGTGTGTGTAGGTGTGTGTGTTAGTGTGTAGTAGTTGTAGAGCTGGTCAGTTGCTCCTTCCATGTACTGCAGTGAAGGAGTCAGCAGTACTGTACCGCTCCACTGAACACTGGAAAAGCAGCTCTCTAAATGCATGTGTGTTTTCCATTGTTAATGGCAGTGCAGTGGAAACTGGCAGGTAAACGGTGTGTGGATGGTTGTGCTGAGATTGTGCAATTCTCTGCATTTAAACAGTTTTTTTTTTTCTCCAAAAGAACTAATTCAAGGATGCACGATAGAGTGATGCAGTCTTTTAAGAACAAATAGGATGGCTAAAATGCAAATTGTTCCACAATAATCCTGTACAACTGCATATCTGTAACTTAACCATTTCATCCCCAAATAGTTTATCAATCATGAAACCAGCAACACAAAGTGCTTTATATAATAAAACAAAGTATATCACCAAAGTATATAAAATAGCAAATTAAAATCACACACCTCATAATAATCTTTACACACACAAAAAAAGGAAAAATAATTTTAAAAAGCACATTTACACCCCCCTCTCTCTCCCCTGTTAAACACAAACTCCAATCCCTAGTTTCTGTCTCTGAACTGAATGTAGATAAAAAAGTGTTATTAGAAGTAAACTTCTGGCTGTTTATGTTTTGAAGATTGATGTTTTATTTGCAACCCAGTTTGATAAAAATGTCCTTGCTTCATCCCAGTATCATCTTGTGTTGAAATTGTAGTGTGTAACATTTAGGACAAACTATTGATTAAAATCCAAATTCTTATTATGTTTTTTATTACTTAACTGTGAAAAAAGGAGAATTGTATGGAATTTAAATTGAAACAAGCAGTTTGTGTTCATCATCACTGTAGTTTTTCCTATATGCTTGGGAGGGGAAGTTTAGGTGGAGGTATTAGATGACACCATCCACCTGTACATCTACCCAAACTCTGTTTGGTATCTAATGGCTAGGGATGTTGAATATAATTGTTGCTAAGATGCATCAAGATGAAGACAGATCGGCAGATCAGAGGCTAAATCTGTTTTGAAACCTTTATTTAGGAAAACTTTGAAACTAAGCAGACATACGAAAAATACATGAGTATCTCACTGGAAATACATTAATTATCCCAGTGACATCACATAACGTTGCACATCAAAATGAATAAAAACTGATAAGGCTAAGGTCTATGGAAAACGCCATTGTCAGGCTAGCAGTTCGCATGCACAAATGAAATAAAGGAAATAAAACAACTTTGTCTATCAACAAATGTTTATCTCAACAATATTCTCTGTGTTCAATTACAAATTAACTATAATACCTGTAGGAAAAATGTTTTCTGGCAATAAAGGAGAACATGAAAAACAACTTCTTAGCTTCTATATAGTGCTTGGGAAAGTATGTCATCCTGCAGTGCATTGTGCCATTATAGTTGCAGACACACAGAGTAAAACAGTGATAACTTAACATCAAAGAAAACATGAATAAATAAATGGATGGAAAAAAAAACATAAAAACTCTGTTTCTTATGTTACAGCCTGGAAATATTGAGTTATAAAATGTTCTAATTTGGATAATGTCCAGGAGAGGTGTTTAGGCAATGTTCCTTTCTTTTATTATTATTATCATTCAGGCGATTTTTGAAGTCATTCGTTCTGTGGGTATTTTCTGTTGTGGGACATATAACACTCGTGAGCTATAATACGTCATCAGCCTGCGTGCACCGGGGTGTGTATATATGCAACGTTTGAAGTGCGGCTGGCTCGGTGTGTGTAGCGTGGCCATCTTTGCATGTCCTGGCTGCCTCAAGAAAATCCATATATTTAAAAAAATATCTGCAGCGCAGGGCGAATAAAGTTGCCAAAATCAAGACGGAGTCTTGTCTGCTTCAAGGGTGCAACACTTATGAAAAAAAAATGGAACAATCAGACATGGGAACATTATCTAGATGTAATTTAGACATTAGGCAGTATTGGTCCATATGAGCATGGGGATCGGTCCCAAAAATCCAAGATGTGTGCAACTCAGTAAGGCACCTGCAACCAGTGAGTCTTGATTCTGTGGTACCTGTAAGCTGTATATTTACACATACACTAAGACACATACTGGTCAATGGACAATATACACAAACCATTTTATTAAGTAAAGATTTTTTCTCCTTCACAAGGAACTACCAAGCTTAGTGGTGCCGTGCTGCTTAAAGTAGTGTGGTACGTACATCTCCAACCACTCTCTCAATCTGAGGTGTGCTAGTTGTCTGATCTTCTCAAGCTCCTCATCAATCTGACAGCAACCTCCAGTGAAAGCAGGTGTTTTGACTTCAGCACACACTAATCCACTGTCTTTAATGTCAAACCCATGGTTTTTATAAAAATAAAATAAATAAATAAAAATATAAAAATACCTTGTCACAATGGTTTGCCATTAAAGTCATGAAAACGGCTGTGGCAGTTCAAAACACAACAAGGCCTTGCCATTGCTGAAAAATATACCTGAAAAAAGTACACCCCTACAATGACTACACTGTTCACTACGCTGTGCAAATACCACGATGCATGTTGACATGTTTTCTGACATGTGCACTCTGTCCTGTGACAGAAACCTGTGTGTGTGCATGCGTGTGTGCTCACTCTCATGGACACAGAGAGCAGGTGCGGCTATGACATGCTGTCATGTAAACCAGATAAATAGCATCAGATGGTTTACTTTTTGATAAAAGGACAAAGTGTAAACTTGGTCTAGAGGAAATGTGACTTTAAATGATCATGTTGGATTTATTTCAAAGTACATACGTGCATGGTGACTTCACTTTCTGTTTTGAGAGGCGCTCGTTAGCATTAGCTGCTAATATGAATGCTCGCCATAGACTGTTTATAAAAGATGTATGGAGCCTCTATGACATCACTCATAGGTTTCTGAAGAGCTGAATTGAAGCTCATTGGGCGGTTCCCACCATCACCACCTTGGTAGCATCACACGTGTCATGATTCCTGGAAAATCCAAAATTGGGCAAAGAGGTGGAGCTACAGTAAGAGGGGGACTGTTAAGGTGGGGGTGGATGATTGACACCCATCAAACTTCAAGCTGCCTGTAGCTAAGAGCTAACTGAGCCAACTCAGATCTAACGATAGCTAAACAGCTAACAGAGGTAGGCGGGCTAAAGCTAAGGTGCACTGTTAGCCGACTAAAGACTGTGGTTGTGCTACATTCGCCTTCTTTCCGTGGATATTGGATACCTGTCAGTCAAAAGGACATGTCCATAATTATGCTGAATTTCAAGATTAAATAACATCCAAATGGATGAGTTAGAAAAAAGAATTCACTCCTTTCACAGTTGTCATGAAGGTAAACTTGACCTATTAATCCTAAAAAGTTTTTTTGTACCAGGCTTTAAACATGTTTATTTCTGCTGTGAAGTTGGTCTTTCTAACATGGGAGTCTATGGGGATTGACTCTGTTTTGGAGCCAGCCCTTAGCGATTGAGGAGTGAACTGCAATTCTTTGCACTTGCCGCTTGGTGCCCGCGCTCTTAGCATTAGCTGTGAACGGTTATATGCTGCAAAAGGCTTTACAGGTGAATGTAATCCACATTGGTGAATGAAAATATCTGAATTTGACATTATCTGGACAAGAGAAGCTGATTTTGGACGGAGGCAACACCGGAAACCAGTTGTGTGTGTATATATGCTAAGATCTCGCCAAGCCTCTGTAAGTCACACGAGAGTAGGGTCACATTACCAGAAAAAAAAGAGGCAATATAAAAAAGTTAATCGCCACATTTTTTTAGTTGATATTTGATTTTTTTTCCTTTAAATTTATTCATTTCGCTGAATAGATTTTTTTTTAAACCCAGCCCTAAACAAAAATATAAAGTTTAATCAAGTGTTTAAATAAATAATATTTAAATTCAAAATTTAGGACAAAATAAACATTAATAAAATATTCAATCAGTAGAAGCAAAAGATTCTGTACATCATGGTTTAATAAAAATATACATTATTTTACAGACAGATCATGTTAATTTTCACTGATAAAAGCATAAGATGTCTTAGCTGAAGCTCTGTGTAGCAGCATGTCAGTTAGTATATCTGTGTGTGTGCCAGTGAGCAGAATGCTAAGCTATCAGATCTGTTCTACAGCTCCAGCTAAAGCTCTCTGTCCTGCTCATTGGCACGTTGTGCCCCAGCAAAATACCCGGAATCCCAGAGGTGGCTTTAATCACAGCCTTTTGTTAATTTTTTATGATATAAAGCTGGAGACAGTTGACTGTTCTTCATTTGGCTGCTGTTTTGGTAAAGCTGCTGGCTGCAGATTTGAAGCCTCAGCAGGATTGGGTTATTGATTTTTTTTAATGTTGCTATGGGTAACATAACTGTACCCTTTACCAATCTGCAGGCTCAACATCTTCGGAGACGGTGCTGCATTTAAATAATCACAGCTCATTCCTCACTGCTAGTTAACATCGATTGTTCTCAAAGAATTATCTGGAGGAACTGTACAGTTACTTGTTTACATTGGGCTCTGTAGGACTACTGTATACTGTGCTTTTCCACATGAAAGCCCCTTAAATGCAAATCACTTTTTACTTGCAGTAGTGCTGCCAATCGTCACAGTAGTATTCATTTCCTTGCCTTTTATATCTGTCAACATCTGCACTAAGAAGCATAAAACGATGGGATTTTTTTTTTACTTGTTGTGCATCCAAGAAAGCTTTCATATCCGAGCTATGAGAATAAAATTCTAAAGAGCAATCTGACAGCGCTGTGAAGGCGATGGGGGGTATCAGTAGAAATAAGCTTCTTGAGCTCCTTTGGCCTTGAAATGAGTTATTGGTTTTTACAGATTAGCTTAGAACAAAGCCAAAGACCAGATGGAATCTACAAAGATTGAAGAGACCATATAAGACTGACGATTAGACCGCACTGATCAGCTGCTCAGCAACCGGTAGCATTCTGGTGGGAGACGATAATGTGAATCCCACAAGTACTACTGCACATTCCTAAATAGACATGGAAAACAACCTTTTTTTGTGTCTATTTATAGCTTAAATGTGACATTTCAGCAGAAAAGGCTAACAGAGGAAAATGTTTAGCACACATTCTGAATAAAGATGTCGGATGTTGGGACCTAAGAGTCAGCAATTTTAAAAGAGAAAGCTTGTGGCCTTAAAGCTTTTTTTGTGGCCAAAAGTTGGTCTTTCGTATAACACTTCGTGTAAGTACTAATAGTGCAAAATTAGGTATTAAATGCTAAAGTCCATATCAAAATTATTAATAAAAGCATAACTGTTATTGTCTTAATTATCAATAAAGGTATTAATGGCATCAATATTCTCTCCTGACTCTTTTGGTTCCTAAAAGCACATGAACTGACTTTCTAAACAGGTTGTACTGCTCCTTTAGCCATAACAAGCAGCAATTTTCATTCTTTTTGAAGTCAGAGCCCAACTCATTAAATACTGAAGCATTCATACTTCTGTCAAGTAAGGTCAGGCAATGATTTTTTCTTTTTTTTTTTTTTCTCCTGTCTGATCAACACTGTAATCCGGACAACTTTCCATATATTGAGCTGCAGTTTTTTTTATTCTACACTCCATATTCCGAAGCCTCTTCATCTCTGTGTACCTTCGTACCTGAAGTGCACTTAAGGGCAGGATCAATAAGAGATCAGGGCCTTGGGGAGTATTCAGTGAATTTCATGGAAAGGTCGGGGCATCCATATTTAGTGGTGTGAACTGAGTCAATGTTGTTCCAAGACATACAGGACTCACAGATAGATCTATTTAACTACAGATAAATAATGCCAAAGCATTCATTTTTGCAGCAGACACAAAATTTGATGTATGCCAGTATCATGATGCTATGATGATGTATCAGTGTATATAGAAGTGACTAAGTACGGTGGAGATGCCTGACAACAAATATAAAACAGCTTGTTTGCACTTCAGACAAATGTGTTTAGCAATATTTGAAGTTGAATTACCATTCACTGAAATTTATAGAGGTTCATTCAATTCAGTATCAATTTTATATTCACCCCATAGCAGAGGACAGCACAGAAGTCGAGAGCAGTCATGCTTACATCTTTTTAACATTGACAACAGCATAATTTATCTCATTATCATGAGAAAAAGTTTTTCTTTTCTCGAGATAAACGATTATTCAAATGCAGGGTCATTAGAGGCCTGGAGATGTTCCTACTCCATCACAGAATTAACACAGAGAGACAAACATATAATCAGACTCACTCCTAGCAAGAATTTAAAGACTCACATCGGCCAACATGCATGTCTTTGGACTGTGGGAGGAAGCCAGGAGACAATCCATGCATACAATCCATAAATTATATTTTATGGAGTGAGTTTGTGGTCTATTGGGAGCAGTGCTGGATTCCAGTCTAACCACTGCAGGAATCAAAGACCTCCAATAGCTCCTTCATGCTTTGGATGGAACTCTATAGGGCTGTCGGTGTCTAGGAGGGATGTGGGGCAGTGGGGAGGGGGATTGTCCTTCATTTTGGATGAGAACCTAGACGTTATCTTCTTCTCTCCCAAAACCTCAACTGGGGGTCCATTGGGCATCCCTGTACTCGGATGCCTCAGTACAGTCAAGCCAGCAATGGACACAAGACATCAGATTGAGGAAACAAACTTTGTTTTCTTGAGATAAATTATCCCATTATAACAAGAAAAAGGTCCTAGTTATGTCTAGATAACAAGAAAATTCATTTGTTGTCTAGAGAAAATTAAAAAAAAGAATATTGAAAAATACTTCTTGAGATTTCATGATCACTTTCATGATTATTTGCTTTCAAGTTATTTTCATGTGTTTTATTTAAGTTAGAAGTTTACCACGATTTGACAATTACATCCATGTTCTGAGTGTGGACCCATGGGAAGTACATATAAATGGCTCATTCTAAGAAAATAAAAAAAAATGCTTATTTTAGTAAGGTCATTTGATAAAAAAAAAAGACATTTTTTAATGATACATATGGGATTTTCTGTCACTGACCATTGATTTCGTTACACGCTGAATCTTTAAACTTGCCACTGAAAACGACCACGGGGGAACACTGAGCAACACTAATCCATCTACAGTCAAATTACTAGTTAATAAGAGCAACTGAAACTTACTAATGCTTTTTACCTAGTCGGGCCTGCTTACTACGTGTTGCTGTTGGAGGCTGCAGGACCAAACCCCCTGAGATACAAAACTGGTAAGAACTGATGAAAGTCCTGGTTTTGGCTATCAACAGGTACTGATGAATTCTGGCTACTGCTGGGAAGGACTACTTGTGGGTAGCCATTATAAAAATATTGGTAATCACCTGAAATTGCTTTTACTGAACTGGAGAAGATGCAGACTAACTTAAAATATTGGTATGCTACATATTTCACCATTAAAAAAAAGTAAATATTTCTAATGAGTAAACTTTAAGTTGCTCTAAAGGACACAAACAAATCTACTGAGTAAAGATTGTGAAGAATACATGAGTAAAAATTAAATATGTTGGAAAGAAAAACAATATCATGTCACAAAAGTCTAAAAACTCTATAAAAGGGTGTCTCCTTAAAATAAAAAGGAACCAAAAATATACCACACAGCAAGTTTTCATTTTAAGAGCAAAATACTAAATTCCAAGCAGAAAATCTATATGCAAACACCAAGCTTGTAAAATTCATTTATCACCAAGCACACATGGATTCACTGCACCCTTCTGCAGCTTCACCACTTCAGCTCAACAGAGCCGGCCAGTCAACAAACATTACCACCCATCCAGATCTAAAATTTCTAACTACAACCCAGTTTCTGCCCATAAGTGAAAAATGACTTTTTATGGTGAAAGATAAATCAATATGCACATTGAATTTTATCCCTTTTATTCCGGTGTCTCGGCTCTGAAGCTGACCTTTTAAAACATCTTCCCAGCAGCATGAAATGAAATGTCATTTTAACCTCATCACTCTCAGGAGCAAGCTGTTTCAGGACACACTCAGGTTTTAAAAAGATGGTTCAGCACATAAACGTAAGTTCATATCATTTAGGTTTCCCTCTGACATTTGGGATACAATAAATAATATTTTTTGTAATTATGTTAATTTCACTAAGAATATTTTAAAATGCAGTTTTCCAACTGACATACGTTATGATTTTATAATTACTTTGAAAGAAAAAATAAATAAAACATTAACAAGAAACATTAAACACATAAGGGCTAACTCAGATGTCTCTATTTTGAGAGCTATAAAATAACATAAAATAACGATAAGGTCTTTGTTAAATAAGTTCAGCAAAACAAACAGTTAAAATCTTAAGAGACCATTCACTCAAACTCTTTCTAGTTGAACCAGTTTGTTACATTTATTGTCACTAAACACTTGCAGTTGGAGGACACCAACACGGGTGGCAGAAGCAGAAATTGCCTTGCATTGACCAATAGTTTTCTCTTCTGTTTGTCTGTGTCCCCCTTCAGTAATTCTTGGTGCAGCATGGCCTCAGGCGAGGAGGGGAATACATTATCCTAAAGGTTCAGTTTGTCTGACTACGTGCAGCTTGAGAGCAAACTTGGACTTGGAATGTTACAATCCCCAATTGAATAGTACCCAATCATACCAAGTTTAGGGGACTATTAGGTGTGAGAATTACTGTCCATCACAGTCTGAGAAAACAGAATCTGGGGCAAGTTTGAAGAAAAAGCTCTATAAAGAGAGCTTGTGTGTTTAAACTCTGATGGTAAATTGCCCAGTACGAGGGGTTAAATAAAGAACTTCACCAAAATTAATTTGAGGAGTTTCTTAGTAGAATTTCAGTGCCAACTTTGCTATTTTGGTTGCATTAATCATCACAGTGCAGGTCTGCTTTTCTCTAAAAGTAACACAGAAAAACTGACAGGAGCTCTGGTGTAATGAGAGCTTTCTGCCGCACAAGAGCCTCTAAGTAGCATTTTGATTCGCCTTGTCTTGTTTTTCTTGGTTGTTGTTGCAGCAGCTCAGCCTTTACGCTCAAAATGATGAGGGAATAAAAATGAGGGCAGTTCAGTAACAAGAGCCTTTAATGTTTGACTCGTACCCAGCATTTAATTCAACACAAGCTTGAACTGCAGCAATAACCCTTTTTGTGTTGTTTGATGAATATCTTTCATTTCTTTTGTAGTCTATATTTTTGGACTCCTGCTGCAGCTTTTCTGCTGTTTGTGCAGTGTCAAAGGTGTCTGTCTCCAATCTCAGCCATAAACAGGGGTGATTTCTTTTATTGTGGCTAAAAACAGGATGTCAATACAGCTCTGTCAATTATCAACGCAGGGCAGCGTGCAGCCTAAACAGTGGTGGAGGAGGTCTGAGCCCCCTTCATCCACTGAGTTCCCTCCATTTGTTGAATGTGCAGGAATAGGAGGAAAAATGATGGAGGCCCTTTAATCGTTATCTTCCTCCACCATCCCTTACTGCAGGTAATAGCATCCCCAGACAGAGGCTCTTTAGAAGCTGCAACTGATTGCGGCGTCTAACAGAGTCAAGATGGATGTGGCTAAGTTTGAAGGTGGAGACATTCCAAGTGAAACTGTCCATGTGAAAATGTGTTTAATAACTCCGGGAATGGGAATGTCCCCGTTTTAACCAGATTTGGAGTAAATATTTTCTGGCAGAGTTTTAGCTGTTTATGGGTCGGGATGCGGATGAGTCATCAGGAGCAGGTGAGTTGAGGTGAACTGCTTAAAGCTGAATATTAGAGAATATTGATCCACAAGTCTCAGAATTAAAAAACAAAAACAAGCAAAAAAAAAAAAAAAAAAAAAAACTTCCATCACGATTATCACATTGTTAAGCACAAAATGTATTTTTTTTTAAAGTTCTGCTAAAATGCTGTAAGTTTAACAGCTTTTAGCAGCAGTTTTCTCTTTACAAAGTAACAATTTAATATTTCTTGTAGATCTCATCTTAGATATTAATGTAATAAAATTAAATATTTATGACAAAGAAGGATGAACAGCAGGAGGAATTTAAAGCTGTATGAAGCTGCCTTCCTTCTAAACACAGCAGGAACAACATCTGATGAATTTCCAGCCATCAGGTGAACAGAAAAAAGCAGGAGTAGAACCTCAGCACATTAAGATTGTGAGGTGAAATAATTCTTTGCAAAATAACTGCTATCCATGCACTATTAATAGTACATTATCTACGTGTCTTGCCTTTAAAGTCTCTAACTTTGTGATTAGAGATGAAGGTGTGCAGTACATTATAAAAAATGTTAAATATGAACCTCTGATGGGAACAAATTTACGTGCGTGTCTTTTGCATGTTTGAAGAGAGTCAGCAAATCGCTTTGAAAAAGTGTTTTGTGTGTGCTTCCACTGTTTTCTGCTCTGTACAACTGACAATGAGTGCATCCTTTTCGGCTGAGGGTGTCTAAACTCAAATTTCCTCAAACTTTAAATAGAATAGAATAAATTTAAATCCAGATGATGCATTTTTATAAGGTCTATGTCAAAACAGACATAACTATAAAGATGAAATGATTTTAAACAAAGACACATGTTATGCTCATGTGAATCCAAAAGCTATTTTCTGCCTAAACCTGCACAGTTTAAGTACTGAGAAAGCAAAAAACAGCTCCCTTTCTCAGGAAGTAACACTTATCCATGAGTAATTTGGCTTTTTGTAATTTAAATTCCTTTTAGTGTTTTCTTTTCAACTCGATTTCACCGCCATAAATCAAAGCAAACACATGAAATCTTGAAAATATGAAAAATCATTCCTTCTGACCAAAACAATAAAGAGCTACTTTTTCACAACCACCATGCAAAAAGTCAGCTCCCGATGAGGCTTTGGAGTTTTATTAACAAGCTGCATATGAAAACCAGACTCCTCAGTAATCAACTAATCAGTTCCTGCAGGAGCTCATCTCAACACCCAGGTCTCGCCGATTATTTCAAATCAAAATTCACATCACAGGCACACGCATTTTAAATCCATCACTGCAGCTCAAACACACAGGCATATTTGCTCATATGCAGACACAATCACACACATTCACAGGATCCACAAGCTGAATAAAGCCTTATTGATTTTATCTTCCCACGCAGGGACATTACTTCCAAGGCTTGTACTATTATCACACATAAAGAAATGAGCGATTGAATGCAGGGAGTGTGGTGCCTGACCAAACACCCACAATGACGCACTCAGACACACGCCGAGGGGAGGCAGAGCAGGAGAAAGGAGGCAGATTTAGGATGCAGAGGATCCAGCAGAGAGATTACGAAAAGGACAAGAACAGGGGTGAGAAAGAGCAGCAGAAGCAGGAGAGAAAGAAAGGTGGAGGAAAAAATGATAAGGGAGGAGTAAAGCTATGAGAGGAGGATAAACAAACAGAGAAGGGACATCAAATACAGTATAGAGGGAGGACAAACTGGATGAAACACCTTACTCCCAGAAGTGAGTCTATTTATCATGGGGAAGGGATGTGAAATATGTGCCTGCACATCCCACCCCTTCTACCTTATAATTAAAACCCATTTTTCATTGTACTGCTTGTAAAATAAGGAACATATTCTAGATAATCCTATATGCATGTAAAAATGGGAAGGGTATATGTGCACATCAAAATGGCCAAAGGAAGATTTGTTAGATGTTGCATCAAAATTGTCCAGAATTTCAGTTTCTGCAAACAAGTTCTGCCGTTACAAACCCGAAAAACTTTTAAGTGGGTTTCCAGGGGTGAGACTCAGAGATGATTAGACCTTCGGGAAGTGCTTTTCACACTGCATGACACATGTGTTTCATGTCTATATGTGTGGATTTGATGCAAATTCACCTTAATGATCGGGTTGGCCTCCTATCAAACTCTCAGCTAACTGTAAGATTCAAGGAGGAAGATTTATGCCTCAGAGGTTTACCCATAAAAAAAAAAAAAAAAAACTTAAGAAGTGCAAAGAGTTTCTCCATGTAAAATAGATTTAAGAAGAACAAATGAAAACGAAAACTAAATATCTGATAATAATGCTTCACATAACATTTAGCAGACTCAAAGAATCATTAGTTGAACATTCTTGACTGAACAAAATAATGTACTTTTAATCGTTCAAACCTTGACAGACATAATATTTGTAAAATATTCCTGCTATTGTTCCCCATCATTTAAAGCAGTGTGTGTCTGACTTTGTTGTTTTATTTATCGGAAATCTTCCAGTGCGTTCAGGAAGTAAAATAACGCAACACAAACTTCAACAAAGAGAACCAAATATATCTGCTGTGTTCCCTTGAAAACCCATTACTGAAATAATGGTGGTGTGTGCAACATTGAGAAGTTAAATTTTTCAGAAAACAAAACCAGCACACACCTGCAAACAAAACCTCTACAGGCTTTTATTGTAAACTGCTCTGTTTCAACAAAGTAGCTTCATGCAACAGTGAGCTGCACACCAGCAGTAAACAACACCAAACTCAATGTATCTTCCACACTTGCATCAATAAAAGTGAAACGGTAAAATCATTTGAAGGGAAAGAAAGTTAACAGAAATATATGTTTAAACAAAGTGAACAATTTTGCAAAACAGCAACTAGAACGTGTGAATGTTACAGAATTATCTCAGTTGTGAAAATAAACTCTTTGCATTGTAGGTGACTGCAGTTTGGAGCACTGCTTGAGGACTCTGTTATCCAAAATCTATACAAAAGTAATCACCAAGATGAGTTATCAGTCTGCAGTTTGATTTTTATAAAAATACATTTAAACCAGTTGCCGACTGGGAGGCTGAAAATGAATCAGAGCTGATGGCAAAATTATTCATAACAGTGTCCTTTTTGGGACTTCAGTTGCTCCCCATTCATGTTGAAAACTTTCCAGCAGGATGACAGCGTGAGGGACACCGTGGGATTGACGTGTCATTCGAGAGAGAAACACTTCCCAGCTTTGATGTGTGCAGGGCAATGATAAGGGTTAACACTGCTGCTGGGGCCGTATTATTTTCACTCCCACAAGCCTCTCACCACAAAGGAGAAAGGACAGACTGAGTCCTACAGATGAAGCAGCTCCAAATGAGCATGGCTTCAAGTGAGTTAACGATTTTGAGCTTTATGTGGAGGAAAAAAACAAGCTTAGTGGGTAAAGTGAATGCACAGGCTGATGAGACAGTTCTGTTTGTATCGTGTGAATTAAAATGTCAGCAAATCAGTTTTTTAAGGCTCTAATCATGTGCCACGGTGTTAGCTTTATCTTATTACATGCAACATATGTGTCAGGGAATTACTTTTGATTAGGCTGCAGTTGAAGCCAATTCATAAATGTGTCAGGAGTTGGTGAGGACATTCACTCATCTGTTGGTAATGTGTGAAACATTAAGCAGAAACATTTATGATCAAGGCCAATCAAGTAACCAGGGCTGAAATAATTTGTGTAAAAACAGATCCACTGGGTCCCCCAGTGATTTTGGGGGTATTAGCTTGTAGAATAAAGCCTTGTCCTAACATTCATTGATATTTACTCAGAGATATCTGTATGCACATATCACATGATCATTTTTTGCAGGTGTGTACCGGTGTGAATATAAAGCAAAGGGTTTGTTGCTTCCTGTCACAGATATTTAACCATGATCCCATGGCAATGCATGTAAATTACATGTTCCTTCAGGCACCTTTTATGTCTCACTTTCTAAAACATTTTAAGGTTTTTTGCATAATAAAATAATATACCAAGTTATTAGAACAAAACTACAGGACAGGGTTTTGTCACTGCATGGTATACAAAAAGAAATGTGTAAAACTGCAAAAACACATGTAATTCTGAGTGACATGACTTCACATGCAGTAGCTATATTTTTTATGAGACCTGGATATTCAGCACTGAGTCATGACAATTAGGAGGAAACATGATCCTGAGCCACATTCACACAGTTTAAATTAGGTTTCTTACCTTACTCTTTTTTGCAAAATTAGACAAAATCAATCAGTTATTTTGGCTTTAGCATGGAAGACTGAGTCACACTAATCACCAATGTTGTTGTGTTATATGCCATGCCCCTTTGGCTACAGCATTATGCTGACTTTCACCAGTAAGGGTAAAATTATTAGTTACTGTTACAACCAGCCGTACGGTTATAACAAAACAACGCCGAACAACCAAGAAAACCAATTATAATTATTTATTAAACCAAAACTTAAGACAAAATAATATAATCATGAAGTGTGATTGTCTGCAATATCAGTAATGTCAGGGCGTGCTTGGTTGTGTGTACAAATATAATGCAGGCAGTGTTGTATGATGTAGAACTAAACCAAACACAAACGCGAGGTGCAACGGCGCAGGTCCGGCCTGGGAGCGGAGCAAAGAAAGAAGAACCCAGGCCGATTGTAGGCGGGTCTTATATACGCCCCGCCGAATACTCCAGCTGCACCTGCACACAAACATAATTAACAAAGCCACAAAAGAAGAAGGGGTCGTAACACCACCCCCCATAAAAACGGGGGTCATGGGGAGTCATCCCCGTGAACCACCGAAACAAAACCAAAACAAAAACAAACGTGTACAAACACCCAACCAAATTTACCCTCACCATCACCTCCACCGGCACCTAAAGGGGAAGATAAGGTGAGAAACAGGGCAACCACCACACACCAGGGAACCCACAGACCGAACCACAGGAGCCCTCGACAACGCATCAGCTCTAGCAATGTCACGCCCCGACCGAACACAGCAGGGGTCATCCGGCACCGGAACGGACGACCCGGCACGTTTTAAGAAAAGCAGACACATCTTTTTTCGCCCCCGGCCAGAAAAAATGCCTGCGGAGATGCAAATATGTTTTCCGCACACCAAAATGACCAGAGTCGTCATGAGCAACTCCGAGGACAACAGTGCGAAATATAGATGGAACCACCAGCTGAAACACAACCTCACGCGCCCGGTCGCCCCCAAATGTCCACTTCCGAAACAATAAACCATCATGCACAAAGTACCCACTCGCCACGCTTGCTATTGCCGCCCCTGGGACAGCCAGACCAAAGGCCACTGTCAAAGACGGATCAGCACGCTGTTCCCGGACCAACTCCTCGTGAGACACCTCAAGAGGAAAATCTGCCACAGACAAAGCAACGTCCTCCCTCACAGCGACCGCATCCAGCGAAGCCGCGCACATAGCACGCATATCGGCACACGCTGGAAACACCCTAGGAGGCGGAGACAACCCACCCCCCTGAACAGACGGACACAGCGCAACCACAGGGGAGGCTGTCACACAAACACCACTGTCACCAACAAGCGAACCGGCAGCGCGCAGCAAGAAGGGATCAGCAGACCAAACACGGCCGCCCGCCAGGCCATTCCCCAAAATAAAATGAATTCCATCCACGGGCAACGCGGCCCGCACGCCCACAGACACTTCCCCACGCACCAGCTCACAGTCCAAAACCACTCTATGCAACGGAGTAGGCAACGTCGTCAAGCCCATGCCACGACCCACAACATAATCACCAGTAGCCGAACGGGAAGAGAACGGGAGAACCGAACCCACGACATACGAATCATACGCACCCGTGTCTCTCAGAATCCGAATAGGAGTCTTCGCGCCACCTGTCAAGGACACGAACCCAGTCCGAATAAAAGGGGCATACGAATCCAGCGCGTCGGGGACATGCAAAGGAAATGAAGTGCACACTCCAGCAGCGGCAACAGGAGAACCACCCGGATCTGCAAACGCGGTCGGATTAACATTCTGTGCCGAGGTTTTCCCCCTAGATGACAACACAGGACAATCCCCCTTCCAGTGGCCCCTCTCACGGCAGTAGTGGCACACGTCCGCCCCGGCACGCGCGTCAGACGACACATCCCCACGACGCACGGACGCAGCTCGGCACTCACCACGCCCACTACCCGGAGAAGGCCCATCACTATACAGAAACTGGGACTTATGAGTCAAAACATAGTCATCCGCCAGCGCCGCAGCCACAGCCACCGTCTCGGCCTTTTGCTCACAGATGTACGTGGCAACCACACACGGCACCGAATCCTTCAGCTGTTCCAAGAGAATCAACTCACACAGCCGCTCAAAATCAGCCACTTTCGCAGCTGAGCACCAGCGCGTGAAATGCAACTTCAAATCCCGAGCAAACTCGAGATAACTCTGCCCAGCGGCCTTTCCGCAAGACCGAAACCGCTGTCGGTATGCCTCAGGCACCAGCTCATAAGCCTGCAAAACAGCCGCCTTCACCTTAACATAATCCTGGCTATCCGACACGGACAGCACAGAAAACGCCTCCTGAGCGCGGCCCACCAGAACGCACTGCAACAACAGAGCGCGCGCCGAACTGTCCCACTTATATGGCAAGCCGAAAGGGTCAAAAAACGTCTTGATTTCCGCGCGATAGCACGTAAAAAACGCGCGTTTGTTTGGGAAAAACGCGCGTAAAAAGCGTGCACTCCAGTTTCCCAGTGTCTTTGAACGCGCGCGCACGTCCCGTTTTGATCGCGTCCCGTTTTGAACGCGTCTCGTTTTGAACGCGCGCGCGCGTCCAGTTTTGAACGCGTCTCGTTTTGAACGCGCGACCGCGTTGCCTTTTGCATCGCGCTATCACGTAAAAACGTGCAATGCCGTTCTGTGTTTAAATTATGATAATGAATGTCACAGTTCCCACCCTGAAGTTTTTGCTCTGGCAGACTAGACTGAATGATCGCTGATCCACAAGAACTGTTTATCAGCAGCCTTCACTAGAACCGTTGTCTATTCAGCAGTTAGAGACAAAGCATGCCTTTACAAAATCCTTTGTGTAATTAGTAATAGAGCATTGAAAGCCTTTTCACTTTACCAAATATATTTTTGTATTTATTTTGATGTATATAAACGTTTCCTTTTTTTTGTAACGAGTGGTCGACCGTCAGATATATCTTTTGCCAATCATTTCAGCTGAACAGATAGCGCTGAGGTAATGTCGCTGCCTTTAAAGTTGCTCTTCTCTTTTGTTAGATGACGCCGGTTCAAATCTCAGCCCGGACATTACAAATTTTTCACACACTGAGCCTTATGCTACTTTTATTGTGTCACGGACACCTAATACCTGACCTCATTCATAAAACACTCACTCTGAATACAACCGTAATTCTTCGTTAGATTTTTAACTTTTAATATTAAATCAGATCAGTGTTGTGAGCCAACTTTAGATTTTATGCATGCATAAATTACTGTGACCATATGACTTGACAATAAATTGACAAGCCTCTTCCAGGTCTAGTTGAGTGAAGTAATGAAACCAGCAAATATACAAAAACATATAGTTTTCATTACACGCCAGTAGATGGCAGCACAAATCCATTGAAAGGCTGGTCTTCACGTCTGATCTGATTTAATATTAAAAGTTAAAAATCTAACGAAGAATTACGGTTGTATTCAGAGTGAGTGTTTTATGAATGAGGTCAGGTATTAGGTGTCCGTGACACAATAAAAGTAGCATAAGGCTCAGTGTGTGAAAAATTTGTAATGTCCGGGCTGAGATTTGAACCGGCGTCATCTAACAAAAGAGAAGAGCAACTTTAAAGGCAGCGACATTACCTCAGCGCTATCTGTTCAGCTGAAATGATTGGCAAAAGATATATCTGACGGTCGACCACTCGTTACAAAAAAAAAAGGAAACGTTTATATACATCAAAATAAATACAAAAATATATTTGGTAAAGTGAAAAGGCTTTCAATGCTCTATTACTAATTACACAAAGGATTTTGTAAAGGCATGCTTTGTCTCTAACTGCTGAATAGACAACGGTTCTAGTGAAGGCTGCTGATAAACAGTTCTTGTGGATCAGCGATCATTCAGTCTAGTCTGCCAGAGCAAAAACTTCAGGGTGGGAACTGTGACATTCATTATCATAATTTAAACACAGAACGGCATTGCACGTTTTTACGTGATAGCGCGATGCAAAAGGCAACGCGGTCGCGCGTTCAAAACGAGACGCGTTCAAAACTGGACGCGCGCGCGCGTTCAAAACGAGACGCGTTCAAAACGGGACGCGATCAAAACGGGACGTGCGCGCGCGTTCAAAGACACTGGGAAACGGGAGTGCACGCTTTTTACGCGCGTTTTTCCCAAACAAACGCGCGTTTTTTACGTGCTATCGCGCGGAAATCAAGACGTTTTTTGACCCTTTCGGCTTGCCATACACTTACGTGCGTCGGCCAACCGCTCGAAAATCAGGAAAAAAGAGTCCGGATCGTTCTCCTGAAACTGAGGCAAAAGGCGCAAGTTACCAAGAACATCAAAAGTGTCGGCAGCAGAGGAACCCGACAACGAGCGCACCGCAGCGTCACTGTGCCTGCTTTCCCTTATTGACTCCAGCTTCACGCGTTCAATCTCAAACTGTAAGCGCAGCAATTCCTTTTGCTGCTCAAACGTCAAACCCGGCGGTAACGAAGCTGCACCCGGCAAAGAATCCGACGGAGGCTTAGCCAAAGAAACACCTTTCTCCGTCAAATTGGCAATCAGGATGGCCTTAAAATTCTCCTTAAGACGTTTGCTATCAATCTCAACGCCATAATAACGACCAATCTCCAGCAGCTGATCCTTTGTACACTCCTCCAAAAATTCCAGCGAAGGAGAGCGAAAAAACTCCGACACAGTCACCATGATTTCCCCACACAACACAAACACCGCAGGCCAAACGGCAAAAACGGCACCAACAAACAGCAGCAGACCCAATGCCCCGCTACCACACCTGCCTAACAAAACTTACCTAACCTAACACCAAGCTCAACCCTAGTCTTCACGCAGGCCAGCGGCGGGTACTTACGCACTGAAAACCAGCGGGGACGCGAGGCAATCTACACAGATCACCCCCTCAAACCCCGCGGACGTGCCCCCGAGATCACTGCTGGCGCAGCGAACACTAACCGCGTCCCCGCGACACTAACAAAAAAAAACACAGACGAAGCCCAAAGGAGCAACGTCTCCACACCTAACCGGGGCACCGAGCCTGCAACCGACCGGCTAAGCCGCAAAAAGCAATCAACTCACCCCGGCCAAACGAAACTCCACTCCCAGCCAACGACGTCACCGCGGGCTCTTCCCTCCGCCAACAAAGACAGCCGCAGGCGCCAAACACCAAACAAAGAACAACCAAAACAAACCACCCAACGCGCACTCAAAAGAACAACCACGGCGCACCCAACGAGAACACAAAAACCCGAGAACAAGAAGGACGAGCCCCCATTTGTTACAACCAGCCGTACGGTTATAACAAAACAACGCCGAACAACCAAGAAAACCAATTATAATTATTTATTAAACCAAAACTTAAGACAAAATAATATAATCATGAAGTGTGATTGTCTGCAATATCAGTAATGTCAGGGCGTGCTTGGTTGTGTGTACAAATATAATGCAGGCAGTGTTGTATGATGTAGAACTAAACCAAACACAAACGCGAGGTGCAACGGCGCAGGTCCGGCCTGGGAGCGGAGCAAAGAAAGAAGACCCCAGGCCGATTGTAGGCGGGTCTTATATACGCCCCGCCGAATACTCCAGCTGCACCTGCACACAAACATAATTAACAAAGCGAAATGCAAAAATGCATTTTTGCGTGGACAAAAAGATATAAAGCATAAAAACAGATATGTTTATAAAGAAAATGCGTATGTACTTTTTGAAAAAAAAAGGCTTAAAAATATCAAAATCTATCTCTGTTATGGAAAAACAGAAGAAAAGAAATATATTACAATTTCTTTTTTTTTTTTTTTACCCAAAAAGCAAGCATTCAGGCTGAAACATGAGACTTGTAGTGAAGAAATGTTAGAAATCGTAAATGCATCCAAAGCAACCTGGGAGTTACTGACCATTAGAGGAATAGCAAACTAGCAACTTATTCAAGCTTTTTGTGCAGTGTGTTATTCTGCTCTGACAATTTGCCCACATGTAAAATATGCTGCTCACCAACCCAAAAATGGATGCAAAATGTTCACTATGCACCCATGTTTATTACAAAATATTGTTACTGTCTTATTTAGTTCTGCATATAATGCAGGCATGAGGAGTAATTAAGCATTCAATATAGTTTCACTATGCAAAATTAGACAATATTGGTTCCAAAAATCCTAAAACTGGAAGGGGAAAAGAAAAAGACTGATAGAAGACTGAGTCAAAGAAAAGCACAACGTAAGACCTCAGACATCACTTATCTCAATAAAACCTAGTTATCCTGTATTGCAATGTCAAACTTCAACAGAATCTGCTGGAGAAAAACAGAAACTGATTAAGAAGAAAGAGGTTGCAGAGAGAGAGAAAAGAAAGCAAAAACAGAAGTATGAGTCTGAATTACTCACAGAATTAGGATGACGACACCAGGAGCTGATATCAAAGGATTTTCTCAGATAACGGATGCCACTTTAATCTTGGAGAGGTCCAGGATGGAGTGTATGATCCACAAGAAGGAGAGCTGCAAATAAGCTCCCGGGGAGAGGAGAAATTTTAACAGAGGAAGTGAAGCTTTGGGGACAGATGGCAGAAGCCTTTGGGTGTCTGATACTGAGGAAGGAAATAAAGTCTCTGCTCAGTCCTCCACCGATTCAATACCTCGCTGATTGTTTCCCCCCAGTCTATCACTTCCGTTTTTGCTTTTATCTCAGGCTTGATATGGAGATTGTAAAGGCTGCAGGCAGACTTCTAGATAGGACAAGTCCATACTGAGACAAATCTTAAGAGAGGAATAAAAAAAGGAGTTTAAAACGATAGGGAAGGGGTCTTCCAGACTGAATCAAGCTCCAAAAGAAACACCAATGAATGTTTTCTGTTGTTTCCCTCCCCTTCTTTGTTCTGCTTCCCCAGTTGTCTCTTGAGGAACTTCCACCACTTCAAGCTCTTGAAAAAGACTGATTTTGTTTGCAGATGAGAAGAAGCGAACACACTACGGGGGCAGAAACAAACTCAATTAGAGATGGACTGAGATAATGGTGTGTATCAGTGGCACCTGCTCAGGCCTCCTCTTTCTCTATCTGTCTGCTTTTCCACCTGACTACCAAGATTAAGGCATATTATCAAAATGTTTTAATTGGTGGTGATTGTGGCAACCGGCCAGGAGTTTCTTCTTTAGCTATCTCTGTGCTTCCTTGCCTTGCACTGCACGAGGAATAGCAATGAGTCTTGGGTAGCTAGAGCAGCCGTCAGTCAAGACTTTGAGCTCCTACAGTCAATTCTACTTGCCGACTCAAAGCGGGTTATTATCTTAGTATGTTGCCACCCTGATCTGGCCATATCCTCCGTCACCGTCCCGCCCCTCTGCTCCTCCCACCTATCGATTACCAAGAATGACCGACAGGCTGCTTTAACCCCTCCTCCGTCTTCCTCTCGTTTTGTTCTCAGTGTCCTTTTTCTCCCTTTATGTTAGCGTCTAATCACTCCTTCTCTTCCCGTGTCTAATCCCCATCTAGATCTGCTGTTGCTAATTGGTTTCAGGTGTCTCTGGCAGCAGCGGAAAAGGAGAGCAGGGAAGTGGGTGGCAGGGAAGATTTCACGCTGCCGTCGCCATTAATTAAAAAGATGATTACTCAGAATACAAAGATTAAAGAGGAAAATAGGAAGCACAGAGGCCGATAATAACCTGGTGGCACTTTGTAAGTCCTCACTCAGCTTATCGAGTGTGTGTTGTGTTTCAGTGGGTGTTTGTTCACCCAGCTGTTCTCAGCTTGTTAAAAATGGCAGAGTGTTCGGTTGAAAAGTTTCTGGGAGGTTTCCTCAGGTCGTTGTAGCTACATGGTAGGATCAGTCACATGTCAACTTCTATGAGTCGACATTGTACAAAGGAGAAAAAAAAATATGTCTAATTTTCTTTGCCGTTCTTTCTTTTTATTTAAATTACATTACATCCACTGTGTCAAACCTCAAGCTGTTGCATCACAGCATTCCAAGAGGATCCGAGGAGAGAGGAATAAGAGAATCCACCAGAGACCAAGTTCATTAAAACACCAAGAATCTTCCTTATTTTTTTCCCCCTTTTCTTTCTTTGGTATCCTCAGTTCAGCAGCTGGAGACTGTTGAGCCTTTGAACAGATGTGGCTGACATGACTCTGCTGAAGAAGATGTGTTGATAGGCTGAAGATCAGCAGGTGTCTGATGGGCACTGGTGGCTGGCTGTCTCATCAGTGTTGTCAACCCCAAAGGCTCAGGACCGTGACATTCCAGCTAATGATGTATGCCGAAAACACACTGAGGAGCATTCAATGACATCTGCAATGAGAAGAAAAAAAAAGTAACTCTAAGTTATGTTAAATGTGTGTTTTTATTACACATTCTGTTTTGGTAAAAACCCTTGTGGCAACTAATGACATAAAAGTCAATAAATCATAACTTTAGACATTTTAAATTTAATAAAGCCAATAACATATCTCATGCAATCAAATGTTTGAGCCAATGATGTGATATTTTGCCAATAATGTAAAAACGTATACTATTGGTTGGTTATTGACCTAGCATAAAAAAATAAAAATAAATAAATAAATAAACATTTAAAGTGTCCAAACAGAGGCCAATAACATAATATGTAAAAAAAGACTACATTTTTTGCAGTTTACTCATCAAAAGTAGGTATGACTAAATGACTGGCTTGATTACATTAAAAATAGCTAAAATTGTTCTTTTATTATTGTTCATATTATTGACAGTTAATCATTGCTACTAATCTTAAGGAAGTAATGATGTGAAAAAACAAAGTATGTGAGGTATAGTTTCCACTTTTGTAGACACAGGCTAATTGTTAGCAGCTTGTGTTATTTCATTCAAAGCACAGTCACTTTATTCAGTGTGGCGTTGTCCTTAAGCTCTCCTCCCACAGTGCAATGCACTAAAAATGAATGGATAATGCTTCCACATATAAAAAATAAGGACCTCGATTTACCAGTTTCTTTATCAATGATCCAACTTAACATTCATAGACCTAATGAAATTTCTGCCTCTCTATTTCAATCTAATTCTGAATCTTAAATCCCTTTCATGCATCGGTTCCATTATATTTGAACAATGATAAGCCCCTCTTTAAACTTTTGTACATTCACAAATTAACTAAACGAGCTTTCTTTGTATAGCTGCAGTATTTCCTTTCATAAACTTTTACAACATTGTGCAATCAGACAGGGTGTGATGTAAATTAATGAAGCTGACACGTAGTCTGATGTTTGAAATGTGCATCTAATAAATACACACGTGGACAAAATTGTTGGTACCCTTCGGTTAATGAAGAAAAACTCACAAAGGTCACAGAAATAACTTGAATCTGACAAAAGTAATCAGAAATAAAAATTCTATAAAATTTAACCAGTGAAAGTCAGACATTGCTTTTCAACCATGTTTCAACAAAATTATTAAAAAATATAAACTCATGAAACAGGCCTGGACAAAAATGATGGTACCACTAGAAAAGACTGAAAATAATGTGACCAAAGGGACATGTTAATCCAAGGTGTGTCCATTAATTAGCATCACAGGGGTCTACAATCTTGTAATCAGTCAGTGGGCCTATATACAGGGCTACAGGTAGTCACTGTGACATGGTGTGTACCACACTCAACATGGACCAGAGTTGTCTCAGGAGATTAGAGAGAAAATTATAGACAAGCATGTTAAAGGTAAAGGCTATAAGACCATCTCCAAGCAACGTGATGTTCCTGTGACTACAGCTGCACATAATATTCAGTAATTTAAGATCCATGGGACTGTAGCCAACCTCCCTGGACGTGGCCACATGCGGAAAATTGATGACAAATTAAAGAGACAGATAATACGAATGGTAAAAAGAAGAGCCCAGAAAAACTTCTAAAGAGATTAAAGGTAAACTTCAAGCTCAAGGACCATCAGTGTCAGATCGCACCATCTGTCGTCATTTGAGCCAAAGTGGACTTAATGGGAGATGACCAAAGAGGACACCATTGTTGAAAACAAATCATGAAAAAGCCAAACTACATGTTGACACGCCACAAAGCTTCTGGGAGAATGTCCTATGGACAGATGAGACAAAAATGGAACTTTTTGCCAAGGCGCATCAGCTCTATGTTAATAGATGGAAAAATGAAGCTTAGCAAGAAAAGAACAATGTCCCTACTGTGTAACATGGAGGAGGCTCTATTATGTTTTGGGGCTGCTTTGCTGCATCTGGCACAGGGAGTCTTGAATCTGTGCAGGTACAATGAAATCTCAAGACTATCAAGAGATTCTAGCAAGAAATGTCCTGGCCAGTGTCAGAAAGCTTGGTCTCAGTCACAGGTCATGGGTCCTGCAAAAGGACAATGACCTAAAACACAGCTAAAAACACCCAAGAATGGCTAAGGGGAAAACATTGGACTATTCTATGAGTCTATGAGTCCTATTCAGCATCTTTGGAAGGAGCTGAAACATGCTGTCTGGAAAAGGCACCCTTCAACCCTGAGACAACTGGAGCAGTTTGCTTATGAAGATTGCCTCAAAAGGTTGTGCAACAAAATATGAAGTTAAGGGTACCTGTAACTGTACTCAAACAAATTACAAATACAGCTAGTACTTTCTAGTAATATTTGTTTTTGAATAAAAGGGGAAAAACAAAACAAAACAAAAACAAACAAACAAAAAAAAAAACAGATAACATAGAAAGCATTAGATCAGTTGTGATAAAATAGAGTCTGTCTTATGCCCGAGTCCTGGTCACTGAATCCTGGTTAGATTATCAAATCGTATGAGCTGTGAGTAGTGCCTCTTCTGCTAAATTATTGTTCTTTACTCTATTATCAAAAATTCACCCACTACTAGGTCTCAGTGCTGCATTTGACACGGTCGGCCATAACATCTTACTAAACCAGCTGAAAAACTGAGTAGGACTTTCTGGCACTGCAGTTAATTGGTTTGAGTCATATTTAAAAGACAGTGACTACTTTGTGTCTATAGGTAACTATAAATTTGAGCAAACCAAAATAACCTGTGGAGTTCCCCAAGGCCCCATCCTGGGGCCAATGCTGTTGAACATCTACTGTACATGCTGCCACTCACTCAAATTATGAAAGGAACAACACAATATGTTACCACAGTTGACACACAACTCTACATAGCCATCTCAGCAGGAGACTACAGTCTGATTAAAACTCTGATCAACTGCATCGATCAAATTAAAGATTATGGCAGTACTTCCTTCAGTTAAATGAAGACAAAACTGAAATAATTGTTTTTGGAGCCAAGGAAGAAAAATCAAAAGTCAGTACTCAGCTTCAAACAGTTTAGTTCAAAACTCACAACCAAGCCAGAAATCTGGAAGATGTCATGGACTCAGACCTGACTTATAGCAGTCGTATTTAAAACAGTTATGAAGTCAGCCTTTTATCACTTAAAGAACATATTGAAGATCAGCGTTCAGCTTTTATGCTCCTCACATGTGGAACAAACACAGAAAACTGCAGGTCTGAAACTCAGTTTTAAATTAGGGTTAAAAATGTTTCTATTTGCTGCCTATCATCAAAACAACTGTTAATTTCTCACACTGGGACTTTATTTTTAGCATTTTATCTATTTTATTTTAGCTTGTTTTCTGTTTTTTATTTAAGTCCCTTTATTTCTTTTAAAGTTTGTTTGTAATGCACTTGTTATTGCTTCTTCCACCCTACTGTAATGCTTTTAATGTTTTATGTAAAGCACTTTGAATTGTCTTGTACATGAAATGTGCTATACAAATAAACTTGCCTTGCCTTGCCACTGGACACCTTAGCAACAACCTAGCAACCAAGGCTGTAGATTTTTTTGTTTGAACATTGCACATGCAGAAACAATCTATTAATTCCCACAAAATACTAAAGCTCAAAATATACAGTTGAAATCTGTGCAGCCAGATTTGTGCATTTTAATGCCTTACATTTCCCTTCCTGGTCAAAATCTGATGCCCATAAATACCTTTATAACGCAACCTAGCAACCACCTACTAAGTCATTGTGCCATTATGGTCTTTTGAAATTCCCACTTTATAATATTAAATATAAAGAGGGAATATATTTAAAAGGAAATTATATTCACCTGTTTTTGTCCGTATTTTTGTACATTTAAACATGAAGAGAAATGCAAAGTACTTGAGAAAAATTAACCTTATTTTTTCTCAGGAGCCTTATTTATCAACCTTTCTTACACACAGATTTGAGTGTATTTTCTGCAAGACATTTTCATGTGTGGAATTTATAATATTGCACTTATATTTAGAAATGTTCTTAAATATAAGAATAAGTATAGCTCTATAATAAAAGAACAGCTCTGCCCATGCCTATACACAGAATCTAGTGACAGAACAGGGAAACTGCTTTATTTTTTGCAGGTATCACAGCAATATCAGCCTCCTTGTGCATTCTTTGTTTCAAGTAATCAGAAAAAAAACATGTAGTTTCAATGGCATATTAACTTGAATGTTTATAGGTAGTCCCAATGAGACCCACAGTCTCATTTACAAGAGAGACTTGTTTATCTAACTTAACATGCATGTCTTTGGATGGTGGGAGGAGACCGGAGTACCTGGAGAGAAGCCACTCATACATGGGGAGAACTTGCAAACCCGACACAGAAAGGCTACTGTTCAAACCCCTCCCCAGCTGAGTCCCGAACCAAGGACCTTCTTGCTTTGAGGCTGCGGTGCTAACCTTCCCACCACCATGCAGTTTTAAAACTTACAAAAGAAACCTGTGACAGATCTTATTATAGTAGATCTGACTTCATCAATAGGTATTCCGCAATCTGTGCTCATGTCATTAGACAGCTGACCCAGATCGCAAAGTAACCTCCTGAAAGAGATCCTGTTAGATTTCTGTTGTGATTTGGGGACCTGTGTTGAAAAGTTATATTAGCTGTTCCGGTTAATAAGTGGATTATGGTTAATGAGTTAATTAAGCTGCATCACACCTTACTGCTGGATGTGGGCTTTTCTCTGGACTAAATTACTTTTTTTTTTGTTTTTGAACAATTCAACATCAGACTGAAATTAAACAGGAATGCAGGAATGATTCTAATAATGTCTAATTTACATCAAATCATATCACCTTTGTCTCTAAAGAACATTTAGAACCAAGCAAGTTTTTCCAATGAGCTTCACAGAATAAAATTACAGCATCCAAAGGTGGAAGTTGATCAAAAGTGATTTGTGTCAGAGGGTTATTAAATAATATTTATCTCCTGTACGTAAACCTTTGAAAGTGGGCTTTAAAAGTATTTTTCAAAATGAATGAATTAAACAGAAGTGTGTAGTTTGCTTCATGCTCAGAAGAAAGTAATTCTTTCTTCCTCCCAAAGACTCCATGCAAGAAGACACACAAGCAATTTCTATGGACCTCTATAGGTGCTTGTTGTGACCATATATGACTGAGTGAGGGCGTTTCTGAATTTAAATGTCCATAAATGGGCATGAGCAGGTGGTTTAGAAAATGTGGGATTTGTCAACAGCTGGTTAACATGCAGACGACTGGTCACTGTCCATTTGATAAATAGGGGTTTTTTTTGTACTTGAACATTATAAATTTCATTCGTACGATGAAATTTAGACAGTTTCTATGATTGATAAATGAGGGCTTTGGTCTGTTCCTTTGTGATCACAGTGGACCCATTATCAAAGCGGAACTTCCCACTAATCAGTAGCAACTGTGTGAAGGTTTTGCATACAAATGCTGTCAGTATGGTTCAAAACCTCTAATAAATGTTTCTAGAAACTTGTCTAAAAGACAAATTATTATTGAAATCGGTAGTAGTGAGGTTAAAGTCTGTTTTGGGGATGCAACTGTAGGAAAAAATATCAGTTTTCCTATTAATTATTGTAACAAAATACTCAAACTATCACATAAAAGACTAATTTTACAATTCCCCTACCCTTTAATTTCATTTCAATGTTTGTTTTTGATGGCCACATCAACAAAGTCTTTGAACTGAGTGAAAGTAAGGTAATGGATGAAGTTTTTCGGTCAATTTCACAATCCCTTCATGCTACAAGGTACATCTAATGGAGGGATTTCTCACATGGTAGAAACAGCTCACAGGTTTACTCTTGAGTAAACACTTAGCAAAGTAAAAGCAGGCAGCTTCTGTTTCAAAGGTAAAATCAGAAGCCAGCCTTTTTGCACACTTTTGGAAATTTAATTTTAAATATTTTCCAAACCTTCTCAAGATGCCCAGCTGCAATAATGCACTCAAGCATTCACATGTTTTAGATGTACGCACATATTTCCATGAAAAGTGAGACATTTAAGCTAATTCATTTAAGGGTTCAAGTGTCCATCTAATCTAAACCATTAACTATGATTCAATAAAATGTACATAAAAGTTATTAAACATTAAAATGGAGGTTTATGATCAGTTTTATGTTAGGTAGGAACTCAGACGGCTTAAGAAAAGCTTGCTCTAAATACTAAACTAAAAAATGCACAACCTTTAACATGTAGATAAAAAAATATGACAACTATATTATTTAGTCTACAAAGACCAATGTGATGTCTCAATTGACATCAATTCAAAATATTATGTGCTAAAAAAATTAAAGGACATAAGTATCTGTGAGCTGATCATTTGCTGACAGTCATTACCCATCAAGCTCCACATGTGACATTTCAGATGACCTTCATGCTGGACTGTTATTTTCTTTATTTTACTATTTTAATTAAAATCTAGTTGTTACAGAAGCTCTATACAAGTGGATTTAATTGGTTACCTGTTAAAAATTCATGTTAAATTCTTGGTCTTAACATTCAGAGCTCTTCATGGTAAGCCTCCTCTTTACATTGCTGACCTGTTTCAGCCGTACACGTCCTCTCACAGTCTGAGGTCTTCAAATCAGAACCTTTTAAGGGTGTCTTGCACTCGCTTGAGGGATTGAGGAGACCAATCTTTTAGCAGTAGCTCCCAGACTGTGGAATGACCTATGCCTATTTTGGAGAAGTTTACACTCTGGATGTTTTTAAAATGCAGCTGAAGATAGGTTTATTCCAACAAGCGTTTAGCTAGACCAGACTTTTATGACAGCTTTTTACCATTTATTTTTAACATTTATTTGTGCATTTTATGTTACTGTGAATTTATCTGCCCTGTAAAGCACTTTATGATGAGTTTCTGTGAAAGGTGCAACATAAATTAACCTTACTCGCTCACCATTTTACCAATCTCAGGTTTAAAACTTTAGGTTGTACTCCTTTTTGTACTTTTTTTTTTTTTTTTTTTTTTTTTTTTTTTAAATCCTTATCAAGTATGGTACACAAAAAAGATAATTTGGTCAAGTAGTTCTATATGCAGGAAGTTTTCTGGGTGGAATGACCAGCAAGTATTTAATTAGCAGTCATAATAAAGTTACAATTGGGCTATGTATTTATGTTTGATGTATTTATGTTAAAAATTAAAAAAAAAAAAAAGGGTTTAAGAGGGAGTTTCTGCACTCTAGCAGGGCTGCAGCAGAAGTAAGCATAAGTAAGTGCCTAAGAACTTCTTCGGTGTTCTTTTCTCATTACATTTTCCAGTTCGATTAAGCACTGGGCTTAGGAAATGACGATGAGAGATTGTATTTTTTTATTTTATCTTATTTATTTTTTAATGAAGCAACGCCTGCTGCTTCAGGGAGACAATTCCAACTGCTGTGTTGCATCCCATGTGATCTGCCCCAAACGTTCATGCTACACATCAAACATGCACATCCAACGTGGGCGTCTGTTTAAGCTGCATACTTCATTCCTTGCTGTTTGGTTCATGCTTGCTGCTGCTACCACTGCTGCTGCTACAGCTGCTGTTACTGTTGCCATGATCCCTGCACATTGTCCACTTTTGTTTTGAATCCCTCCACCATCCTAACATCCACCTGTAGATTCTGGTTAAAAAATTTCATTTGATTAAAAAAAAAAAAAATGCATGCATAAGGAATGATGCAACCAGAGCCTAACTGCCAACCTACAATGATTGATAAAGCTTTTATCCATTAACTTGCAAGTTGTCTGACTGAATGCATTTCTGCATGTTAGCAGCGTCCTTCTTCACTAAAGTTGTAAATATTTATAATCGATGGGCAAATAATACTGAGACTTTGGAGCTTGCATCACACTTCCTGAAGCAAAGTCATTTAAAACAACGTGTCAGAGCTTGTACATCAACATTGTCACGGGACCGATTATATGGAAAGTGTTGAATGCCATCACTGCTTCACTTTGTGCTTCATTGATTCAAAATGCATTTCAATGCATTTTCATTGTTTTTAGATCTTAACTTTAGACATTTTTTGCTGAAACATTAGACAAAATAAAACAGATTTAAGATTCAGGCCAATGTAAATGAGAAGGTTAATAACAAACATGACGCAGGTGTTGCAGTCAGAGACAGAATGCAAAATAAACAGATTTCCCAGACACACGAAATAAAAATCTGTTGCAAAAAGTAAAGTTTGTTAAAGGGCAGTTTGAAAAAAACTGAAGCCATGAAAAAACAAGGTTGCATTACTGGAGGTATGACCCTGGTCACAAATATATGAAATATTAACAAATGTTGGTTGTCACAGAGCTAAAACAAATCAGTCACAGGGGCACCAGCTGCCAAAAAACTTTTTTTGTCTTCTTTTCAGGTGTTTTAGCTATGTTTTAAGGCAATATAATAAGTTTCAAAAATATTGTCCAACCATGATTAGTCTTAATGTTATGCCTTCACAGTCTAGACTATGTGGGTCAAACTAGTCAGTGAAATCAAGTATGTATATTATAATCAGAGTGAAAACTGTTTTGATAAAGATTATTTCACCAGTCAAACACTGAAGACAAAAGGAAATTCAAGGAGATCATGGGGATTTTTTATCATTTTACTGATATAATCACCACAAATCCCATCTTTAAATGTTTCTACATGATTAGTTTTAGGTTGACTGGGATCAAACTAGAATAATTACAGTCTCTGAGATAAGTACTGAACTTAATGCTCTCAGGACAACAAAACAGTGCCCAAGGTAATGTAAATAATTATTATTATTTTTTTAAAATAATAATAATAATAATAATAATAATAATAATAAAATTTTACACAATGTCATGAAAATGTTCATTAATGTGCTTTGTCCTCATCAAATAATCAAACAAACAAATAAATAAATAAATAGACAACTAGTAAATAATAAATAATAAAAATATATGTTTTCCTTCGGATGCAAAAAACCGTTTCATAAATAGTTTTCTAAAAGAGGTTGCTGTGCACACGTATCACAGTATCACAATATGAACAAAAGAACATCAAATACAGAATCATTCCAACAAGTTACATAAAGCTACAAATGGTTCCCGTAAAAAAGCACCAGTCTGTGATCTGGAAGGGCTAACGTCAAAATTAACTGCTAATCTTGTGTGTGTAAGATGAGTGTTTGTGAAGCCAATTTTGCTGGTACTTAACAAAATTGCAGTTCAGGCACAACTGTGTTAAACGATGCGAAAAGCTTGAAATGCATTCAGCTGTTTGAAATTGCAGCAGCACTTCAGTTGCCCCCTTTTCATCAAGAAAATGATAAATACAGAGGGGAAAAACGGCTGATGGAGATATCTTGCAAATCTTCGGTTTAGAAAGGTTATTAATTGCATATCTTGCTTATGCTACTTAACAAAATCTTGATTCGCATGCATGTTTATAACGGGATATAGTTTCAAATATTTTGTCAGCAGAAATCTTGACTAATTTTCCACAAAAAAAGAGACTAAAAATAAATACAAATGAAATTGCAAGTTACCTCTAAAATCTCTATTAAGTAGCCTTTTCTGTGTACCTAACTCTACAGGTTGTCATGGATCAATGCATTTAGTTACACCCATATTTCTGAAAAAACAAATAACTAAACAAATAAATACATATAGATTTAAAATAGATTTAGAAAAATCTGAATTTGATTTTGACTGTCAAACAATGTTAAAAGCTCTAGTTCTAGCTTTCTATCCATTGTAGGTCTTTTATTCATTTGATTTGTTTTATTAAGACCAATGAAAGGAAGGTATAAGTGATTGTTTTTTAGCTTTTTGAAAAACGTCTCAGTCCTGGCAACCTGTCCAGAGTGTATCCTGCCTCTCACTTAGTCACTGCTGGAATAGACACCAGGTTCTCTCAACCCAAAAAAGGAATAAGCTGTATAAAAAAATGGATAAATGTGTGGATAAAAATTCTTCTAAAATGTTTTAAATACTAATGATGTCATTAGAGAAAAAAAAAATCCTCACATTTAAAAGTTTCTTGTATATTTATGATATAGGGTTTTTGGGAGAACAAAAGTGGCATTTCTGTTGTGCACAGTTTCAGTGTTATTGTCGTTTCCTGTTGCTTTGTTGTAAACATCTAAGACAGAAAACCTTTACTCTCCTAACTAAATGATATCCCCACAGTTTCTGATTTGTTGCACACAAATTTACTTCAACTCTAATTCTTTATTCTACACACATACAGTATGCATCGAAGGATCTGCTTTCTGGGCAACAGCTTTCTCTGTTTATTTATTGTACGGTCACTGAGCTCACTGCCTTTCATCCTTGTCAAAAACTTGACTGATGCATGTCAGCAACTACAAAAAAGCCTAAACATGTGTTTTGACTTTAATTGATTCTGGATTAATCCGCATCCTGAGTATTCTACTGTTGTTAGACAAGAACCTAAATGTAATCTCTGCAGTTACAAATATATGTCTGTTCTGACAAGCGACAATATTTATAAAAATGTAGATCAGATAGGAAAAAAAGTGCTTTTAAAGGCTATTAAAATAGATTAATATTAATAATTAATTTCATTACATTACTTTAAGAGTAACAACTGCCCTTGAACATACCCTGCATACACCATGAATATTTCTTATTGCTACCTCTATAATTATCAGTTTTTAATCTCATTAAATCAGGCCTGTGCCAGCTATGTTTTTATAATGATTTGCAAACTAGATATATTTCTATTACATCCATCCAGAACAAGAGGAGGAAGCCTCCAATTAAAAGCCAGCATTTTATCTCCCTCTGCACCACCAATCATCTCATCCACATTCACTTTGTAAAAAGGCTGCCCACACATGTTTTAATTACGACATTAAAGTCCGCGCCTGACATCTCTCCCTCCGCCAGACATAAACTGTGACGGCTCGTTCTCGCCTGGAGATAGCGGCCCTATCCGTTGAGCGAATGGCTTTTCAAGCAGCGGTGATCGAGTTTCTAACTGATGTCATCTGGCGTGTAAGACATGATGAATGTTTCTCCCCGTGCAAGATGACCAGAGGATGGACTGAGGGGTGATGTATAGATGCTGGCATTGCGTAGGTTAATAAACTAAGAGTAAGAGACAAAAGAGAAGCAGGAAACGCTTCTGACACAGAGCCCAGCTTTTGATGTGGTCCGACGCCATCTTTGAAATATTCCTTCAGTCAAAGTTATGTAGTAATGGTTCTTTTTTAGTCATATTTTTTCGGTGGTTTTATCACCTCGCTTCCTGTTACTTTGCTCTGATTTAAAGGTCCCTGTTGACTCAAGGACACACTTGCTATAATTCTCCCAGTCTTTAAACATCCCTCTCTCAATGCCTGTTTGTCTCAAATACATTTGTGCTTCAGGTCACCAGGACAGTTTCTTAAAGCTGAAGGAAATTAGCAGTGACTTTGTGTGTCCCTTTTATATGATTAACTGTCTTGATGTCGACCTTTGAGCCATCAAACAGTTTTGCATATCTTTAGTTGTTTTATGTCCCTTTTAGTTATTTTTATTTCTTTTTAAGGTCACTCTATGTCTTTAGAGTTGATTTGTGTTTCTTTGTGAATATTTTGAGCCTATCTGTGCAGTTGCCAACTCCCCAGTAAGAAAATTTGGTATTGGCTGTACTAAAAGTTGCTAAATTACATCATTGTCAAATTTGCATAATGAACAAATACATATAATTATAATGGATGCTGCAGCAGAGAAAAGGTCTGTGTGGCAGCACCCGCTGGTCATAGAAAGAAGTAAACATTATGTGCTTCCACGTCTGTCTCCAAAAGTCTTCAAAAACACCAGAAGAGTTGCTGGATTTGTCGCTAGTTGCTTTTATGAGTCACTAGAGGGGTTTGAAAAAAAGTCTTCAAATTGCCCACACTGCCTTTCTGGTCAATTTTAAGGGCACATTCACACCAGGATAGTGCAGGTGCCACACCTGCCCAGACAAACTCCACAGTAATCACTCCCCTTATCATCTATACCTGTTCCTGATCTTCTCACCTTGCCACAGTCACTCCAGTCTTGCACGACAGCCAATCACTTTCCGGATCCATAATCAGTCACACCTGTCCATCTCTTCACCAGTCCTCATATACCCCAGCACCACGTTCGCTCCCAGTCGGACCTTCTTGTTGCTTCACTGATGGACTTATCCTCACTCCCAGCCCGGCTTCGTGTGTCCTTCTGGCAGTTTCACCACATTCCTACCAGTCGTAAGATCATTTCACCTGTCCTATGGTAGTTAATAAAGAGTATTAATCCTTCTGCTGTCTCTAAGGGGTCCATGACACCAGGGGGACTCCTTTCAATTGGACAGGGAAGTCTAAAAACTTCTGCAGATTCTTTTTGTTTGGTTTACCTTCCCACTACAATTAAGCTGACCAAACCACCTGAAGAACACCATGCAGTTACAACAAATGCTAGGACTGATATTCCCTGAAACGACCACTAACCAAGAAGAAATTCCAGCTCATTGATGAGGCTTGACTGAAAACAGCTCAGTCAGCTCAAGTAAAAAATAAAGCAACAATATGCTTAAGCAGTCTTGTAGGTTTCTGTTTTTACTTTCTTGTTTAAAGTTAATGTAGTTTCAAGCAAACTACATTTACTATAAGTCCTCTGTTTGGTATACAGGGGTCTCATTTATAAAACTGTGCGTAGGATTCTTACTAAAAGTGTGCTTACGCCCAAAACCGGAAGTTGGCGTACGCCATAAAATATTCTGATTTATAAAACCGTGCGTACGCACAGGTGCAAGCAATTTCCCCTTTATAAATCACACTCGTCCTTGAAGTTTGCGCAGGTGAATTTGGCTCATGTTCCGCCCACTACACGCCCACTTTCCACCATAAATGGTCAATGCAAAGTAGCTCAGCGTGTATTAAAATGAGCCAGCTGATCCATGTTGTGATCCACGAACAATGGCAACTGCAGGGAAGCGAACCAAAAAACGCAACTTCACAGAGGCAGAAATCGATGTATTAGTGAGTGAGGTGGAGAGTCGAAAAATTATTTTGTTTGGCAGCCACAGTAGTGGCGTGACAAATAAGAGTAAGTGTCGTGAGTGGCAACACATAGTTACCTCAGTTAACTCTGTGAGCGGGACAGAGCGGACCATGGCGGAGATCAAAAAGAAACCATCAATGAACTGAAGGAAATCAGAACAACACTGCATAATTTGTGTGACATTATGTTCGACATTCCAAACACATTAAAAGAGCTTGTGAAAAAGTGAACCTTATTGTCTGCTTAATCGCTGCATGACCTCCTCACGGAGCCGTGCCCCGTGTTGGAACTCCCTGTGTCTGGGAGGGGGCTGTGGGTGAGGGTCGGCATTCCGAGGAGGGGGGAGGCCAGGAGGTAGTTGGATGCCGTGCCTCAGTGCCAGGTTGTGCAGCACGCCACACGCCCTCATGATCCTGCACACCTTTTGGGGATGGTACAATAATCTACCCCCAGACGCATCCAGACACCGCCACCGGCATTTTAAAAGGCCGATGGCGCGCTCTACAGTTGAGCGCGCACGGGAGTGAGCGGTATTGAACAGGGTCTCCTCTGCGCTCTGGGGGTTTGGGAAGGGGGTCAGGAGCCAGCGCCGGAGGGGGTAGCCACTGTCCCCTGCATTTCAATGAAACAGTGCATCAGTGGTCTGCATCTGGCTAAGCTGGTTGTCAATATAAAGTTATTGTCTTACCAAGAAGCCGGCCATCACGTACAGCGCCTGCCTGCAGTCTCTTCTCTACACTGCTTTGCGCTAGGATGTAAGAGTCATGTGTAGAGCCAGGCCATCGTGCAACTACATTTGTCAACATCATGTTGGATTGACATATGACTTGAACACTGATAGTATGCACATGCTTCCTATTGACATACATGAATTCATCGACATATGGGGCCCTTATAGCAATATGAGTGCAGTCAATTGCGCCGATTACATTAGGAAAACCGGACATTGCTGCAAATTGCCTTTTAATGTCGGCCTGTTTTCCTGCACTATAGGGAAATTGGATGTGGAAGAGTGTAGCAGGACGCATAGACAGCGGAGACGGGTTATGAACTCTTGCCGGGTTGAAGTCATGCACGCTAAAAAGTGAGCCGAAATCACATCTGCGGTCATACAGCCAGAGCGCAAAATTAATTGGAGACATGGTGACAGGACCCCACGCTGCCACAACAGGACTCTGGATGCAGTGTGTTGTTAATTCCCCACCTCTCCATCTGTGTCGCCAATTCCCCCAGCCTCCAAAACCAGCGTACGCATGGGTCAGAGCTGCCGTGAAAGACCGCACATTTTCACGTCAAGTTTGTTTTTTATAAATCACAACCTTTGCGTGAAAAGAGGCGTACGCCAGTTTCAGGCCCCATTTTGTGCGTATGCAACGGTTATAAATGAGACCCCTGGATGGTCCGTTTGCTTTCACACTGCAAGCTTACTGCACCAGGGTTCACTTCATGTGGTCCAAAGAGCCCCATTGGAAATGCTCCCCATATTGATGTATTATCTCTTACTGGTTGGTTTTTATGGGTCATTTTTAATATCTGAGTTCTGAGTGTAATGTCTCCTTGTGACATAACTGATTCACAGGTGACAGTAACTTCAACATGTGACCTCAACAACCTTACATGTATTTAAAGGAGTATTAAGACAAGTATTTGATCAACTTATAAGCCTGACACACCCCTAAGTACTAACCACTCAGTTTAGTTCAGCAGTTCTTTATTTCAATAGTGGCAAATGATGACCAGTTCATCTCAAGACACCTTTAAAGATACAGTACAGGAAAAACTCCCTTCTAACAGTAGGTAAAAAAGTAACAGAAATAGACGCTTGAAGGCCTGACAGGTTGAGTGGTTGGGTTTGATAAGGATAGGAAAGAGTAGGGTCCTTGTAACTGAAGGCCTATCTCACCACTTTTAAAAAATAGATATCTCATCTTAATTCTCATCAGAACCCTTTCTGCAGTATTTTGGATCAGCTGGATGCTTTTGCAACATCAGCACATGGTGTTAAAAATGCACAAATTTACAAATTTTTGGGCCCAAGACTGATCTAGCCATGGTGGCCTCCACATCCCTAATGTTCCATAATTTTTCTAACATCATAAATCTAATAATAAGGAAGCATTTTTACCTTCAGCTGCAAAATGTTTACATGATGGCTGCTTTGCCATAAATCATGAACACCCACTTCACTGTGACTGGATCAGTCAGAAGGACCTTACACTGTACACCTTGGTTAGGGTAGTAGATTACTGTTTTCAGCAGTATTAAATAAATTGTTTTTCAGCCATGAGTTACAGGATTAAAGTCTGGCAGATGGTTCAGAATTACAGTTAATTTTCTCAATTTTCTTCCTGCAGTTTACCTCAAGAATTACAAGTTCTTGGTTTATTTTATCTATAACTGTAGATGTTTGAGATTGTGCCAGATATCTGTTACTGATCTGTGCATCACTCTGAAGTTCAGTTACTCCTTTAGTTTTTCTTGTTTTTTAGCTAGGGTGAAACAAAAGCACATATTGACAGATTTTATTATTTTGTTTTCTTTTTGTTTGTTTTTTTGTTTTTTTTCAAACTGTGCATTGTTTTGAACTGTGTATTGTCTTGAACTGTGTATTGTTTTGAACATGTACTATTAATCATCACTCTTTCAGTTATCATGGGGTGTGAATAAGGGAGCTCCAATATCAGTTATGTAGGAAACAAATAAATTATTCCTGCAGCAAGTTGATTGGGCATTTTATAGAGGCCCTTGATAGCTTAAGGCCTAAGGCCATTGCCGACCTTTACCTAATTGTTAAATCCACTACTGTGTCAGAGCTTCACAAGTCTAACAAGATGACAAATAAAGCAATGAGTATTTCGGCCATTAATGGAATCAAATTTCACATGAAAATGATAAAATTCCATGACATCATGATATAATTTTCCTACTACAGGCATACCAAGATGGCAGTAGTAGACAATGCTTTGTTTCCGTACAGGTTATTGATGTTTGTTTAAAATATCAGGTTAATTCCCATCATTGTAGTATTCACTCTAACCAACTCGTCCTTTAATCATACCATTCACTATCAACGCTGTCACTTCTGTAGGAGAGTATGCAAAATATATAGTGCAGCGCTACCTAAAATAAACCAACGTATATGACAAAAAGGGACAAAAGAGCATGTCATGTGCAGAGCGCCCCCAAGTGCAGTCCGCCAAGCTGGATCCGTGAGATGTTGAAATCACAGGAGAATTGGAGAATGTGATTCTTCACTTCCAGAATAAACGTCCAATTTACATCATTCAGCGAGGGCAAATCTGCACTGGGACTTTTATTTTGAAAATTACCAAACACTTTTACGCCGCTCCCGTGTCTGATTTCCTGTCTGCCCCTATCTGAACTGCTGAGCTTGATACGTTCTGGATGTGTGCACCATCAAAAATAGACTCTGCACATATGTTTACCGTACAGCCGCGACAAGATGCTCCTGGAATGCTTCTGACAGGCACTACGCTACGCACCGTGTGAACCAAAGCATTGACTAAAACGGCCGCGAATAGCTGCGGAGGCCATGGCACAGCCGTAACGCGGCACACATGCACCCAGTGTAAATGAGGGTTAGATGAGGGTCATGTATTCTATGCCTTTAAGTTCAAAAAGGGTTTTAGTGTACATAAAGGCAGCTGTTGATTGCAAAACCAGACAATCAATATGGAGGGAAATTGATTGAAAAAGATAAATTGTTGAATCAATGTAAAGTAGAACTCTTATCCCTAAAAGCATGATGGACAATTATAATCATTAAAATTTCTCCACATGGTTTATATGACACAGAACAAAATTGATCAGTTTAATCATTTAACTTGATAGAGGTAAATGTGTAAGACGAATCATCGATCAATTCTTAAGGTCGTTCAACTACACACCTCTACTGCTGAGGTGAAAAACACACACACACACACAAAACAAAAAAAAAAAAAAAAAAAAACACGCAGTTGCTGTTTTTGTGTTGTGGATTCATGTTGGTTGAGTCATGGGGTATTTGAGTGTGAAAAGGTGCCGCAGATGTGTGTTTGTGTGTGTGATATGTGTATGGGGGCTGTAGCAAATTCCCATTGGAGAGCTTTGAAACAGAATTTTTTCCTCATCGCATTGCCTGCAGTCTAGCACTGAATACATACGCATAAATACATAACATATTACACACATGCACCTTAAAATGTGTTTGCAGACCCCCAAAAAGAGCATATCATTTTATGTAAAAGTTGGAATTGAACATGTGCGTGCACATTTGCTCGTTACTGATGCTCGTACAAAACAAAAGTTAACAACATTAACTGTCACCTGCAGTTACAACGGCAGGGTAAGCTCTGGAATAAAGCATGCATTCATTTAACCTGGAAACACTCAACCCAACCACAGTCTGATTGTCTTTCTACCCACCATGCTAATATCTCATGGCTCATATTAACACATCACTTTTCATCACTTAAATACAGATACACTAAATTGAGTCTCTTTCACAATTGTTCTTTACAAGCCATCATCTCAGAACAAAAGGCAGTTTTAAGTCTTGGCTGAAAGACAGCAATGTAGCATTTAGCACTTCAGTAAGTGGATCCATCATTCAGCTGTGAGTAAATACAAATTTTAAACAGTTAATGAGTTTATTTTCCAGAGTAGTCCTTTTGAGGCCGTTCAAATGGCTTCAACCCTGGTACATTTTTTTAAAAAAGAAAAAGCCTGTAAACACCTGCTGACAGAACAGTGAATTATCCTCAAATCACAATATGGGTTAGTTGTGACACATAGCCTGAGAGACTGTTTTTTAAAGTTTAAAGAGTGGCCTGAGCAGCAGTTAAGAACAGAAAATAAACATTATCACAACAAAGAAAATCCTCAAGGGGAGGCCTCCTCCGGCTTTTATACTACAGCTCATGGACATGAGTGTAGTAGTGGATACAAATCCAAAACAGTGTTTTTAAAGAGGAAGACGGGCATGGTGACAGCAAAGTGTAGTTATCTCTAACACTATTTTTGTCTTTCTGTAGCTGTGGCCATTGTTGCTGACACTGACAAAGTCTAAAGCACAGATTTTGGGAACATTGCATTAAATAAATTACAGTCACCTTATCCAAAGCAATTAGATAACACTTTCTGAAGCTTTACTTTGCCTCTGAAGCTTGTATTTTGCTAGTTTGCAGAAGATGGCAGCTATTCAGTCTAAATAAACAACCACATTAGTGAATTAGTACATTGGGTAGTACTAACCCTACCTCTGTTACAGTCTTTAGGTTTCAAAGATAAATCCATCTCATGGATACATCCTGTGGTTTGTAGCAGGGTACTAGATGTCTTGTAAAAGTCCATATGACAACAAAATGAAATAAAATAAAAGGAAAAGTACATTTTAATCTCACGGGGAAGTAGTAGGTTTCGCTCTCTCTCTCTCTCTTTCTCTCTCTCTCTCTCGCGCTCTCTCTCTCTCTCTCTCTCTCTCTCTCTTTTTTCTTTTTTTTTTTTTTTCAAATAAAAACTACCCAGTTAATTAGGAAAAAAAAAATATATATAAAGCTTTGTTCCTAAAGGTGATGGCTGCTCCGGTACCTCTCTGTCCTGAACTGGAGTTGAAGAAGTCTTTCAATGAATATCGTTTGTTGTTTCTTCGCTGTGTTTGGAAGAGGATGTGATTAATCTTACATTATTTTGAGCAGCTTGTGCAGCATCTTTTCTGGACAATCAATCAATGGTGAGAAGGGGGTTGGTGGGCTACTCTTTTTAATTCTTTTAAAATCTGTAAAGTTTGATTGATTGATTGATTGATTGATTGATTGAATCAGCTCCAGCAGCTCCAGGGTTATCCCCATCACAGAACCAACATTCTCGATCAATTTGTTCAGTTTCTTTAAGTCTCTGGCTCTGATGCTGCTGCCCCAGCAGATGCATATCTTCTATAAATCTTTTGTAGGAAGTACAGTTAGCTTGGCAAAGACATCTTGGTGCAGACATTGAATGATCTCAGCTTCCTTAAGATGTAGTCTAATCTGTCCCTTTTTCTAAATGCTTCTGTGTTGCCTTCCCAGTCTAGTCTGTTGTCTGGTTGAACTCTGAGGTACTTGTATTCCTCCACCACTCCCACTTCTTCTCCCAGGCTGTAGACAGGGTTTTGTTTACTCTTGTTCCTCCTGAAGTCAACAATCATCTCTTTTTGTTCGTTTGTATTCAATATGAGGCAATTATTTCCACACCATCTCCCACACTGACTGACCATTTCTCTGTACTCAGCTTCTTGTCAATCACTGATACACCCCAAATCTACAGAGTCAACAGATTATTTCTGCAGATGACAGGACTCAGAGTTGTATTGGAATTCTAAAGCTGGGTACACACATAAAGATTATCAGGCTGTTTTTGCCTCGATTTTCCCCCTTCACTACTAAGGACAGCAAACATCTGATTATCTTAAGTCTTATAAGATTCATTCATTCATTCATTCATTCATTCATTCATTATCTGTACTGCTTCATCCATTAAGGTTCACGGTGTAGCTGGAGCCTAACCCAGGATTTATCAGGTCAGAGGCAGGTTACACCAGTCCATCGCAGGGACAACACTCACTCCTAGGGAGAATTTAGAGTGACCAATTACCTTAACATGCATGTCTTTGGATGGTGGAAGGAAGCCAGACTACCCTGAGAGAATCCACTCATAAAAGGGGGAGAACATGCAAATTCCACACAGAAAGGCCATTTGGTCTGAGGTGTGTTCACCCTGACAACAGGTTCCAAAACGGGTCATGGCTGACCATCGGAAGTATTGAACATGTTCAATATTTTTGATCAAAAATCTTCACATGTGTGAGCAAAGCAGATGACTCCTGAGTTTTGACTCTGTGGATTGTGACATGGAACACAATGTAGCCATTCAGAGAGCAAGCTGAATGGAGAGCCAGTAAGGATATAAAGTCCGTGTTCATGCTGCCTCCAGTCTGTTATTTATTTCAGTTCTTGATTTTTCTGTTAACAAAAGTCGCAAGACCACCATCATCACTACAACATGTATGTCCTCTGCTATGCTGGGTGTTGTGTTTTATGTTTCTTCTTCATTTTTGTTAGATCACGTTTGGTCACGTGAGATTTCTGGCTTGGAGGACTAGATTCTAGATCGGTTGTGGGACAGATTATCTGAGATTATCAGAACACACCACACACAGTATGATCAAAACTGCTAAATGCCTGATTTTAGAGACACTGTTAGAGACCCTCCATGTGTGGGGTCTCTAACAGATAAAAGATCGCTTCAGAGTTAGAAAATCTGCATGTGTGTACCAGCTTTGAGGTGTACAGTGTGAAGAGAAATGGTGAGAGTACAATCCCTTGTGGTGCTCCAGTGCTGCTGACCACCATTTCAGATACAAAAACCTTCCATCTCAAAAGCTGTGGTCTGATTTTTAGGTAGCCATAAATCTAGGTGGTTGTGAAGGTGTCTACTTGGAATTTATGGAGCTTCTCGCATATCAGAGCAGCTGAATTGTATTAAAAGCACTTGAGAAATCAAAGAACATGATCCTGAAAGTGCTGCCTCATTGGTCCAGATGAGAGTGAGATCTCTGAAGCAGGTAGATGATGGCATCTTCAACACCAAGCTCATTTCGATAAACAAACTGTAGCGGGTCCTGAAAGGTGTTCACTTGCTTATTGAGACGAGCCAGTAAAAGTCTCCTAAGAACTTTCATGATGTGAGATGTTAGAACAACTGGTCTGTAGGCATTTGGTTCAGATGGTTGGAATTTTTCAGGTACTGAAACAATGCAGGATGTTTTTCACAGCACACAAACTGTTTTCTGACTCAAGCTGGTGTTGTAAATATTCTGAAGAATCTAACATAGTTCTGAGCAGCCTTTTAGAAACACTGGCTGGACCTGCAGTCTTGTTTCGGTTCAGTTTCTCCGGTTGCTTCTTCACCTGACTGCAGGAGACAGACAGGCTAGAAGTGGAAGCAGTGGATGTCTCTGTGTGTTCTGATGTCCAGGGAGATGAGGCTGAGTTAAAGTCCATGACTGAGCTGCAGGGTGACAGAGTGGAGGAGTGACAAGAAAGCTGTGGGCTCATGGAGAATGTGTGGTCTGTTTTACTGGAGGCAGGGGGGCATATTGTTGAATGATTTTCTGATTTAAACCTATTGAAGAACATGTTCAGCTCATTAGCTCTGTCCAGATTTCAGTCAGTTTGATGTCCTTTTAACTTTAAGCTGGTGATCTTTTTTTTTTTTTTTACTCCTGACTACACATCCCTCACTTTGTTCTGTTGGAGCTGACACTCTAAGTGTTTCCTGTAATCTATGAAATATATCATATGAAAATTGTCTGACTTTTCACTTTTGTTGCTAACTCAACAAATATTTTCTTATTCAGTATATCTCAATAGCAAATTTCAAGCTTTCTTAAAGTACCAATAGCCATTCAGTTTCTTTCTAAGCCACCACTTCCATGTAGTGCCTAGTTTCAAAGGAGCATTATGCTAAAATCTGTCAAAATGCATGAATTAATAAAAGGAGAGTCCACAAATCAATAGGCGTTATCAAGATGGCTAGGACCATCTTTTCATATAGTCTATAAGCTAAATCATTTTCTCCAGACTTAATCTACATTATAACTAGGGCCAGGGGCAGCTCATGGAACAGCTCAGTTGCAAATTAAAAGTAAAATAAAATCAAACTGAGATTCAATATCAGAAGAGAAGTGTGGATGTGAAAATGTCAAAGTGTTCATTTTACAGGCAATACCATGTCTGATATGCCAAGACAGTATTGTTGTGTTGAAGGGTGAAATTTCAATAGGCCTTTTTTTTAAATAAGCAGGCTAGCTATTCGATACTTTTGTTGTCAATGGAAATAGAAAAAAAAATCTTCCAACAAAGCTTTAAGGAAGAATATGTTTTTCAATGCAGCCAGTTGTCCACAAATCAGCAACAAAAATTACCTACAGGCTTACATAAAAGCAGATAGCATATGCTGCCCAAGTTTCAATTTTATTCACTGTGTGGTTCTTTGATTGCTTTACCCAAGTCATTGTTGCTGATCACTGATCTGTTTGCTTGGCTCGACTATGATACACATGTTTAAGACTGAATACCTCTGCACAAAACCTCCATTTGAGGGTAGCATGATTAGCTGGTTAACATTTTTCTATCTACCATGAGTCTTTATTAATTTTAGCAATATTTTTTATTTAACTTTATTGCCAAAACTAAATTAATTCTGTGCAACATAGTTAACATTAGCGCAACTCATGCTAAAGAAAGAATATTGCCATTAAACCAGAGCATCTGCCATGTTTGAAAGAAGCGCAAATGATCTTTACATAAATTTGGCTAAAACTTACTTACTTATGGTTACTTACTGAAACAGGAATGGTTGGTACTTTTCAGTAAAGTTACTGATTTAACTTTAAATTTTTCTTTTGCCAAAAAAAAAAAAAAAAAATCTAATTTAAATCTTCACTTCAAGATAGATCAGTGCAACATGATCTTTTACCTACACACCAGCTGACCAGTCAGACTGGATCAAAGTAAATTCAAGCTGATGAAAGAATCACCAAGAGTCAGGCTCCTGTTTCCTACTGAACAAAACAATTAATAAACAGTTTGGCTACAAATTGGACCACATGGGATGTTTTAGGATGTGAGCTCTTTTTATCTGATGAATAATTTATGACGTGGATGAATCAACTTCCACCCTGCTTTCTTTACAAGTGTGAATTTGTATGTGAGTGCATTTCTGCATGAACATGAGTCTACACTGATATTCAGCTGTTGACACAAAACGAACTTGTAGCTGTGAGAATTGGGTATTTACTCAGCACATGTACTTCAGTCAGTCACATCAAAATTAACTGCCTTGTATTGTGTTGGTCCCTCTTGTGCCACATGGGCATGATGTTCTGGGTTTTGCTGTTGGTGTCTGGCAATGGGACTTTGACAGCAGATTGTTTTTAGGTTACAAAGTGGGGCCTTTGTGGGTTTGGCTTGTTGCAGAACGTCCTGTGCATGCAAGGCACGGTTTAGATTTAGAGAGTTTTGAAGCCAGGTTTGCAGCTTAGGGTCTTTCTTGTATTTTTCAATCCATTCTCTAGGAAACTGTTGCGATCAGAGAGTACTGTTGTAATGATGAGGCGTTGAGTCTGCAACAATGTTTATGTGGGTGTCATATGTCAAAGTAATGTCTACCTTAGTGTCTGGAACAGTGATTTCCCTGCAGGGAATTGCATCTTAATGAGACAATCAGTGTTATTCACTTTACCAGCCAATGTTTTTCAAGTTATGAATGATCACTGTACATACATACACATACATATTCATGCCAACCTGTGTGTGTGTAACTGCATACATATGTGACAGCATTCTGTGTTTGTGACTTGAAATCAAGGGGGGAGATGACGGGTGAGGAGGTATTGTCGACAATTGTGGAGGTGGTGGTGTGTGCTTGTGGGTGTGATGGAGAGGGTGAGGGGGTGAGGGAATGATGGATGAAGAGATGGCTGGAAGGATTATCGGGGATCAGCCCCCAACTGTCGATTTTATGTCAAGCCCAATGCCTCTCAGCTTCAGGCACTGAAGTGCTGATGACTTCCAGGTTAGGGTACATGAATGCATGTGCTCGTGTGCATGTGTGCATTTCACCTGATAGTGAAAATGAGAAATGGTTGGAGGAAAGACGGAAAAAGGAAATGTGGGGTGCGAAAAAAAAAAAAATCATGGAAGGTGGAGACTAGATATGAGGAACAGGAGAGGGCTGATGAGTTTGTCTGAATATGATGGTTGAAGATAATTATGGAACGAATGGCAAGGTTGACGGATAGAAGAAAATGAGCAAATAATGAGCACGACCAATGAGAGGCAGACAAGTACAATAATGTATAAGGAGAAGAGATGACAGACAGGGAAAACTGAGAAAAAATCAGCAGAAAAGGTAAGGACAAGAGCAACATCCCCCTATCCTATCTGCAAACCCCCCACCCCCCTTCCCCACAAAACACACACTCAGTCACACATTAACACACTCACCCATATGCTTCTCCTCTCTGAGGGGGAGCCATAAAACAAGACTGCCAATTGAAGTCCCGGCACAGTTACAGAAAAGCCGGCTGAAAGCTGGAGGAGGTAGTAAGAGAGAGAGAGCAGAGTAGATCGCAGCGGCAGTCCCTCAACCAAGCAAGCAGAACCCCGGCGCACACGTCTGCACCGGTGGAGGAAGATGAGAGAAGACAGGAAAAAAGCAGAGGTGCAACAGACACCAGCAAGAAACTCTTCAAGATTAAGAATCCCAGATTTACTCCAAATCCACCTGAGACGAACTCTCAGCTGTTGATTTTTAAACACACACCAGCGCACTCACACAGCTCCCTTAGTAAGCGCTGTCGCAATGACACCATCAGCTGCAAAGGCTCCTCAGGCGGACGGTGCAAGAGGAGAAATGAACACAAGGACCTCCAGAACCTCCTCCCCCCTCCTCCTCCTTGTTCTTCCTGTTGTACCTCCTGCTGCTGTTGGTTTGCTTTTTCCAACTCTTCAGTCACACACAGACAGACAGGAAGATCCTTTTCCTCATTTTGCTTTTTTTCTTTTGTTTTTATCCCGTGCTGTGTGCTGCTGCAAAGTCTCTCCTCTTTCTGTGTCCTTCAGTGTCGGACTGACTGGCTGCTGCTCCACAGCGCAGAGAAGCTGACTGCATTTAGCTCCCTCCCTCTCTCTCCCCTCTACTCCAGCACCCCCTCCTACCTCTCTCCCTCTCCTCTGCTGCTGAATGTGTCTCCATGCCTTTTTTGCTCCATCCTTCAATTCAGTCTAACCTTTTTCAGACTTTCACTCTCAGTCAAAGCTGGATTTAGAATCCACATATCAGGATGTAAGTTTAGGTGGTGGCTTTTGGTTTGTGGTTCAGTGTCAGATTTCACTTGTTTATGTTAAATCTGCAACATAAAATATATGTAATATTTGTAATCAGGCTATAGCATATCTTTTGCTACTTAGTGACAAATCTTTGTGATGTAGAATGACAGTGAACTGCACTAAAGCTGTAAACATTAACCACAATGTCCACAGCTGCCTTTTTTAACCTTTTGTAAAGGGACTGTGTCTGATGTATTCATATATACTCTTAAGCACAGTACTAAATACATTTTTTTAGAACCAGCTAATGTGGCGGGTAGATTCCCATTCATTCTTCAGGGAAAGTAAGCCATATTGAAAGAGCAGCTGAATGCATTTAAATTATACAAGTTGCTTTTAATACAACATTCTCTCAACATTTTCTTTTCAAGTGAAGATTAAAGTAACTTTTGCTTCTATCATATTTTTTAAAATGGTACTCGTTAACTGGCTGATTTTCACAGTTTGGTAACGGCCAATTCAGCATCCGTCTTGCATCCTGTCTCTTCTTTGAGCTCTCTCCAGTCAATAAAAGCCATTTGGATGTTGACTCTTTTCTAAGGGCTTGTGAATGCCCTGCCTCAGCACACAAACATGTGTGCATGTGTGCACAAACACACCTGAAGTGTCAAATAGAAGAGTCTTAGAGCCCAGACTCCACTGGGATGACATCAGTGGAGACAGGTGTGGCTGCGTGAGGATGTAGACACCTCCGTATCCTAGCTGGACGCAGCAGGAACTCCAAAACATTTCAGTTTCCTTTGATATAAATTTGAAAAAGAATTCATTCTGATTTGATATGTATCAGTTTCACATTTGAAGTAAAAATGCGATTAACCACATTTTATTGAACTTTCAGAATTCACAACATAGTCAGCACTTAACAGTTGACAAAACAACACACTTCAAATGATTCAAAGCAGTCATTTATATAGATCACAAGACATCAGAGCAAATTAAACGTTACTTAGATTAGTCCAGACCCACGTACAGCATTGAAAATTCTCTTTATGTGAGCACATGACTTTGATGTTAAAGTTAATCACATATCTGGAGGGATATGTGAGCGGAAGACATTATGTCACAAACAAATTAACAGGGAATAATTAATTAGATGACATTATGCCTCAGACTAAAACAGTTGTTACTTAGGAAGACTAAAACCTGAATAAAACAGGCCTGTGAATATATAGCATCAAGAGGCTAGAAAACATTAACTCTAGGGGTGTTGAATTTATTCTTTTTGCTATGCACCAAGATGCAGACATGGATGATTTTGCATTGATACAACAGAACATAATAGACTATAATAATGTATAAGTATATATTCTGCAGTTGCTTGTGTGTGTGGCATGATCTAGCATACAAGCAAGTAAACATACAGAAAATACATCAGTATCTCACTGGAAATACAATCATTATCTCAGGGAAGTTGTGTAACATTACACACGAAATGTGTAAAAACCGAAACGTTAGCTTGCCAATGGTATTTGTCATGAATGTTAGCCTTAAGCTAACATTTCACATGCGCAAACGGACTAAGGGGATTTAAACAACTTGTCCATAAACAAAAGTTTACCTCAGCAATTGTCTGTGTTCAGTTACAAATTGACTAAAGTAAGGTAAATGTTTTTTCTGACTATAAAAGCGAACTTAAAACATCTTAACTTCCACATTCTGTCTAAACAAACTTCGAAAAGACTAACAGGACGAAAATTTGACAACAATGTCTGACTGCTTGTATTCATTTTAGACAGTAGCAATGTGCAGTGATAAAGAAAACACAAAGTGATGCATCGTGAGGCATCGCTGAATCAAATCGAATTTTGAGACAAGTGAAGATGCACAGCGCTAATTAACTCACATAGGGATGTTTTATTACATGCATGGCACTCACAGAGATAATATATCTGCAGTCTGTTTCTGATCTCACTCTTTCCTTCCTTCATTTCCTGGATCACCTGGTTGATTCCCGAACCTTTTATTGTCCAGCTGTGTTTGTTATTCAACTTGTGAATCAAAACATGACAGCAACACCAGCAATTCGATGTCAAGATGACATTACATAAACTAATTAACAATTTTACATAACCTACACAAATAATACACAAATATGCCTCTACAGGTAATAAACCAAAACATTATGAGGGAAATAGACTTTCCTTGGAAGCAGTTGGTTGTTTGATTGACTTTAATTACACTAGTGAGATCCAGGGGTGAAACTCATTCGCCCTCCTCTCTCTCCATTCTTCCAGCACAACCTCAAGTCACTTTCTCAGCACCAGGTTGTCATGGGGGTGCCCACTCCACTAAAATGAATGAGCAATAATATGGAAAACAGGTTGGGCTAAATGATAGATTTTTTTTTATTCCCCCTCCTGTTCTTGCGCTCTAACACAGATTGTGCCCACCTCTCCCATAGCAAAAGTTGCCTCTGCTCCTGTCTCATCTCTTGCATTGTCATTTTCTATTTTTTTTCCTTGTTCTCCAATAATGTCCTTTTGCATTTCTTTGCTAAATCAATCATTGTGCAGGTTCAAAACGGCCACTGTGTTGATATCCAGTTGCTGTCATATGGCACAATGCTGTAAAGCAAAAAGCAGCTGTCATTTAATGCTCTGAACTGGACAGAAAAAGTTGTCAAGTGGTTATCCTCGTTTCTTTGACTAGGGATGCTTTAGGGCAACAACTGCTCCAGGAATGTGCGTAATAAATATCTGTGTACCATCAAAAACAAATCAAAAGCACAGAGTTTTACGGTTCAAAACTTTTGTAATTTCACTGTAAACTTTTGCTTAGTAGATTTCTTACATTACATACATATTTAAATGGTCTTATATCCTCTTTCATCATTAACAGCCTCACCTACCTCTTTCCTTTTTCTTGTAACCAACCTTGTTCCTTACACCATCCATGATTTTGGTTTTGTTCTACACATCCTTTTTTAAATTTTACTCCTCATTCAGGTGCACTTTATTCAGGCAGATAAACAACACCAAGTACACTAAAGTAAACACACAGCCTTGTGAATATAACTATTTCTAGAAAATTCTAAAATAATTTCTCTACCAAAGGTTTTGTTTAAGCTTAATCCTGCCAGGTAGGTTTGAGCTTAAACAATAAATTAATGAAATCAAGCAGACATTTGTTTTGAGCTCAAACCAGATGTAAGCTATTATGCCAAAACAGGCAGAAATAATGAAAATGATAACTTTTTGCATTGCCAGAACCACCTTTAAGACATGCAGCAAAAAATAATGTTGACAGGATTTCAGTCAGAGTGTCACTAATTTATTCAATCACAAAATTTCCCATGTTCCAAAGGCCATGTGCTCTGATTGTGCATCTGGATACAGAGGTGTCATGACGGTACCTCTAACATAGAAATATCTTGAATAAAATGTTGTATCTTTAGGAAAAAAGAAAGATTTTCAGGGGTAGAAACTCTCGAATTAGCCTACAGGGACTACCATAGTGGAGAGCCTAACTGTATTGATCACACTTTTGTGTGCAGTTTCTCTTAAGGCAGCATCGAGCTGTGTGTGTATGAGTGTGTTTTATATATATATATATATATATATATATAATTTGCATTAAATTCCCTAACACATTATTTGCATTAAAGTGTATAGTTGGTGTTGCAGGTTTCCCAGCCCCCACAGCTCTCAGCTGAAACACACGCAAACTAAAACTTACTGAAGAAAATTGTTGGCTGTGAAAGGAGCATTTAGACCAGTTAAATTGAATTGGTTAAAACACTGTAAACAAAAGAAAACTATAATTATCTTATTTCTTCAAATAAAAATCTAAATTGATTTGAAAGTTATGACTCTTATGATGGCCAGGGGTAGAGATGACATGAACAGGACTCCAAACCAAATATGTAAGGCAGGGAAAGAGGGAGGGAAGAAAAGAGTGACAGAGAGAGAGAGAGAGATACCTGGCATTGCAATGTGCATACCAAATTTTTACCCAATAAATTTAATGCAATAATTATCTTGTTTTAAATATTACTTCAGGGTATGTGTGTTGTTCTGTGCGGTATGCATGCTCATCTTTCACAATGGAAAGCCCTGCTAAGAACAAGAGTTTCTGTCCAATTAAATTCAGGGGGGATTTTAATTCATTACAAGAATGCAAGAATAATTAAGTGTGTAGTAACAGCTTGACGAGGAAAAACCTTGTTAGCTTGCTCACTGCTTTGTTTATCCAGCCACTTGGTGCACAGGGTGATGTTTATCCGCATTTTCTTGCAAGAGTTAACCTTTTTCAACAAAATTAAGGTTTATTCTGAAGGGTGGAGTTTTGCAAGGCTACAGGACATCACAAGGATTTAATGAATGGACTTTTGGATGACTTGCACATGATCCTACAGGTATGTCAAAATAAGTTTCATGTGTTAATTTGCGCTGTTCCAGATTTTGTTTTGAAACATTTAAGTAAGGCATTGCAGAACTCAATAAGCCATGAAAAATAAAGGAAATGAGAACATCTAATAGAAGTCTGCCCCTATACAGTGCTGGTACCCTAAGTAGTGATGGCCTCAGCTTCCATGTATAGAAATACTGTATGTTAAATGTGTTTTTTGTAGTTGGGAACATACTCATTTCATGAGCTTTGCAGGCAAACCTGAGCTTGGAGCTGCTGGTGAAGTTGGTCTTATCTGTTCTAGTCATAGTTTTTTATTAAAGTTATTTTTAAACATCTATATTTAATGAAGATACCTCTTTTAAGATATCAGTATTAACAGGGCATTGATGTGTTAAGCTATTGCTTATGCATTATTCAGAAGTGCCTGCAAAGATGACAACGAAAACATAATGTGCACATGTAATATTTGTCATACACACGAGATTGGACCGTTAATCTAGTGTGGTTTAAAAATGTCATAGTCTAAGTTTCCTAACAAAATCACTTTTACTGCAATACTTAATAATATATAATACTAGTAGTATAAAACACTGCTCTGGTGGATGGAAGCTTTTCTTCCATGTTTCATTTTGTTAAATGCAAAACTCTGAGAAGTTATTCATGAAGATTCAATTTTACTGCAATAATTCATTTATCATCTTGAGAAAAATATAGTTTGTTTTTTATTCTGCCTGAGGAAAACATTTTCACTAATGTACAAGAGCACCACATAAACCCTTTGAAAGCCCTTCAGTTCCTAATAACAACTGATCATTTTGCCAATAAAAATCATATCAAGCTAACAAGCCATAGTCAGACATAAAGAAGGAGTTAATGCTGCAGATGCTTTTTTTATTATTATTATTATTATTTGATTTAGATACTAGACAGAAAATAAATGAAACAGATAAATTAAAAATAAATAAATGAAAAAAGTGTGGTTGAATGTTTGTAATTGAAACATTTGAGGAGAAACATTTGGAGATCACTGTCAATGATTTAATAAATAACTACATCTTTCAGATTCCTCCGACCAGCTTATTATTTGTCCATTTTACCACAATTGTGCTTGACTATCTGATGATGTTGCTGCTGTTGTGCCACAGTTCAGATGAGGTCAGTTTGCCGTCATCAAATGCTGCTTTCAATCCCAACAGTGCTTCTTGAGATGCACGGACACATTCAGTTGCCACTAGTTTAACAGAAATCACTGTGTATCTGGCAAAGGTTTATATAGCAGATCCTTTTTAATCTCATAAGATGCAGAGACACCTTATGGCACATGCCCCAACACCTTCAGGTACTTTCAGAGGTGTTGGGAGATTGTCATTCCTCTAAAAACAGGCTCGCTCCACAAGCCTTGCCCTTTACAGAACTTCCAATGAGGCTTGCTATCTCTACATTTACCCATGAGAAAATCCTTTTTAAAATGTTGATTGGTTAGTTAAATTCATGCTAAAAGAAAAGATGTCTGCAGAATGGACAAATTTCTAAAAAATATGAACTCAGAGATATATTGTATGCAGTTTTCTGAAATAACTTAAGAAATAGACTCTAGTGTACACACAAACAAACATAAACAGCCAATAAAGTCTACAGTGGGTTCTAAGAAGGTAAACATTCCAGTACTGACAATAGGAAAGCTTCAGGGGGAAATCTTTTACCAAATAAAAATCCTCTTTATTTTCTGGATGGCTGAGGACCTTCTCTGCTTCTTGTTTGGCCTCAAGGGACAAAAAACAGAGTCTCCATGAACCCAAAGACAGATGTGTTTAATAACATAAACACCAAATAATTCATGAACGTTTCAAATAACTGATTGTATGTCTTCTGGATTGTTAAGCAGACAGAAATATAGTGCAGCATTCATGCTCAACAGACTCACATTCATGTTAAATGTATGCATATATTTATCATTTCTGTGCTAAGATTATATTAAATAATGTATTGTATCTATTAGGATGTGGCTGCTTCCAACCCCAGTCACTTTGAACAGGGTTATACTTTCTGGTTTTCTCCTCTTGTCTCGACACGGGTGGTAATTTTTAAAATATCAATGCAATATTTATGTGCCGGTTTATAGCCGTGTTTGATGAACACAATTCCTCACAAACTCTCTCTTGGATGGGAATTTGCATTGTTGTATCCTTTCTCACTGATGAGCAGAGGGCTAAATCACACCAAACTTACCTGTTGCAGGGAATTTAAAATGGGATCAAGTTTATCTGGGTATTAAAATATAAACAATGTGAAATAGTTGGTAAATTTGGTTAATTTCTGGAAATTACTTTGTTCTGTAATGGTCATAGTTTGCCTAAACACCCAGACTGTAAAGAATGTTTGGGCCAAGCATGACCCACATCTACAATTTTCTTTGGCCCACATTTGGCTTTGATTGATGCAGTTGATTCAGGCTAAGTGTGTCCGCATAAACCCAGCCACATATCCATTAGACATGTCCCAAATATGTATTTTTGGTAAGCTTTTATGCTTTGTGTGGCCCTCAAAACACTTTCTGCAACCCATTTCAGCTTATGACATACAAGGCATGTTGGCAACATAACATACCTTGACCCAAGTTCAGTCCAGCTCATGACCTTTGGGACACAGCTTGCCTGCATGGAGTTTTAAAACATACTTTAAACTCCTTTTATTGTGATAAGGAACTCAAAACACACCTGTAGATGTTATCGTGAAGTGCTGAGATTTTTATTAGTCATTAGCTTCGCTCTTATGTTGAAAAAAACAGATGTTATCTGTGGGGAATAAAGAGCAACTTTAACAATTTAAATAAATTGGCATTTGGCTTATTTGATTCTAAAGTAAGAAAAACATGATAATACATTTTGAAAACCATCATGCTGGTCTTAAAATCCTTTCAGATGTTTGTCTTTAGACTGGCAGGTAGAAAAGAAACATTATCTACCTGAAATAGTCATTTTTCAATAACCCCCAGACAGAGGCTCACGTACCGTATAAACCTTTGAAATGATTCATGTGAAAGTATTTTTAGAAAGCTGCAGATTTGCTGCAAAACTCTGTCATGGAGGGGGTGAATGCAAAGTTAGACCCGCAGAGATGAAATAACTAGCAGAAATAAACCAGTTTGAGCTTTAGGTGTAATGGGGTTTGTAGGCATGTGTTTTTTCTTTAACCTCACCTTGCTCAACTCCCAGCACAACCACCCCTTTCTCTCTCATAGTTTTCTTCAGGCCTTTCTCCTCCCTCTCTGCTTACACTGCATCTGTCTCACTGCATTATCTCGCTCTGTCCTCATCTATCTTTGCTGTTTTCTGTGCCTCTTTTTCTACTCGGCTCCCTGGGGTCAGCTGAGTGTAGGAGCACCCCCATCCTTTAACAGCAAAATCACTGATAGAGATAATCTTTCATTTTTATTTTTTATTATTTCCCTAAATTTACTTTCAGTGTTTATTTATTAATAAATACACACTGGGTTTTTTGACTACATTCATTAAAGTAATTTTATGACAATTCAGGATAACACTGTTTTTGCCGAACACTTAAAACTGACAAAATAATGTAGATTGATGGTTTTTGCTGGACTGGGACGAAGACCCAGAAGATAGAAAATGTTGATGAGGCTTGCACTGAATGACAAACTCAGCAGTTTGTGTTATGACAGACTGAGACGTGTCATTGCAGGACCTCATTTCCACCAAGAGGAAAAGTTAGTGATGAGTTTGCAAAACTTCATTAAAAAAATAAAAAAAATATATATTTTTTTACAGTCACCATTATTACCAGCATCACTATCACAACTACCAGCTTTCCCTTTAACTTGGAAAAATGTCTTCTTTTAACTGGATTTAAACCAAAGACTTGTAAAGTTGCTCTACAGCTACATCCCAAAGACTGTAATTCACAAAGTCAAGCATAAATAACATAATAGACATGTTACATTTTTAAGCACCTTTCAAGATAAAATCACAAAGTGCTTAACAACAAGATAAAACACCAAATAACAATAATACAGAGAGAATAAAAACAAATAAAACTAAGTAAAAGCAAGTTTAAAAAGATGTGTTTTTAGCTGCTTTTTAAAAGAGATCATGGAGTCCACAGATTTGAGGCCTAGAGGAAGGGAGTTCCAGAGGACAGGAGCCACTGCTGCAAAGGCTCTGTCCCCCTTAGTCCTCAGCCGTGTTGGTTTAACAACCAGCAGATCCTGATGACTCGATCTCAGGGACCTGCTGGGCACGTAGAGCTGTAGGAGATCACTGATGTATTCAGGTGCCTGGTCATGTAGGGCTTGATATGTAAACACCAGAATTTTAAAATGCACCCTGTAATAGATGGGCAGCCAGTGCAGCTGGATTAGTAGTGGAGTGACATGGGTGAATTTAGGGGATTTAGTTATCAGCCTTGCAGCAGCGTTCTGAACCAACTGGAGACGGTCAAGCGATTTTTTGTTTAAACATGTAAAGAGGGAATTACAGTAATCCAGTCTGGATGAGATGAAGGCATGAACGATCATCTCCATATCAGATGATGAAACAACTGGGCGCAGCTTAGCAATGTTTTTGAGGTGATAAAAACAAGAGCGAGTAAGTAATTTTACATGTGCATCCAAGGACATTGCAGGGTCAAGGGTCACCCCAAGGTTCCTGACCGAGGGCTTAATGCATGAGGCAAGTGGGCCGAGACTCTCAGCTATCTCAGGTAAAAATCTGTCAGGGGCACAAACAAGGACCTCGGTTTTTTCATCATTAAGTTGAAGAAAGTTATCATTCATCCAGCTCCTGACAGCATCCAAACACCCAAGCAATGTCTGAATCTTAAAAACATCCTGAGGTTTAAAAGAAATAAAAAGCTGAATATCATCAGCATAACAATGATAATAAATATCTTTAAAAGAGCCGATAATGTGCTGCAGAGGCAGCAAATATAAAATAAACAATAAAGGACCCAGAACAGACCCCTGTGGAACACCAAAATCAAGAGCTGAAGACGAGGATTTAAACTTAGCAGCAGCCACGGAGACTAACCTCCCAGAGAGATAAGAGGAGAACCATTTAAAAGCAGATCCTGAAACCCCCACCCAGTGTTTCAGCCTGTCCAGCAGGACATGATGATCTACAGCACATATGTCAAACTGGTCCAGCAAAGGGCCGTGTGGCTGCAGGTTTTTGTTCCAACCAAGCAGCAGCACACCAGATTTGACTGATTCAATCAACTGATCTCAGTCTTCAGACAGCTGATTGGTCAAACTGTGTGCTCTTGGCTGGCTGGAACAAAAACCTGCAGCCACACGGCCCTTTGCTGGACCAGTTTGACATGCCTGATCTACAGTGTCAAAAGCTGAGGTCAAGTCTAGTAACAATAACACAGAGCAATGACCTGCATCGCTCTGCATCAGGATGCCATTGGTGACTCTAAGCAGGGCTGTTTCAGTGGAGTGAGCCCTGCGAAAGCCAGACTGAAAATGATCAAGGATATGATGCTTCTCTAAAGCAGCTGTAAGCTGCTTAGCAACTATTTTTTCTAAAATTTTAGAGATAAATGGCAAATGTGAAATAGGTCTATAGCTGCTAAAGAGGGAGGGATCGAGCTTGGGTTTTTTTAAGAGAGGATGAATGACAGCATTCTTGAAATAGCCAGGAACTTGACCAAGCAGCAGAGAGGAGTTAATTATTGTGAGGACACAGGGACCAATAGCCAGGAAGACGTCTTTAAAAAGGGATGTAGGTAGAACATCAAGAAAGCAGGAAGATGCCTTCATTGAGCCCACTAATGTCACCAGCTCGGATAAAGAAACAGGTGAAAATTTATCTATAATCACAGGCCGAGCTGGACTGGGAGCTGGCAGAAACACAGCTGACGGAGACAAAGAGCTTCTCACCGTTTTTACTTTATCAGAACTGAATTATGTAAAACTAAGTTACATAATTGTAATTGTCACTATATTTTCTTTAAATATATGACAATACAACGAAGATCATCTGAGCTGTCCTCAGTGTTGCAGAAGCTCTAGATTTAGATATTGTAATATGTTTTGCTGCACATCGCCATAACTGTCATCTTCTGATCTTCTAAAAAAGACGGCTGATATCTGTCCTTCACTTTAAGTTCTTTTCTGTACTTATCTTTTTTAAATGAAAGTCTAATGTCTGCTTTTTTAGTAGGATAATTAAAGAGTGAATTGTTTTAAAGTTTTGAGGATCTTTCTTGACTAAATTTATCAATAAGAGATTTTTCCATACTGCACTGAGAATGATCAATACATACAATCGTTTACATGGAAAAATATTTCTCCCGTTAAACTGAAATTAATCTGATCAGAGATTCCTGCTGACATGATCATATAGAGAAAGTAATCTGATTAGTAGTGTATTTACATGATGGAAAGATTTATTATGAACGTAACACTTTAAACACATTGTTTACATGGTAATGCCGACATGGACAATTCTGCGTCAATGCAGCAACAGAACAAAATTGATTATAATAATGTAATGTATATATTCTGCTGCTGCTTGCATGTGTGGTGTGATCTAGTCTGCTGCAACAGCTCGGCAGATAAGAGGCTGAATCCATTTTAAAACCTTCATTTAGGAAATCTGTAAAACTAAGGAAACATAGAGAAAATACACCAGTATGTCACTGTAAATACATTCATTGTCTCAGTGAAATCATGTAAGACTACTGTTACAGTCTGTCCTGCCACTCCTCCAGCACTCCCCTGTCCTGCCACTCCTCCAGCACTTCCCTGATTCTCAACACCTGTCCCTGATCCCAGCTCATCAGCATTAACCCAACCTGTCACACCTGTTCCCCATTGACTCTCCAGCCCTTATACTCCACCTTTTCAGTTACTCCTTGTCAGACCTTAAACCTCACACCTTATGGACTCACTCCCTCTCTGTTCCCAGATTCCTCAACCCTACTACCTCCTCCAGTACTGTTACCAGTATGTTTATCTTCCGAGTACTATTCTGTGAATAAACCTTGTTAACTTGCCTTTGTCTCCCCGGAGTCTATGTGTAACAGAAGGTCCGACCCAAAACAGAATGAGCTGGCCATATAAGGACATCTCAGAGCGCGACCATTTGGAGGACTGTTTGTTCCTGGCCAGGGACTCCTTCCTCAGTTGTCTGGCGGGGCCTTATCCATACTTTGTACGGGTGGCAGCAGCCACCAGGTTGGTGAATCTATGGACCGAGTACCTCACCTTTCCTGGAGCAGCTGACCTAGGGTTAGAGGCGGCTGTTCGAAAGGCCAGGGCTGAACTCCTTCCGCCGGTTTCCACGCCAGCGTCTCCGCCGGCTTCCACGTCGGCGTCTCCAGCGTCTCCTTCGGCTTCCACGCCTGCGTCTGCAGCGTCTCCCCCGGCTTCCACGCCAGTGTTTCCTGCGCCTCCCCCGGCTTCTACGCTAGTGTTTCCCGCGTCTTCTCCGGCTCCCAGGCTCACGTCCCCTGAGCTTACGTCTGCTCCGGCTTTACAGCGTCCGACGCCCCAGCAACGGTCAGCACCTGTTCTGCAGCCTCCTGTGCCTGTTCCCCGGTTCTGTCCGGCTCTACAGCGTCTGACGCCCCAACAACGGTCTACTCCTGCTCTACAGTGTCCGACGCCACAGCCACGATCAGCTCCGGTCCTGCAGCCTCCCATGTCTGCTTCCCAGTCCTGTTCTGCTCCGCAGCCTCTGAAGCCTGATCCCCGGTCAGCCCCGGCTCTACAGTGTCCGACGCCACAGCAACGGTCAATCCCGGCTCTACAGTGTCCGACACCGCAGCCACGGTCTGCACCAGTCCTGCAGCCTTCTACGCCTGGTTCCCAGTCCGGTCCGGCTCTACAGTGTCAGACACCACAGCAACGGTCAGTCCCGGCTCTTCTGCGTCCGACAGCCCCGGTCTGTTCCTGTCCTGCAGCCTCCGTTGCCTGCTCCCCGGTCTTCACCGCCTCTCCACGTCAGACACTGATGCCACGGACTGTTCCTGCTCGGTCTTTGACGTCTGCTCCACGGGCTGCTCCAGTATTACCTCCAACACCAGCACAACGGTCCTGCCCGGCCCTTACCAGTCCGAGGTCAGTTCATGTCTCCGAGGAGGTTGACTATTTCGACGCTCCTCTCCAACCAGTGGCTCCAGTCTCCAAGGGGGTCTCCAAGCGGGACACTCCTCTCCAGCCTCTGGGTCCTTCCTGTTTCCCGCTCCTGTCTGTACGACCTTCCCGTCACCAGCCAGAGACTCAGCTCCTGTCTGTGCGACCTCCCGGTCGCCCGCCAGAATTATTATTAACTTGTCTCTGTCTTCCAGAGCTCCTGTCTGCGCGCCTCTCTGTGCTCCAGCTTCAGTCAGTGTGCCTCCCTTCGCTCCAGCTTCAGTCGGCACACCTCTCAGGGCTCCAGTCAGCGCGCCTGCCAGGGATCCAGCTCCAGTCGGCGCGCCTGCCAGGGATCCAGCTCCAGTCGGTGCGCCTGCCAGAGATCCAGCTCCTGTCAGTGCATCCCTCTGGCTGTCCGCCAGAGCTCCTGCTCCAGCCCGAGCAGCCCCCTGGCAGTCCGCCGGAGGTCCAGCCTGCTCAGCCGCCGGAGGTCCAGCCAGCCCGTCCGCTGCCAGAAATCCAGCCAGCCTGTCCTCCAGCGCTTTGGTCTGCGCATGCCCATCCACCAGGGGTCAGCTCCAGGCCTACACGTCCTCCGGGTCCTCCTTCCATGACCCGGCCTTGGTCTGCTCGTCCTCCAGGTCCTCCTCCTGGGATCCGGCCCAGGCCTGCCCGTCCTCCGAGTCTCCCTTCCTTGACCCGGCCCAGGCCTGCTCGTCCTCCCAAGATCCGGTCCTGGCCTGCTTGTCCTCCTGGTCGCCCTCCAGCTGTCAGATCCCGGCCTGCTCGTCTTCCCACAGTCCGGTCCCAGTCAGCCTTGCCTCCCAAGTCCCGGCCCTGGCCTGCTCATCCTCCTGGTCGTACTCCAGAGACCCGGCCCTGGTCTGCTCGCCATCCGGGCCGTCCTCCCAAAATCCAGCCAGTCCGGCCACCCATGTCCCGACCCTTGTCTGCTCGCCCTCCGGGCCGTCCTCCAGAACTCTGGTCCCAGCTAGTCCGGTCTTCCAAGTCCCGGCCCTGGTCTGCTCATCCTCCAGGCTGACCGCCTGATCCCGGTTTGTGGTTGTCTCCCCCTTGTGGTCGTCCGCCAAAACTCCAGCTCCTGTTGTCACAGCCCTCCTGTCGTCTTCCCGGGCCGTCTGGAATCCGGCCTTCTGGAGGGGGGGGTACTGTTACAGTCTGTCCTGCCACTCCTCCAGCACTCCCCTGTCCTGCCGCTCCTCCAGCACTTCCCTGATTCTCCACACCTGTCCCTGATCCCAGCTCATCAGCATTAACCCAACCTGTCACACCTGTTCCCCATTGACTCTCCAGCCCTTATATACTCCACCTTCTCAGTTACTCCTTGTCGGACCTTAAACCTCACACCTTATGGACTCACTCCCTCTCTGTTCCCAGATTCCTCAACCCTACTACCTCCTCCAGTACTGTTACCAGTATGTTTATCTTCCGAGTACTATTCTATGAATAAACCTTGTTAACTTGCCCTTGTCTCCCCGGAGTCTATGTGTAACAATTACACATGACGATGTATAAAAACCGATTCTATGTTGTTTACCTCAACAATATTCTCTGTGTTCAATTACAAACTGACTTACAGGCAAATGTTCTCTGGCCATATAGGAGAACATGAAAAACATCTTCACAACATCAATATTCTGTCTGAACAGATTACGGAAAGACTGAAGGGACAAAACACACAGTTTGTATCAGTCAGCTCTCTGGCCCCATTTCGAACAATATGTTTAAGTGCATACCTGTAGTACATTCACACTGACATTTAAGCAGAAACTTAGTGCTCTTAAAGTACCCGGATGTTGCCCTATAATTGGCCAATAATAAATTAGTTACCGCTATCAACGCGTTTTTTTTTTTTTTTTTTTTAAACCTATATACATATATATATACATATATATATATGTGTGTGTGTGTGTATGTAGGCTTTAAAAATGTGTTGATAGCGGTAACTAATTTATTTAATAATTATTAATATTAATTAATATTAATACATCTGTGATTCTTCTGTGATGACAGTGGGACATGGAGGTGTCTAGAGGTAAGATGAAACAAGATGAGTCAGATAGCTCCATGGATGGATTTAAGAATAAAACGAACATTGATGGAGCTATCGATGGGTGTCGCCCCCATGCTGATACCCATCAATGTTAAAACACCCACACTTTTCCCGGTTGAGAGGGTTCCGCACTTGCTTTTTATATAAAAAAAAAAAAAAAACTCCTTTCCTGTGTTTTGCACAAACCGCGTCAGCTCTCTGGTCCTCTGATCAGCTTGTCTCTCTTGTTGTGTTTCTTTATTGTTCAGCAGATAAGGAGGAAACTAGTGGCTCATGGTTCACATTGTTATTTCCCCTAAAGTATTGTTTTTAGTGAGACTCTTGTGTAAGTTGACAGATCGTAAAAGGGATTTATATTTAAGCTATGCAGGGGTGGGTCCAGAAAAATTTTGATGGGAAGGCAGGTAGGATTTTATGAAATATTGAACTGATTATTACAACTAAAGTGACCATCTAATGTAAAAAAAATGTGAATTAAAACCTGTTAAAACAAACAGCCAATGATATATTTTACCAACAGTTGTTTACTTTGGGTGATGCTGCTGTAGGACGTTTATGACTGCTGCACATACCTCTACAATTTGATGATAAAAGGAAAAATGTGTTTTTAGCCAGATCATCAGTTTTATCAGAGTTTCTTCATCAGTATTGGCTGTTAAACTTCAGTCATCACATCTGGTGGTTTTATGACAGATATTTTCACCATGGAGACGGTTGGTGAGATGATGCTATATGAATTATGATCTAGAACATGGTAGAAATTATTTATAACAACATAAGAACATTATATGCTGCATTTACTGACCATTGGACATCTGACATTTACCCAAGTGAAGGTCAGTTAACATTAATTATTTTTAAGCATTGGCTTGTTCTGTTGATACAATAAAGTAAAAATGGGACAAATTTCAGGCACAGAATGGCGATTAATCATGATTAGTTCATTTGTAAGCTGTGATTAATCTTAGGAACTATTTTAATCATTTGACAGCCCTAGTCATAAGATGATATTACTTTTTGAGAAAGAGCTGAAGAAAACCTCCATACAGTCAAACTCTCCAAGTCAATTTGCCTACATTAGGTTAAAAAAAAAAAAAAGTGAAACCAGACATGAGGCAGTTCAGAACACAGGCACAGACCAAAGATACTCGAGTATAATTTACTCACAAACAGCAACAGTTGCCATTAATTAGGTCTTAACAAGCACAAAAGAGCAACTACTTAAAAGAAGAACAGTAACATGAGCAACTAAAAGTAAATTCCCTGAAATTAAAATATTTTGATTATGTGCATTACGTACACAAAAAAATTAAAGTTATTATAAATGCAATATGAGGATATGTTGCACCTATATGGGTATAGTGTCAACTGACTCTCAGAAGGAAAAAGAAACCTTATATAATCAGATCAGACTGAGTTTCTACTTCTTCTATTTGCTGAAAACAAAGGAACCCATGAAGAGTCTTAATTAAATGGAGAAAAAAAAAACATCAAACATCACACATTGACACTGCATTATCTGTGCCTCTTTCTTTATCTCAGTGGTGGTCTGGTGTAGTTTTCATCACTCCTTGCTGCCGTCCTGTTTCCACACAATCCCACTGTTCACACAGGAGAGTGGGAGAGAGAGAGAGATATGGAGGTGAATTGACACTCCACCCTGACTCCTGCTGCTCGCTGGCAGAATAATGATCAGCCGCTCGGCATGCCGGTCACATCGCCTACACTACCAATGAGTGAGCGTGCCAGCCAGCAAGCGAGAGAACAGGGGAGTAACAGAGGAGAAGGAAGGAGAGAGAGAGAGGCAACAAGGTGAATAACAGAGGAAGGAGAAAGATGTAGCGAATGAAGAACAGGAGGGGAAAAGAGGACGAGAGGTGGAGGATAAATGAAAGATGAGAGAGAGAACCAAGGGCACAAATAGGGAAGAAGCAACAAGGTGAATAATGTACAGAAGATGGAGGAGGAGAGAAGAGAAAGACTGAGACTGAATGGGAGGTCACAAAAGAGAAAAAATTAAGATGGAAAGGGAAAAATGTGAAGGGCTGCAACACAAACAGTGGATGCTAACTAAATTAATTCATACAGCATATGTCCATATAGTAAGTGACTTGTAAGGCCAAAACACACAATTTGTGAGTGTGTGAAAAACAGAATGTGATCAAAAAGTCCAGCTGTTGCTCTCCTACAAGTTGTCAGTCTTTTCTTAATCCCAGCTCATCAATGGACTGGCTAATCACAAACGAACCTCTTCCTCTGAAACAGGTGCTAAGACACCTGCTAAACGTGCTCTGGCCATTTCATCACAGCAGCAAAAAAACAACATTCAAGTTGACATAAAAATGGGGGAGAAGCTTGTTAAGGAAGGAGGATGCATGCTGTCACTGTCATATGGTACATTTTAACTCAAATCATGTCATCTTGATGCCTAAACCTAGACACATAGTGATTAAACACATTAAAAAAGTTAAATAAAAGAATGAAATAATGTGCACTTGTTTTTAGGCATTCTTGTCCAGTAATATGCTAATGTCCACCACTACCTTGGAAGATGAGAAACACTACAAGCACCTACCAAATATTAAAAAGTGCTTGTTTAAAGTGTAAAGATGGTCTTTTGTATCGTGGTTAGGTTATTCTCAACGAAATGAACTGCAAACACGTAAATGCCCTTACCTTGAAACACTGGGCACAGATTCTTTAGCTGTTGACTGCAGGGCTTTTTTTTACAGCTGAAAAGGCATGTTTAAATAATGAAAATAATTACAGGGACACTTGAATAGAGCAGAGTCAAAATTAATGTTGCCAAGAACACCTGTGGTGTACTGCAGAAAGCAGCTCTGATAACGCGCTCATAGACTGATAGCTTGCCAGTGGGTTGTCAACTGTTTTCTCTGCAATTTCATTTTATGCACAACTACTTAATATAAGTGTACGTGCTGCTTTATGATTCTTGGGATTCAACCGATGCAAAGCATTTTAGGATAAGGTGACCGCAGCATGTGCAGTCAACAAAAATCCCAAGGTCACACCAATGGAAAGCCTCTCTGCTACAATGAAGAGAGACAATACACTTTTTTTTTCTTTTTTAAATAGGCAACCTGTTTTAGCTTGCTTACCATTTGATATCTTAGATCTACTGGAGATTTGAGGATTATTTTCTGATGGAAATTCCATCTTATAATACAAGTCACCAGAATGCTTTTTATTTTTTATTTTATTTATTTATTCATTCATTTTTTAAAATTTGTTTGTATGTATTAGTTTTTGTTGTAGTCTTGGTATTAGTCTAATTAGACTGTAATTAGTAAACAGACTGAAACGAATGGGTCATTTTGAAGAAGCTGACAGGAAACTGTTGGATCCATTTTAACTGAATCAGGTGTGCTGGGGCAGAGAAACAACAAAAACCTGCAGAATAGCCATCTTGAGGACTTGAGTTTCACACCTCTTACCTAAAGGATAGGCTATTGATCACAATTAACCTCACATAGTTACACACTATTGTTCTTGAGAAACTGTTGGAAATGTAAGCGATGGCAGTCGGGGGTGCCGGCTGTTATGGCCACTGGCCTTTCTGGATTGGCCTCCAGGCTGTCACTCTACAATTGGATATGCAAATCTCGCTGTGCTGGTGCTGCCTCGGGATTGGCTGTGGACCAGCAGCTGCAGTTCCTCCTCTCCACCTCGCAGATTGGTTCCTACTGCTCTCACACTCCCCAGCTGGAAATCATGAGTGATGCCTTGCCCTTAAATAGAAGGACCTGTCATTGATCATGGCAGCTGTGTCAGTAGGACACAGTTTGCCTCTTCTTTGGTTCTCTGAGCATATTGCTTAACAGTTGTTAGTGTAGAAACCTATACATCTTGTGAACTGTTTTACTAAGAGCACAGTTGGTGACTTCTTGTATAATTTGGTGTCAGTGGACACTTTAGATAGTTTTGACGAGGTTTTGTTACCCTAAACGGTTTCCTGTACTGGCTGTTCAACAGACGGTTTGTTAAAACAGTGTGTTTAATTTGCGGATTGTAATTAGGGAGCTTCCTCATTAGGAGAGGCTCCCCTCTTTTGGTTTTTTTTTTGGATCCTTTTTCTTAGCTATTCTGGTTTTCATTTTGACTCTGATTTCTTTCGATGGGATTTCTTTGGTTAAGTTTCCTTTGTTTTTTTTTTTGTGTTTTTTTTTTTTTTTTTTTATTGTAAGCGAGTTATATTTTTCTGCCAGTTCCTTTTATAGGACACCCTTTGTTTGTTATTGTGTTACCTTACCTGAAAAGGACATTTTATGTTGTATTTATTTGTAAATAACAGTAACTTTTTAAATAAAGTATCGCTTATTTTATTTTTGTTTCCAGCTTGTGTTACTCCATCTCTTCCACCCCTAGACCAGAAGGGGTCCATAACACCAGTGATCTAGCTTTTCAAGGTTTTAAGGGTTCATTAGTCTCTTTGCCTGTATAGTTTAAACTCTTCAGTAATGCATGCTCAAAAACCACATTTTTGTTTTATTTAAACAAAGTTTTTATTTATTTATTTATTTATTTTTTTGTTTAGTTTGTCCACCATTACAAAAACCTGTTTTTTAAAATTTGCACTATGTTCACAGTATATGATTTTCAGTGTTGTCAGACTGGTAAATTGTTAAATTGATCACAACACACAAGGTACTTCCCTTGTGGCTGGGGATCCTAGTGTGTTCACAATTCACAGCTGAATTCTTCAGACTAAAGCCAAACTCATTTGACTTATCTTTAGCAATGCATCTAAATAATTTAGAATGTACAGAATTTGTTAGCTAATAGAAGAGGAAAAAAAAAAAAAAACTACCGAAAAATTTAAGTGTTGGGGGAAAAAAATCATTGCATTTGGTTTTATTATCATTAAGGCATTAAAATGTTCTGAGTTTAGCTCTGAAAATAGATACTGATCATTTACAAGAGACTGAAAGAACAAAGATGAGTGATTCTTCTACCCACAATTAAAGGCAGAGTGTTACATGCTGAATACTTGAACACATATTTGAACAAATGGGTCACGTTTTCACTAAGAGAGTATAATCACATGTGACACCAGTTGTGAAATGTCACTTGCACACAAACTCAGACAGTATGCTGCAGATGCCATGTGCCCCCAGCTTCAACAAAAGAAAGAGGCAATGGGTGAAGCTAATGCGAACCCAATGAGTGACTGACAATTATCATAAATTAACAAGACTGCTGATTCTCATTACTGTGCCACTGTGAAATTTGTGACAGAAGGTAAATGTGGCTGAAACTGCTGAATTTTGGAGCTCTGAAAAGACGACACCTTTAATGAACACTAAAGCTGCAGGGGGGAGCATTTTCACTGGTGTGGATTATGTGGATATTTTGCGGAAATGTGTGTTTTAAAGGTTACTAATCCATTTAATGCATTTAATAATACAATGAAATTGTTATTCTTAGCAAGTCTTGCTCTTTCCCAACATTTAATTTACTCAACACTGGGAGTGTCTCTTCAACTCTGGTCATTAGCCAGAAGTCTGCACATCCAAAAGGGTTTCAAGGTAAGCTTTGCATTTAAACACAACAAAACAAAGTTTCCTGAACTGGTGTAATAGTGTTGACTTGGCAATGTGGAAAATGTTGGAGTACCTTTTAGAGGATAAATAAGTAGTCAAAATGACCAAATGGGGCCAAATATACACGTTTACTTGCACATTTAAAACTTGCAAGAAAGCTTTTGATTAACTATCAGTATGAGCCAAATTGGGATGGAAATGTGTTTAGTGTACTACACTGTACCTGGGGGAGATACATTTATCTAGCCCTCTTAAATGCAAATTTTAGATTAAAAAAAAAAAAAAAAAAAAAACCTCCACATGCAGGAATATGCTGGAGTTCCAGATGGTATGTAGCGGCCAGATTTGTGTGAGATTGATACCTGACTGTGGTTCACTGCAACCAGGCTGTTGTGGGTAACAGGCTGCCAGTATACCAGTATATGAGCCCAGTGGTTACAAAGTGGTGAGTTATCTGGCTTGGTAGATAGGAAAAGGGTGCTATTAGTCTTCTTTACTTGGTTTTTTTGTCTTTCATGTCCATCTTGATTTATTGGTCCTCTCTTGTTCCCACATCACTTGTTCCATAAAACAGAGTCAAGATGTGTCTGTTTGTTATTATGTATGCTAAGACTGAAAACCCACCAGTTGAACCTTGGGAATTGGGTTCTTAAATCCAGTAAACATGCAGGGGTGAGGCCATTTAGGATCCTATATACTAGACTCAATTTTGAGAATAATTTCAAAACTCAATAGGCTGTGTTTCTAGAGAATCTTGCAATGATGGTACTGGAATGTTGTTTTATGCTGTTAAAGATTTTTAAAGCTTGTTTATTCAGTGATTCTAGAGATGTAATGACTATTTCACTGGCCTGTTCCCAACAGGTGATACAGTATGAGACGTTTGACACACCCATAGGCAGAAATTATCAGTCTGCAATTTGGTAGGTTGCATTTGATCATTTTTACCGTTTTCTTCATGTGTGATTGGAAGCTAAGGCTTGAATACAGAGTGACACCAAGATATTTAAATTCAGTTACTTTTTTAATCGATTCATTCTTAATGAATTGGAGTCTGCCACCCTAGATTTACAAGAGAACATATTTTCCGACCTATTGATATTCAGAGCAAGACTTGATTGATCAAGCCACTTAGTGTGGCTGCAACATCTGACAAACTCAGGAACCTTTTTAACAAATGGCAAATTTTCAAACTTAGCCATCAGACTGAGACATCAGCTCTCCACAATCTACAATGGCATCATTTCAGCTATGCCAAGGAGAAGTTAAACTGTATAAAGTCCTCAGATAAGTCACAAACCTCAGGTTATAGGCTGTAAAACATCAGTGGTTTTGCAGGCTACTGAAGTGAAACTTTGACTGAAGTTGACTGTCCTCAACCTACGTTGGATTCTATAATGAAATTTTTCTAAAGTAGACTTAAGAACCATTTATGCTCCGTTTACATACATATGTCTGTTTCAAATGTCACTGCCCTCTTGGTTCCATGCATGCTTTACTTAACCCTTATGTCAGTGTCAGACAATAACAAACATTGCAGCAGTAGACTATTTAGTTCACAGCCACAGATAATTATCTGTGCGGTCGTCTGTGTGACCATTAAATGCACCGTGGCTTTTTCTGCTTTGTACCTTTCGTGGGCCACACATCAGCTATACTGCTCAATACTGTCCCCACAGTTTCCAGTAGCACTACTCCATTTCATTGATCGGGTTACACAACCACAAGGGCCCAGAAAACTGACGATATTATTCACATAAATGATGAAGAAAATGGAAATAAAACATGCACTGTGTCCACCTTTAGTGTAGAGCATAAATGGGCCATGACATGCAATGAAGGTACAAACTTATTTTTCCAGTAGCAACTATCGTCATCCTCTTGAAGGCTGAGTTTTAGCTCCTGTCACCATGATAATTGGCCGTGGCATGCAAACCAGCTACCTTTTCTTTTGTGAGCAATGCCAAACTAGCCTGGAGGCAGGAATTGTGTAGATATATTTAATGAAGATGTAGATAATTAAAGAAAGGCAAACCTGGAATGCAAATGAGGCAAAGTTTTGCATCAGTGACTTCACTGAGAGAGAATAACTTTCTTTGTTATAGAGCTTGGGATCAGTAAGTTTATAGGTCTTGTATGTATAAAACAGGCTTTTTATAGAAATATACAGATACATACACAAATATGAGACACTATCAGTGTCTTATTGTTTCTTGCTATGTTTAAAACCTTGACCTTCTGTCCATTTTGTTGCCTATAACATTGTGCCGCTTCTTTATGTCCCTGGAGAGAAAAAGTCATAACAGACAAAAGCTGCCATACATCACAGTTGGTTGTGGTCACAGTTACAGTAACTCAGTTGTGTTGTTGTTGGGTTCACTCTGATGATCAATAGTCTTCAGTTCTTCTCAGACTCCACACACAATCTAAAGCCTTACTATGTGGACAACATTCTAAGCGTACGATACAAGAAATGAAAGTTTGGTTTGCCTTTATACTGCTTGCATAGTGGGTGTGCTTGCACATACTGCAGGCAGTGTGGTGATAAAACTTTAGGCTGCGTGCACTCATGTCGGCTCAGGGGTCACTTTGTCCTTTGCAGGATCAGCTATTTGCTGTGCTGACTGTTGCTTCAGCTGACAGACAAATGAAAATGTATTACTTGTGTATGACTATCCAGAAGACAAGACTAGACAAAAGACAAATATAAACCCGGTGACATGTCGGCATACAGATGCAGACAAAGGTATTTGTTTCAAAAACAAGAGTAGTAGTGGTCTCACCCCGGCAACGATCACCTTGTAGTGAGGGCATTTCATTACAGGGCCGCTAGGTATTTTAGAGTGTAAATATTAATCTAGCTTACTCAATGATGTACATGTTCTCACAAATTGATGTTTGATCAGAAGAAGGCAGTATATAACCTGCTCCTTTGAAAAAGCTAATTATATAATAACATGTCAAGTCATGTCTGTTGTTAGACATTACATACTTTTTGTGTTTTTGGTGTGTCACTGTGATAACCCTGCTGCAGAGGGATAAAACATCCTGACCTGTACTTTTGTATGACTCAGGAGTGTTTTGCAATGTTATTTCACATCTATGGTTTGTTCGTTTTAGTTTTTCAGTGCTTTGGGAGAAGGTTAATAAAACATTCTGAAGTTTAATACCTTTCTTTCGAAGAATTTTTAGTCACAGTGAGGGGTGACTATGTAGGTTGATGTTGATAATACTCCTTTTATACTCTTCCTTCAAAATTCTTCTGGCAGTCATGTCCTATAATACAAGCGATTTTCCAATCCAAACAATCACCTGCTTGGTGCGCATGCTCTATCATTGCATTGTGGTGTGTCAACACGCACCAGCCAAGCATTAACACCATACATACATGCATAGACAGTCAAGCACAAGGCAAGCATTTCTTCTACTTTCCACCTGTTGTCACCAGTGTGGTGACATACAGCAGCTCTCAAGAGGTTTAAAGCTGTGACAAAACATGAAATATGGCTTCAATATGTCCCTGCACTTTTATTTTGCTCCTGTAAACATAAATCACACATTGTTAAAGTGTCCAGCATAACACACCAGCTCTTGATAAGAGCATCAGTTAAAGAGCACCAGTGTAATACATATGTAATGTCATGAAAGAACGATTACATTTAGCCTGCAAAATTCAATTTAATACCAGATAAAGAGTGTAGGGAGCCATTAATGCAGGCCATTTGGCAGCACACACCATCATAACCATTACATGCTGGTTTTGGCTCACACAGAGCTGATAACTGCATGTTATGTGGGAAGAGGGAATACAGGGAGCAGGACATGCCAGCTTCCTCATCAATAAGTCACTCAATGAGGCAGGGATGGGACATTTTTAAAGATAGTGCTAAATAAAGCAATTTCACATCTTTTGTGACATTATATTAGCTCTGGTGACAATCACTATGTAACTGCAGTTAATGCCCCCTTATGAAGTTGCAGGCTTAGAAAGAGCTGAAAATAAGACCGCTCATTAATCAAAGCAGCAGATAATTTTTGACCTTTAAAGATTGGTATAATCCCTGGAAGTCCTTCTCTAAGCTAGAAGGTACACATTTACAACATGCAGTGGCAGTGATGGACAACTGAAAGAGAAAACTGGAGAGAGCTCCTCTTAATGAATTACTGGAGATGTCTATGACGAACGTCCAGTTTTAATATTTTGTTATTGTTTTATTGATTTAGGCACAATCTCAGAATGCAACTAGACAAACTAATGATTGTCGTTGATGCTCTACCCACAGATTAGTCCATTTTTATCACATAATCCCAATGTAATTAAAGCCACAGTCTTGTTTGAGTCTTAACCAAAGGGTTTTTGTTAACAAAATAACAGATTCAGAGCATTTGGATGTTTGGTGTGTGATGTGACAGTCAAGCGCTTTTATGTGTCCATTCCAACCTCCCTTCAGCAGGCTCAATTGCAATGTATAAATTCTCTTTAAAAAGGCAATTGGCTCTGATGGACATAACACTGAGTTATAGCATCTTGAAAAATTAGATTCCTTCCTATACCTGACAGTGGTTTAGGTCAGAGCTTATCATTCTTGACAGCTTACAAACAGCTCTCAGGATGAGCTTCTTTTTTGTATTTTCTCAGAGCTCCAGTCAGCAGCTGCTTTGCAAAGGTTACTGTAAAATATTGTTTTATTTATTAGTTATTATTTCTTTTTTTTATTTTATTATTTATTTTAGTAATATACTTTTATGGCAAGATTTTATTTAATTTATTGTGTTACATTGATCTTATGTAAGGCACTTTGCTTTGTTGTGAAATGTGCTATATAGATAAAGTGACTGACTGACTGAATACACATTAAAGCAGTTAAATACACATTATGCTGGTTCCTTTAGGTAGTTTCATACCAGATTGTTTCCTATATATTAGTCAATATAGGAACAATATAACACCAGGTTTCTGAATATATATATATATATATATATATATATATATATACAATTGTTTTTAGACTTTTCAGCAGTATGGCCCTACAATTGCTGTTTGCATCTCAATATTTTTATTTTTGTATTTTTCAGCCAAACAATTCTTCACAGCCTTTTTTCTTTTGCAAAGACAGCTACAAAGGAATAATCTCTTCTTTTGTGTGTAAAATCACAGATTCAATTTTCCTCAAAGGAGTCCAATCTGCTGTCATCAAAGGGAGATGCTCTCATTAATTTATTTTTCTGTCAGAGTTTAAATTTTATTTCCATCTATTGTTGTGAAAATGTATCACACTGCTCCACATTGCCTGCTACACAGGTGCACCAGGGCATGTTTAAGGAACTGTAGGTGGAGCTACTGTATTTGTCTGGTTCATAGCAGACACTAACTGTGGTCCTGGACAGAGCTGGATAGTAAAATGCACTGGAAGGAGCATATTTTTATTTATTTACATAAAAACAAACTCCATGTTCAAAACAAAGAGTGGCAGAAAGAGTAAGCGACTGATGCACAGAGAGAAAAAAAGAGTCAAGCAGCAGACTGATAAGCATTAAAAGCAGACACACAGAATTACACACAGTTTCAGCTTGTTTGTGTGAGCTGCATTTTTATCTGAGGATTTTAGCAGCGACTACTTAGTGTGTCTGTATGCGCATGAGTTTGTGTGTGTGTGTGTGTGAGAGAGAGAGATAGTGTATGTTTACACTAGTAGGGACTCATACGCTATCTGAGAACATACAGTTGCCTGAATCAATGTGTTTTACAATACAAGCTTAAAGTCTGCAGTGCAGCTTTTAGTAACTACCGCACAACTCAAATTTAAAGGTTTTTAACCAGTTTTTGATTTGTAATTTTTTGTTACCACATTTATCTACATAAAGCAGGCTAAATTTCTAAACACTTGATTAAAAACCCAGACAAATGCAAACACTGTTGCACATAACTTTGTCAAACTAGCACAGAAAGACAAAAATGATAAAAAAAAAAAATTTTTACAGAAATAAATTTTTCTAAAGGCCCATTTATGGCTACATTCACACTGCAGGTCTTAATGCTCAAATCCAATTTTTTAATGAAATCTGATTCTTTTACATGATTGCTCACATTATCATTTCAATGCGATGATGGTATGTGGCGCTGAAGTGACACACAAGTGCAGAAGATAACAGGACGTCACATAGTGGATTGGCGGTGACTGCAGGAGGTGAAGGAAGTCGTCCGCATGTGAGAATTGGGAAATTGATCTGTAGTAAAATGAGGGCTCTGAGAGTGAGTGTTTTCCTGAAGTGCATGCAATAAATCCTTCCCGGCAGGTGATGGTGAAGAGTGCCAAGAGGATGGAAAAGCTCAGAGCACTGACTGATGATTATGGATTATTTCCAGTGACTTGAGGATGAACAAAAATCCAAACAAAAGATCTGGGACAGGCAAAGAAGAAAAACAAGAAATAAAAAACTTCTGTAAGATGCTTGGACTTAGGAGATTTGGCCATAAAGTACCATAGCAAAGCAGATGAACTTGCACCAACTGAAGAGCAGATCCAGGCTTTAAGGAGGGAGCAATCAGCAGTCACAGTTGAGCTGCAGGAGCCATTAATCAGCACCTGGAAGACATACCCACGGGAAGGCAGGAGCAGGAAACAAAAGAACCACAGAAAAAAACCCACAAAATCCAGCTGCTCTGACATGATTCACGGTTTATTTTCTGGTTTCTTGTGTTTGGTTTTTGTCATGTTTTTGGCTTGTTCTTGGTTTTTGGTGTTTAGTGTCATCTTCTGTGTTTTTTAGTTTCCAGTTCATTGCTTTCTGCTTTCTGTTTGCCATGTCTGTTTCTGTGAGAGTTTAGTCCATGTTTTGTCACCAGAGTCTTTTTGTTTCTGTAAGCTAAAGTATTCTTTATTAAACCCTTCCACTTGCACAAGTCTGCCTCCTGCTGTTTCTGCCTGCATTTGGATCCTCACGTCCATGGCGCTTTTGACATGTTCTTCTTTTTCAACTGAATCGTTCACCAAAATACTGGCGCTTGCTTAGCAACCATAATCTTGACAATTAAACATAGGAAAGCAGCCATGGCTTCTATCTCTTCATCACTTTTAATTTATCTACAAAATAGAAGAAACTGACAGAGAAGGATCCCAACCAACTTAAGCAAAGTTATTTTTAAATATTTTATTGAAGTGATTTACTGAAAACTCCTGGAACTCAGTTCCCAACAAAAAGTTAACAAACTACTTTTTTCAACATCTTTTCAGAAAATCTCTGACTCGCCTTCCCTTTTTTATGACTTCACAAGAAACCCTCCAGTAACTCGAAGAAATGATTTAAATGATTGAAACAGCCAAAAACAATGCAAACATGAGACATTTATCAATGAAAAGAAACGGTTTGCCACTAATTGTATATTGTATATTTTACTTCTATTTTTTATTCATAGTTTATGCCACGTATGACACTGGACTACTGTAACAAAGCAATTTCCCTTCGGGGATAAATAAAGTTGTCTGTCTGTCTGTCTGTCTGTCTGTCTAATGCTCTAATCTACAATAAGATACTGTATGTTAACCACACCTGTAATCTAAGCACAATTAATGAGATGGACATGACCTAATGTGAATATAAGCAATAGGCTTTTTGCCAAAAAAAAAAAAAAAAAAAAAAAAATAGAAATCCCATTTGGAGGTTTGTCACACATGATTGACAAGTTAAGGATATAACTTCAGTTCTCATGACACTCAGTTCTTTCTAAACATGACTTACTTTAGGACTGCACCAAACAATTATGGTGTAGCATTTAAGAAAATAGAGATGTTGCTGTATGTCTTTGATTAGTCTTCTTAAAAGTAGTTTTCAAATTAAGTGAATGAGGTTACAGAAGCTATGCTTGAGTAAGCTGCATTTTGAATAGTCAAAAAAAAAAAAATTAAATGAATTAAATATGTTTGAACTGTCATATGTTTGCAGAACATTTTGTCCAAGTTATTTTCAGTGTCCGTAATTCTCAAAGTCCAAAGCAGCTTAAAAGCACTTTATGAAAACAACAACAACAAATCTGTGCAAGGTGGAGGGTTGGGGGGGGGAGCATATGGCTGATGTATCTAATTAGTTTGCTGCAAATTAAATATTTATTAATGCCAAACAGGTAAAGGGCAGCCTGTGTTTTCCATGTTTTCTATGTCCCCCATGTCCAGGAGGCTCTCCTTGGATGTGCATGGCATAATTTAATCTACACAATTTAAGTTTAAAGGCACAAATTGTGCTGTAATTTGTTCCTTATGGGTATGTGCACAGGACACAAGAGCAAGCCAAAATGTTTTCCATTGGACCCAATTGCCACCATGCTTATCTGCAAAGTCCAGTCTGTTAATGTATGAAAAAGCTCTACCAGGTGAATGCAGAGAGGTCTACTATCAAGACAGTCATGATTTATTTCCATGTGAGAGTTTGCAAGGTAACATAAAAAAAAAATGTATTCAATGTTACTTCAGGGCACATTACAGCCATATCTACACTTTCCACTTCTGAAATAAATTATCTTGGACACAAATAATGTCAAGTAGGTTGGATGCAAGCGTGAAAAAATTAGACTATGGTACATGATACAATTAATAAGATTTACCTCAGGAGTAAGGAGCCTCATCTTTACCAGTTCATCATAAAATGATCATGCACCATGTATAGTGAAAACTGAGCGGTGCATTAAAGCCATTTGCCTAGGGCTAACTTGCTGTTTAGAGCTTTGATGGACTTGGGGACAAAGGGGTTCTTAAAGCTTCTGAGCTTGCACCGGGAATATTCTGAAGTGTCTGCCTGAGGGAGGAAGCTGGTATCAAGGGGAGGACATGGGTGAGATCAGAAATACATTTTTGGACCTGTCTGATGATTGCTTTATCAAAAAAACATGGAGTAGAGTATTTCCTGGCTTCTGATTTTCATGGCTCTCTGTGTTAGCCTTGTAATCTGGGCTTTCAGCTGCATGCTAAAGCTGGCTCAGATGGCATATAGCAAAAATAATCTCATAAAATTACTGTGGTAGAAAAGGACAAAGACTTTGTTGTTGGCACAAGAAGCCCAAAGTCACCTGAGATGGTATATCTGCAGTAGGACCTGAGTGCAGACATGGGCATTTGTGCACCTGTAGGTGATAATTTTACTTCTGTATTATTTAGGACTTTCATGCCTTAATTACGATTAATTAATTGCAAACGTGGATGAGGACGAGATGCTTTCATTGGTGTTGTCGAGGCTTTTTGAGACAACTACCATTGTTGCAATATGTGCTCAAAAAAGTGAGATGCTAGAATGGACTATACGTTAGAATGTAATGCATGATAGAATTTAGGATAGAATTTCTCCACAATGTCGCTTTGATGATTTTGCCTTTGACTATGATATTAACAATAATCCAGAATTAAACACAGAATAAAATTATTTTCAGATAAAACATTTTATTTAACAAATTAAATGGCAGAGCTGAAATTTAAAATTTAAGCTTTTTCGTTTTTAATTTAACAACACGAAATAACGTCAACAGTGTAAAAAAAATAATACAATTACTCTTTTATCCTTTTTTTCATGCACATTTGTTTAAGAAAAATAAAATCAACAGTGCAAATTAGCTAAACAAAAGCAAAACCTACTAGTGTTTGGCTCTTATTACCATTTTATGGATTTTTGTTTTATTTTATGTGTTTAGTCTGTAAGAGTCTGAGTAAAAGTCTGGGTAAAAAACAATGGAAGGTAGACTCCATAAACCTAAACCTGAAAAGTCTTTAAGGTGAGCATTTTAATTTCCATTTCCTTCATCCATTGTACTATTAGAAAATATCTTAGCATGAAAATCAGTCAAACCTCCTCAGTCTCGAGAGCCAAACATATAACTGCTTACATACCCACCTGGAAGCATATCTATTCTGCTTTAGACTATACCATTTAGCCAAGCGATCAATTTACACAGTAACATTATTTTACACAAACATTAATAAATTAATTCAAAACTCATACAAACCACCAAACAACCTGAAAAAGATAACACATCTAATATTTTTATTTTATATGCAAAATAAAGAAAACTACAAATAAGAAAACCCTCTTCTTGGTTTTATCCAATGATCTAATGGGTGATGTCATCCACACCTGAGGTCAAAACTTGCTGGGCTGCCCATCACAAACACCTTTTCTGCAAGGCAGGTCATAACCTAACATGTACAGAAGCGTCACCCAAATAAAGAAAATATTAGGACCTTATGACGTTATAACATGATAGTTTATTGTAAAAACGTGACACGTTTCACGTTATGATGAATTTTATTGTAAGAACATGAATCAAAGTAGCCTACTGTATGTCGATGTTGCGTGTGTGTCTGAGTTGCCATAGAGTTTGTGTGCAGCTTTTGGTTTATATCATGTAGCAGCTATTACACCTATGGCTGTCTTCTGAAAATAAAAAAAAAGAAATTATAACGGCTATATGCACCGCTGGGACTGGAAGAATTAAGTTGCCAACACAAACAAGTCCTGTCTGTTTTAAGGGTGCAACGTCAAATTATCACAGTGTCCTTCAAGCCTCACAAAGTCTCTTCACTGAAGTACAACTTTATCCCATTTGGTAAATTGGATATTTCTCTGACCATAGCATGCTTCTTATACAACAACAAGTATGGTTTATAGTCCACGTTTTGAGTTTCATGTTTTTACAATAAACCATGACATTATAACATGATATGGTTGTATTTGCAAATAAAGACAACTGTAATATGTTGCCAACATAAACATACCAGGGATAGTGAGTGTAGCAAGGGTTCATGGCAACAGCAATGGCAAAGCCCAGTTAAATGAGCAAATATAAATAGATGGATGGATGGATGGATGGATAAAATAGATTAGCCACTTAGAAATTATGTTTTGTTGTTGTTGTTGTTGTTTTGCTCTTTTACTTTTCTAACCATTTTTCTAACCACAAGGCAGTGCATCTTTTAACTCCTGCATTGAACAATAATAGAAACAAAAAGAAACCAGGGGCCAGGATTGTTTCATAAGTGTTGTTTCCTCTATTATTTCTTTACTATTCATTTAGAGATTTTTCAGAAATGTTTTACGCCATCTCTTAGCAGCAGGTGCACTCAGTTATCAGTCATCTGCTGCTGTAGAAACAAACATTCAGCCGATCTTCCCATAAACATATTTGTCAAAAACATTTATCACCTCATGCCAAATGGAGATACTACAAATATCCACAGGCATAATATTTCTGTTTGATTTCCGCTGTCAAAAATGGCCCAATTTTTTGAGTTTGGAGGATTTCAAGCACTTCTGAAAGGAGTGATAATTCACTAACCACAGTGTCTCAACCAGGCTACTTTTCTAGATAGTTTAGATTTGAGATAAAGCAATGAAACATGTGACAATTTAATTGAGGTCTTCTCAGGCTTCATGAAAGATATGAAGCTGCAAAGACACTTGAGCTGTCAACTGATAAGTGCAGCAAATGGGAGAGATGCATTTCAACAGGATGCAAAAACAAAAAGGATGTTATTTTGAATCACAGTGATAAGTCCAACATACCATGAAGGTTTCTGTCAATAACTCATCATCATCTTTATTTATTTAATTTTCCTTGGGACACAAGTCAGAGCAAACAGGGCCTGATTTGGAATTATTTCTTCACAAATTCATGTCTTGAATGGTAGAGCAATATAACCCAGATGGGTAAAAACAAACGGAAAAACTCACAATAAACAAGCAAAAGGAAAACAAACAAAAGTGAAGAAATGTTGCTTGTTATATAAATCACTTCTGTGCTGAAAACAGGTGACAGTCTTTAGTAATAAGAGATGCAGATTAAATTTGTTGAGACATTCTTAGGCGCACATGTGTATGTGTTTGTCTAATGTAATTAGCTTTTTGGATGTTACTGTGGTGAGCCTACTAAATCTAATTAACCTTTTATCTGAGAAAAGGTGCAGAGCATGTGGCAGCCTCGAACAGGTTGAAATATGGTTGCATGCTGTGTTGCCTGATTATGCCACACTAGAGAGAAGGGTCAGTACACAGAACAGATAGCATCCACTTATAACGGCTGCAGGATCACCAGTATACAGGTGTTTTTAATACTGTACATCTCAACAGGACAATGCTATATTATTTCCTTTGTGTGTACTTTTCTTTTTCATAGGCTGACTTTTAAAGCGGTAACTATTTGTCTCTATTCCTGTACTGCACCTGTATACCTTTTACCTTAATTCCATCTGGGTAATTCATCAGGAAGAAAAAAAAACTGATTAAAGATAATTTCTAGAAGAATCAACATGAAGGTAATTGCTTTCACGGGTAATACAGTGATTAGGTGCATTCTGGTAAAAGAATTCTTTCATCAAACAAGTTTCATATTTTGGACAAATTTAAGTGTAAAATGTTTTTATTTTTTCTATGTTTTTTTATGGGGGACCCATCCAAAAAAAAGTCACTGTCCTTTTGGGAAATTACTGCATGGATGATAATGTTTCAGCTGGCAACAAGTTATCTAGCTCTAAGTGATGCAATGAGTAGCTTTTCAAGTTGTTTCAAAATTAGATTTAAGAACTAATCAGTGTATTATTTAAAACTGGAGGGATAGTGAGGCATCATCATCATGGCAGAAATGTTTGAATGATTGTGACCGACGATCACTTAAATGTTTGGTGAAATCAAATTATGAAAAAAAAAAAATAATAATAATAATTCATTTTTGATAGTGAAAGTAAGAAAATGTCTACATGGACATTGAAGTAAAAAAAATAACTCAGTATTATTTCAAACAGAATTATTATGTTGATTAGACCAATTTTACTGTCAATGGAATAAAGCAATTATTTAATAATGAGGACTCCACAGGTGAAGTTTTAAGTTTTGTGGTTTCTAAGATTATCAGCATTTCATATGGAAGAATTACTTCTGAACAGCTTTTGCAATTTAAGGTCCAGTTAGGAAAGTTGGGCCTCTTTTCATCTAGAAGCAGATGTTCTGACATCACCTAATAAGGCAACTTCTGTAGAAGTGAACATATGTTAACTAACAAAGTTTAAAATCCTGCTTGTTTGAGTGTTGCTCAGAAGATATTTACACTCACTGTGATGAATCAGATCCTATTTGCTATTCACACAGCATAGAGAGAAGGATCCAGTATAAAACACGACCTCGTGATAAAACTGAAAATACAAGCAATAAGGGGTGGAGTATCATAAGGTGAACAAACTTAAGTCGTGCTCAAATCTTCCATTCATATTCTTGACATATTATCTCACTATACAGCGTTTACTGTATTTTAAACTACCACAGTACTACATGATACATAAAAAAAAATAAGATAGTGATGATATGAAGTATGATATAGTACAGTAGTCATCAAACATACCTGCAGAGAAACGTACCAACACACAAACATCAGCAACATCTAGTCAGAAGCGGGTGGAGAGATGAGCATGTTTGTGAGCATGCACGTGTGAAAGTGCGTGTGTGGCCATGCAAAAAGGAAGAAATGTGTGCTTGTAAGGGGGCTGTGATCACGCCGCACCCTGAAGCATTAGTAGGGGACGGTGGGAGTCCGAGGCCCCAAAGACCCAGCCGGTCCACAGAGCACCAAGCCCAGGACGGCCAAAGCAGACAGAGCAGCGGCCCACTCAGACTAGAGCAGAGGGAACCCCAGTCCGGAGCCCCCCGGTGCGATGGAGCAGGGGCACCGGGCAGCCCAGGGCGAAGGTGAGCAGGATCAGAGGGCGCCGGGCGCCGCGGTGCGGGCCGCACAGAAGGCAGGCACCCCACGGCCTTTACTGTGTAGCCTTTACTGTATAGATGCATTTCAGACCCAACTCGAATGCATTGGTGGTTCAAAGTTATGCTCTACATATACAATTTTTTTTTTTTTTTTTTTTTTTTTTGGATAAACAGTACAGAACATGTACATGCCAAGAATGAGGTAATGGACAAAACAACTTTGCCAAATGCCAAATACCAAACATCAAACCAATGAAAAATTTTTAAGAGCTACGTTTGCTCCATTGTGGTTGATGGAAATATGGAAATATACATAATAGGTTTAATGTTTTTAGACTGATCAGCTTTTAGTTATCTAATAACTCCTGTTCCAAGCTGCAATGCATGATTACCCATGTTGGCTGATGAAAATTTACACAGCCTTTGACATTTTCTGATGTCTTTTCCTGCTGACACTGATAACGCAGAAGTCTGACAAACAATCTTAACCAAATTAAACTCTTATTTTGCTCTTTACAAAAATGATGATTGACTTTTAATCAGAAACTGTGTGTCCATGCCATCTTTTACATTTTTGGCAGACACCCAGCAGAACACTTGCTAGCTCCGTTTCATTATTAATATAATGGCAGGTGACCCCAAGGTAGTCATCCATGGCAATGGATGACCACATGTCTGACCGCTTCTGCCTTCTCAACAGCTTTGATGGCATTTTCTTTACCCTTTTTATATTTCTTCCCCACTAATGCCTTCAAAGCCTGGCGAGTAGGCAGGACATATGTGGGGTCCAGCTTCTGCACAAAGGTCCTGAAGCCTTTGTTCTCCACCAATGTCAACGGATGTGCATCCATGACAATCATGCCCACCAGTGCCTCATCTATTTCAGCTTCCCGCCCTATAAAATAAAATATATCAAATATTGAACATTAATTAGCCATATTTGAGTAGTACCCGTTTCATAATGTCTAGCATATAGTGTAGAAATTTAGAAGCCTACCTTGACGGTTCACTGCACCACCAAAAGCAGGAACAGCAGCAGCAGCAGCAGGTGTAGGTGTTGTTTCCGGGTGTTTGGAGCACAAATGCAACAGCATTGCCAACGTGTTGTCGCTGTATGTGACCTTTGAGCACATATCAAACACTTAACATTTTTTTTACTGCAATCAAGTTAAAGTGTTCCCGTGCGTAGGAACGGGGTCTTTTGGTTGGCGCTGGCTTTTCCTCCATCACCATTCCTCTCTGTCTCACTTACTCACACACCATGCCTTTGACTCAGACACAGTCTATACACAATCTATTTCACCCTTCCAAACACACTCTTCACTTCAGTATTTATACTATATTATGTTATATATATATATATATATATATATATATTAACCCAGCTATATGTATATGTATATCTATATCTATTTTTCTATGTGTAGATGTGTCTGCTGTCTGTATGTGAGTGTATGTAGTATTTCTCCTTTGTGTTTGTCACCAAGTGTGTCTATATAAATATATGTCAGCTAAATGTGATCTAGTATAAGCTAATGCTAATGTGATGCTTACCCTAAATCTGTAATTTGTTGTAATATTGCACAATCGCTAGCAGAATCTCCTCCGCATAAAAAACCCACAATCTCCTAAGCGTTTGGAACCCTTTTAAATCACTAAGAGATTGACAAGCCCAGCCCCTTCAAAATTCCTACGGTCTGCTCGACCTGCACTGATGACGTAACAAGAGCTTGGTTGGTATGGTCACGTGACTTTTGGCATGCTGAATCAATGTTCAGAAACAAAGTTTGCAACACTTCTGTGTCACAAGCTTGACGTGATAGAGTAGATTGGCTGGAGCATAACATAAGAGTTTTGCCTTGGAGTGTTTTGTTTTGTAAGTTTAGTTTTTGTCTTCAAAACCTTTTCCCTGCACTGGTTTGCCTCCCATCTCATCTGCCTGTACTTCGGTCCTCACATCCATGGCTTCTTGACACTTCAGCTGTTCTTTTAGAATTATTATCATTAACCCTTAGTGAGGATGGGCACTGACAGAACTCTGCCAGGGGTTAAATAGTTCCTCCTTCATGTGTTCCCTACTCTCATCTATAGCTTTCTGCAAGAAGGCGACCAGCAACGATTAACAGGGCTCATGTTCCTCTCTGCCTACGCTGTCACAGGAATCACATCATGCTCAGCAGAACCGCAGGCTTCATCTCTGCACTCCATAATTCACTCACTCATGTCAACACTGGTACTTTCTTTACAGCAGCGAATTTCTTAATCAGCGCTGGTGTTCTCTTCTGAAAGCAAGACAGCAGTGTTCTTGAGGCGAAGAGGGGGGCCCATGGGATGACAGGAGCCAGATTACATCAGGCTGCAGGGTGACACATGTCTGGGCAAAAACTGCTTTATGTAACCTCATGAAATCAAACAGGTCATAGCTGGATGAAATGCTGGCTCACTGAACTCCTGATTGACTGATTCACTCTTTGATTAATGTAATGATTCATCTTTCCAAAGGCTGATTTGATCAGCACATCCCAATGCAGGTTCAGGGGCTTCTAAGGGCCCTCAAAATGCTTCCTGGAGTTCAAATACCAAATGAGGAAAAGTTTAATTTCACTCTAATTAAATCCACTTCATTTAGTCCATATGCAGAATACATGAAGACGCTGGTGATCACTGGAGCTACTTACTGAAGAGCTCTGATTGCATCTCTGAAATTGCATGCTGCCTCACCACTTAAACCATCAAGTTTCACAGCATCAACAGAGATAAAAAAAAAAAAAAACAAAAACAAAAAAAAAAACAATCAAAGTTTCTTGTCACTTTGTTTTTAGTGACATTTAAGAACAAATTCACTGAAGATTTGTTTTCTTGCATTTCTGTATAGTGAATATGAGTTATTTCCTCAGGTCTGTATCCTGTTTAACTTTTTTTTCAGCTAGTAAATTACTGGATTCATCCAAAAGTTAATTTTATCGGCATTCTTTGTATCAATTAGCCTGTGGTCGCTCATCTCTAAATATCATTTTAATTCTTTTATTAGGCATTTCCTCGCACTAATTATCTGAAATGCCATTGCTCATGCAATGTCAGTTCTTATCTAAACCCCTGAAAACTGTTATTTTACCTGGCTTTATTAAGTAATAACTGTCCCTATTAAACTGTGGTTTTGTTCTTTTATCATGTGTCTTAATGTTGGGTCCATGGAATGTGTTTTATAATCCTCTACATTAATGATAACATTAAACAGACACTAAAGAGAGTTTTTAAACATGTTAGGGTTAGTATTAACATTCTTTCATCACACTAGTATATAGTCAATCAGTCTTTTAGATATTTTGGCCCTAAGTGACTATGATCATGTTTGAAAAATAAACTACAGGATTTAAAGTTGAAAAGGTGTACAGATTTTTAGTCAACATGTTTCTTAATGATGCACTACTAAACTTTGGCACCATGACGGCTGTTCAAAATAGTTAATGTTGTGATATCCAGGTGCTGCCACATAATTTCCTAAGCTGGAAAATAAAGTTGTGAAGTGCAGTGTCTCCGTCCTGGAATGTCTCAAGGGAAAAACAGCTCCAGGAATGTGTATGAATGTCAATGTGCCTTCAAAACAAGTCAAAAGTACTGATAACTTTTTAAAAATAAAGACAAATGAATGGTTTTAATTTTGCTTTGCATAGAAAGAATATTATACTTATTTGTATATTTGTATAAATTAAAAATACTTTTTTTTTTCATTTTTGATATTTCACAGGTCAAAAAAGAAAATCTGTAGAATCCAGAATATTTCACAATCACTCACAGCAGAAACTCATCTGCTCTCATTTGTTCATGATGCAACTGTCTGACCCAAGTTCTTATTAAGCACCAACGGTTGACCTGCAGTTGGCAGCATGTAGCGCCATTACAAAAAAATAAAAGGAAAAACTTATTTTTGTACAATGAACTTTAACTATATGCAAAACGTTCAATATACTTATTTAAAGTAGAAGCAATACAATATGAAAATACAAATCATAAAAACGCAGTTTTCTAATTACCAGCTCCAAAATTCAAACATCCGATCTTATGGTGGCCATTGTATGATTTTCTCTGTGTGTTTGCATGATAACTGTAGCTTTGTAGCACTCTATGCTTGGGATTGTACATAGAAAATAACATATGCCAATATCAGCAACCTGGATTAACATTCAAACATAAAACTGTTGGCTTTGAAGCAACCGACACTTACAAACAAATGAAACAAAAGAACACAACATGCATCAATCAGACACTGTCATTTAGTACATGCAGCACCAAATTTCTGATAAACATAATTTGACACACTTGCTGTGATGTCCCACTTACACTGATTGGTTTAAAAATAAGTCAAGTAAGTGATCAAAAACAACCACAGCAGGCATTAAATGGAGCAATTCTCATTTTAATCGTCTGTGAACTTTTACATTTTCCCCGTTTGCAGCACAGTCATGTAGAAACCTTAAGTTACTTCTGATTTCAAGTGTTTTATAATGGCCATCTGGCATGATGGGATCATATGGCATCATTTGGCCTTGGCAGTGTCTCCCACTATAAAAAGTAATGCCTATACCCATTAAAAAAAAGACACTGAGTCATCACTTTGGGTGATAGTGTGTTATTACAAATCCAACTGCATCTTGGACTGAAATCAAATTCAGTCAGTGCTGTTTCTGTTGGTCAATTCTTTCTTTATTATTTCTTTCCGCCATGTTTTAAGTAACAGCTTTACTTTCTAATGCTAACCATCTGTACTTCCTACATTTTAAAAAGAGATATTTTAGGACCTAAAACGTATCACTTCTAAGAGTGCTGAAGCCCTTAGACACCTGCCATCTCTGCCAACATTTAGGAAAACAGGTGTTTAAGGCTGTTAGCTTGTTTGTAGAAGTTACTGAATGAAATGACCTGGTAAAATATCAAATTTAAATCTCTGTATGTGGATTTTTGAAGAACAAACACTTCACTTGAGCATCTGTGGTTAGCTGTAACAACAAATGAAACAAGCTTCTGCTTTTAACTGCAGTTAAAAAAATAAACTTAAAAAAAGAAAGAACAAAAGAAAGAGAACAAACAGAGGAAAACCTGAAAGTTTAACCAACAGACAAACGCAACTTCTGTTTAATGATGCTGTCTATCCAGTTAGTTTAGATAATTTTCTTTAGCTCTCTTTAGCTCAAAAACAAGCTATCACATTCTAACATGTGGCGTTTGTGTGCTTTGGGAAAGCATCAAGTGATTATTATGTAGTAAAGGGGATTTATCAGCTCTGGCCCCAGTTCACATTAATTGGAACACAACACCTGGGTGTACTTGTTGATTTTTATTGAAGGTGCTGCACTCAGGGCTACAACCATAATCAAAGCTTACTTTTTCTGTCCAGAAACACACAATTACCTCTAACATCTCACAAGGAGGCTCTGAAAATAAGAATTCAATGTCAAAAGAAAAGAAAAGAAAAGAATTCATGGCTAATGTTCAAAGTTCAGACAAAACCTATCCTCATTAGCATGTGGTGTCCAAAATTATGTTCCAACACAGACAGTAGAATAGACTGTAAGGTTCTTAAGTCGAAGGTTTACAGCTTTGGGAAAGTGTTGGTTTCCTAATCAGTTCTGCATACACTGCAGCACCATTAGACTGAGGGTACACATGCTTCTACTGGCATTGAGAAAGAATTTAATCGGGCTTGTTTCAGTGACCTTATACACTTTTAAAAATCCAGTTTAAATGTGCTACTTTTGGTGTACAAACAGCATAATTTTTTGTTTTTTGTTCTTGTTGTTTGTTTTACACCAGTGAGTATGTGACATATTCTCTGGGTGGAAACAGTGATGGGGTGGCTCATTGTGGATTGTTAACATGTTGCATAAAGTCATGGATTTACAGACAAATTACGTCAAGCCAAACTACCCTTACGAGTGGCCTCTGTTTATTGTGTTGCCAATAAAACCCATTACATTCTTGCAGAGAGAGACAGATGGATGGCAGCCAGAGGCTTAAGCGGTTTTCTATCTTAGAAAAAAAGGGCAACAAAAGGAAAGAGGGACTAGATATTTGATTTGTTTCCTTTTATTTGAAAAAATATGTTTTAAATGAATAATTATTTATATATTTGTTGTTTAAAAAGATATACCGTAAGACATGAGGCTCACTGATCTGCACCGATCAGCTAAAGACCCCTCTTCACCAATCTGATCTTGAAAATGAGGCAGAAGAAGTCTGATTTGTGCCACATTACTTCTCTGTAAAGGTCATTTTTCAATATTTCAGCACACTCATGCAAAATGTACTGTGCCGGGGATTGTAAAGTAGATTTGCTGTCTGACTAACAGAAAAAAAATATAAATACATAAAACACTGCTTGCATTTTTATGCAATATCATGATATTTTCCATTTTGCATAAGAAAACGACTCGATGACTTAATGTCTAAAAACAGGGAACATTATCTACCGCTCTGAAATGTTTTTAGGGTTACATGATCCTAGGGACAAATACTTCAGAGATTGTTTATTGATTCATACATATGCCTAAATGCACATGCAGTTAACTAAGATGCCTTATGGTCACCTATTTGTGGAGGTTTTTCTAGGTGGGTTCAACTGGGAGGAGACCCTAGGGCAGGCCCAGAATTTGCAGGAGGGATTATTTTTTCCTTCTGACCCGCATTTAAGATACCCTAAGAGCTGGTAGTAGGATGTGTGCTTCATTTTTCCACCTGTTTTCTCCACATGTTGACCTTGGACAAGTAGAAGCAAAAAGATGTAAGGATGATTTATTCAGAGGTATAGTACTGCATCCTCAGGCCTACCACATGTGAAATCTAATGCATGTTAGATTACCAGTGAAACAGTCTCAGGCAAGCTGAAGCTTTTCATTCTTGGCATTGTGTTAACCCAGCCCTAAATACATCAGAGCAGCAAACTGCCAAAACTTCAAATTTTATAGAGGCGCTCACTCTAATGATGGTCAATTAATCAAGTACATTTGATTAGCAGCATTTGGCTCATCTGCTTGTACTTATACTCTGCTTTTACATTTTGGCTTAGGTTTCTGTTGAGTAATTAATGACGCAATGCAATTTCTCAAATTGCTGCTCATGTGAGGTAGTATATCCCCAACTTTAGGCACTACCAAAACATATTTTGTATTTATGCATTCTTATTATGCCCTTAAAAAGGGTACTTCCTTTATTTACATGACTGTATATGTATAAAGAGGCCCTAATAAAATAAATAGTACAATCCAAAATTCTGTTTTTCTGTTTGTGAATTGTAAAATAGAGCTGATTGAACCTGCTGCATGCCTAATTCTGAAGTATTAGGGTACTCAAATTCTTCTTTTATAAATAAGAGTTTTATCTGAGGGAAATATGGTTTACACATTTATTGATGCTTTTTAATGGGACAGTGGAGGTTCAGATGATTAAATGCAGCTTCTGACATGACTACATTAAGTGGTGAATAGTAACATCTAGATTAATTGCTCAAGCCTTTTCAAATTATATAAGGAGATTGTAGTCTTGTACTTTATGAGTATGATACACACACATACACACACAACACTGTCTGCTGGATGAATAAAATGATAGCGCCAACCTCTCAGCTGTATGTTGGCCATAAAATTGGATGAATCTTTACAGCTGTGTCATCCCATCACATAATAGTCCTCCAAGCTCTATTTTTCTCCTCTGAGCTGAAACCCAGCTATGTCAATTTAGGTGATTCTGTCATTTCAATCCCCTCTCTGAGATGATTCAGTGCAGTAAGAACCACCGCACCACTCCAACCCTTACCCTTTACCTTCCTAAGTTAGAAATATTTAAGTTTATCCTCTGCTTGTTTTGTTATGACACAGCTACATGACTTTGCTTTCAAATCTTAAAACTACCACTGCATTTGCTGTACTTTAATATATTAAAAAAATAGCAAATTTCTTAAATAACTGCAAACTGTTCACACTTTAAATGGTGAAACTAACTAAAGTTGTGTTCCTGTCCTTAAATTATGCCACATTGTGCAGAGGGAAACAAGATGGATTCTGACCAAACTGATAAGTCAAATGAAATCTGAGACAGACATGATAAATCTGTTACTTCTCTGTAGAAACACAGATGACATGTTAGTACTAAAAAATGGAATAATCCTGTTAGATTACATTATCCCAGATTGATGTTTGTAGAGTAACTGCAGTGGAGTATATTTATGAGCTAATTTACAAAGTAGCTTTCATAGAAAAATGAAAAATAGCCAATAAAAATAAATAACTCAACAGAAAAAATAAGTAAAACTCCCTTCCTTGTGTTCATTTTAGTCTTTTAGCAATTTTTTGTGCACATCCAGAACTGAGACCCTGAACTAAAACAGATTTATTTTTTTTTTAATCTACTGGTGAATGCGTCAGTTCAGCAAAAACCAAACTCCTCCGCTTCTGCTTTCATTATCATATCTATTTAGTTGTGGTGCATAAAACATTTCTATATACAAATAACTAATATGAAAAGAGTTTCCATTCATGGCTAAAAATGGGACTAGAAATCAGGTTTGTATGTACTTTTTAAGATAAGTTACACATAGCTTCATTAATCTATTTGAAGTAATGCCATCCATCCATTTTTTACACCGGTTATTCCAATTCAAGGTTGCGGGGGAGTCCAATCCAGCAGTTAGCAGGCCAGAGGCAGGGTACACCCTGGACAGGTCACCAGTTCACTGCAGGTGTAAATAATGCTCATGCATATTTTTTACTCTAGTCAGATTTAGTCATGAAATGGCTAATGTGTGCATCTGGTCCCTGCTGTTGCTCAATCAAGTAGTAATAATGGTTTATTGAGACAAGTATAAAGTTCAGTTGAAATTTAACAAATAGTTTCATGCATTTTAAACTGTGGACGTAGAGTATAAATCTGGCAAAAGCTTGTATGAAAATAAGAGGCACGGTGCCTCTGAAATACAACAGAATCGACACTAAATTAAATGCAACATCAAATTTTCTTAAATATTTCTGTGTTAAATAATGAATCGAAACAGCAATGTTGACATTTTTAGACGTACATGTAAATTTCCCTCGTTGAGACATCACATCGAAAACAATCTGTCAAGATTTCTCGCCTCCAGTCTGCTGCTCTCATTCCAGACATGTCTGTTTTCACCACAGGAAATCAGTCAGCCTTGGCTCAGTAAACCAGATCCTACATAAAGTGATGATGCACCATGAAGAGGATTTCATTTTTTGATTACTTAATTTTATTTTTGTTGGGTTGTTGTTTTTACAGCACAGACTGTTGATAAAGACCCAGCACTCAGAGATTAATAGGATGATAATTTGCCATTAACAGCTTGAACCCAAGCACCAGCTGGCCTGGAGGAGCACCAAATAGCCTCAGTCTCCGGCTGGGCTACAAGCAACAAACTGTTGAGAAGACGGCAGCCAAGAGGAGCTTGATCGGGCGGCATGCTGCTCAAATTATTCTACCACAAATATCTGTGTTTGTTTTCATTCAGAATCTGTTTCAGTTGCAGGATACCCCCCACCTCCTCTGAACAAGCTGAACCACCGCTAATCAACCAACTTTGGAAGCTGGCTTGTAATTGGAAACAGTTTTAAGTTAACCCAGTTTTCAGCCCAGTTTCTTGCAAAGTCTAGAAAATAATGACATCTACACTCTTTCAAACAGTTAAATAAAAATGTCAGTTTGATAAAAGACAGAGAAATATACATTGCCACATTGCTAAATAGTAGTTAATGTAGTAATGTAGTTCATTTAAAACATGAATGTTAACTGTTGACATATTTATGTTGATAAAGCCACACTTTTCATCATGGAGACGCAGTGCTTATTATTATATATAACTTCTAATATAAGTTTTTACAATGAAATTATCATTGACATCAAGAGGAACAGGGCTGCCTTCATTCCACTCTTCATCAACAGCAACCCGGTAGAAAGAGTCCACACCTTTATGTTCCTCAGTGCTCTCATCTCTGCCCACCTGTGGAAAGATCTGTGGTTGCCCCCTACCCTCCCTGGATTCCCATCTACAACACCCGCTGCTTAAATAAAGGTAAGGAACATTGCTCAGGACAGTTCAGATCCATACCACCACCTGTACAAACTACTGCCCTCTGTTTGTATCAAGTCCAGAAAAAACTGACATGCATGTGCACTGCACAATCATTCCATCATCTCAGGTTATGCATTAATTGTTAAATGTGTCATTTTGTTTTTTATGTCATTTACACTTTAAGGCCAAGCTTCTAATGTTGTTTAACTTATGTATAATGACAATAAACATGCATTCTGATTCTTTAATTTGTGTTTTAAACATTAAAATAATGAAGACAAAGACACAATGAAAGAAGCAAAAAATTTATTATGGGAGAAATTTTTTAACTTGAGTACTAGATTCAAGTTACAAGCTTCAATCAATGCAACATGTAATCTGCACCATAAATGACAGCTGACTGCATGTAGACATCCGTCAGAAAAAAAAAAAAAAACACTAAATCCCAATTTAAAATCAGCTTTACCCTCTTTAGTGGGATTCTGTTGCAGCCTGTTGGTTTTTGAGAGATTGATTAAAAGGAAATCATAGTGTCATCTTCACTGGCTGATGTCTGCTTGTCTACATTTAAGTTCCAGTGTGCAGTACTGCAAATAATAAGTTTATCAAACTTAGAAAGTAAGAATAATTGGGTTTTATTACCTATTAATGAGACATTTTATATCTACAAATGAAAGATGTTCTTTTGTAGACATCGATGTATCTAGATCATATGATATTATCATCAGTCCTTAATATGTAAACGCACATTTTTTTTCATTCTCAATTGCAACATGTTGCTCTTAAGGTGAGACAGGGGTTATCCAGCTGGTTGACTGATCAACCCTTTGATCAAGCAAAGATAATAATCAGAGAATCAGCAGATATTTTGGTGGTGTTTACCCTAAATTTCTTGAAATTACACTTTACAAATAAAACAAAGTGTACCCAGAGAAAACCCTTTAAAAATATATCTTTCTACATACACACTTGTCCTCATATACATTATAAGAATAAACTTAAAGTGCATAATAAGGTGGAGTGAGTAGCAGCAGCGTAGAAAAGCAAGACATCCCAAACAATTTTAAACTGTTTAGGACTTCCACTGACTTGTGTTGTCAGCCCACATTTTCATGGGCTGAAATCTCTGATCACAGTTGGCCTGGGGCCCTTTGTTCCACGTTATTACTTTCTATTTGAAGTAAACACCACTTAAACAAACAAATTTTTAGAAATTACTGGAAGTAATTTCAGTGTGTATCTATCTAATACAGGGGTCTGAATACTCCTCATAGCACTTGTATTATCTGCTTCTTTCTTCGCTTAATCTTTGCATTTTTCTTTCTTGCTCATGTTCAATTTTCTTTCATCTTCCTCTCCATATTGTACTTAGTTATACTTAATGTATATGTCCAGGTTCTAATATATTTTCACGGTGCTCTAACTTATGGATAAAGGAAATACAAAAATCAATCAGCTGAAAAGGCGACAGACAGGTGGATCTCAGAGCAGCCCGAATGAGCCTCTCAGCTGCTTTGTGTGACAACAAAAGCCTCAATGAGCCCTCTTTACTGGTCCTTGGCCAGCTGTGATCAAATAACTGGAAGTTAGGAGCTCCCATCAATCCACAGCTAATGGTCTGTGGAAAGTGCTACAGAGACTCTTATCACACTGGAGATGGAACTTGAGGATTTTTGGGCTCATGCCCAGGTATGGGAGGCTGTTTGGCTGCCATTGCATCACAGTGCAACCCCATTCAAATGATTGCTGGTGAGAGCCCCCTCATTCCACCCCCACAAGGAGTAAAAAGAATCTTCAATTGACATTAAATGATTTTTCCACAGGAATGGATTTATCCTGCATCTGTCTTTTTCACATAACTTTTAACTTCTTCAAACTTAAGAAGAGCTGGGCTCTTGGCCCAGAGGTAACATTTACTCTAATGCATTCTAGGCCTGATTTCAACCACAGATTAGTCACCTTAGTGCTGAGTGACAAATTCAATTTTAGAAATGAACCTGGAGATAAATAGTACAGAGTTTTGGAGTTGAAGTAAGGACACCTGAAAAAGAAAAGATGAGCAGATAAAGGATGGGTAAGCTACAAAGAAAAAAAAAAAATATTGTTTTGATGATAAGAGTAGGAAACACTCTCTCAATCTGACGAGAGAAAGACAATGTTAGAATGCAAAAAGTTACAGTGTAGCTATTCTCATTTGGCATCAACAGTAGCTTCAAATTATACTGACAAAACTAAAGCATCATCTCGCTATTTACTGGTTTTGTGGCTGATATTAGCAGTAGCTTTAAAACAAATAAGCTTGATGGCAGCATAGTTGTAATCAGGCTCATGTACAGCCATGGCCAAAGGTTTTGAAAATGACACAAATAATAATTTTCTGCTGCTTCAGTGTTTTTAGCTCAGTTGGCAGAGCATTTATCACCCATGTGGGAGACCAGAGTTCGATTCCCTCAGGGGATGAATATTAACACATTCCAGTTGGGTCCTCAGACAAGACCCTTAACGCTACTGCCTAACCACCACTTTTGATGAAAGTGTCTGCTATATGATGTAAATGAAGCTCATAAAACATTTTTCTAGCCCCTTGGTCTTTTGTTGCTCTTTAAGAAGTCTACATAGTATAAGGTTTTTCTGCTTGGGTTTTGATTGTATATTAGTTGATGTTGTTTTCTTTCTTTTTTAACCCTAACCTTAATACCCAAATTAGAAAATAAAGAACATTACTCAAGAGTCAAAGGGAGCCTGATTTCCACAAAGCATCATTCCCTTTATATCCATTAAGCTCCCTTTTGGTAAAGCCAGTTTGTCTGGCACAACATGGCAGTCAGACCATAATACCACTTGCTAAGATGCTGGACAGAATACAAAAAATAGTAATAATTACAATATCAGTAAAATGATATTTGCATCATGTTTTTTACAAATTATTTGAAGTTTTGTGAGCCGTCTACATAACCACCACAACTACTACATGCACTCTCACCAAATAGTGCTAGCTGTTCTGAGCCTTTTCTGTAGTTGTGCTGTAATGAGTCTTACAATGTATCAACTGCAGATTTTATTCAAATGAATTACTATGGAAACATTTATTTAAGCTACAAAAACCAGGCCCCAGTATGCGGATGCTGCTGAAAAGCAATTCAATGTTTAAATTGTGGGTGATTGTGTAAGCTGACCTACAATCAGAAAAAACAAAACTCTTTAAAATCAAAGTTAACATGCAGTGAAGAAATTAAATCTCCCCATGTGTTAAAGGTCAAGAGGACCATCAGCTTGTAAGAGATGTAACAAGAAATCCACTCTTTCCCAGGTCCTATATGATCTTTTTCCACTTATCTGCTAATGAAGGCTTGTAATGAAGTGCAAATTGAATACGTTATTGACACGATTATGCCAAAGTTACTAACTAGTACACTGTTTGTGTGGGAAGCAATGTGCAGAAGCTGAGAAGAGTGCAAGCCAGACACAGTCTGTGCAGGAGCATATGGTTGATTGTAGACATGCGTATGGATTCACATGCAGGAAAACAGACATGCTGCCAGCAGTCAGAAAGAGGAGCTGAGCAGACAGCAGCAAGCTTCAGAGGAGAACCGAAACACTGCCAAAGCAATGAACTACACACTCAAAGAAATACATGGATGTGGTGGATCAAACACACAAATTTAGAAAGACAGCTTTCATAATCATAATCACTCAACAACTATCTGCACAATTTGCAAATTCTAATAAAGCAATGGGGAGGGAAAATCAAGGTTAACCTTTATTCTGTTTTAAAAATAAAAACACATTAATCTACAAAACAAGTATAATGATAACTGCTTGCATCACTAAATAGTCAGAACTTGAAGTAAGGTTGCAGCAACATACTATCTAGAAAGGCTTTTGAAATTAGAATTTTTTTTCTCAGTTTCATAATTCAGAAACGTCTTTCAAAGTGAGTTGCACAAGCCAAAGAAACTTCAGAACTTTAAACGGGCTTCTCTAAACATTAAGTATAAAGGAAAAAAGTAAAACAAAAACAAAAACAAATCTAAAGGAAGTTTGAAGATTCAAGCTTTAAGAAACAGATTGCAAATGTATCATGGTGTTATTAGCAATTATAATTCTATTTATCTTCATGAGTTTCATAAATTACCCTTCTTTTTTTTTAAAGAATTCTGCACACAAAATGTAATTTCAATAAATACCCAAACATTATCAAATAAATCTCTACCTTTTGAAAAGGGTGCCACAGTTTAAAGCAGCCTATCTCAAACTGGGGGTCCCTAAGATAATTTCAGGGGTCTTAAAATAAAAAAAATAAATAAAATATTAGCTTTTTATTTGGGCAAAAAGATTAATCTGTGGAAATAACATGTTAATAATTTACCATATTATAGCATAGACAACATAGTTATTACTAATGCCATATTAAAAACTGAAGTTGACATTATCACAGTGAGAGAAGCTAATTGTGGTCATGTAGGTGCTTTGTTACAATTGTGAACATAAACCACCAAAAAACATTTTTTCCTCCTCATTTATGAAGATTTTGACAGTTTTCAAGCCTTACATTTAGAGGGTACTGCAGGATGACCCATCTGATATATCACACAATTAACCACTGAGTTGCTCATTTAGCATTCGGGTCCATACTCCATACCAGTTGGTGGCGGTGATGCTCCAAATCGTTGAAAAAGAAGATGCATCTACATCATGTCTCATTGTGACCAGAGCGGAACGATCTGTTGGCCCTTCAGATGCAAGTTTGAGAATTATACAAACAAAGATGAGCAGCCAATGAAATGCTGCCATGTGCAGACAGAAGTGCTTCGGTGAAACTAAAACTCCTTCCTGCTCTATTTCACTGCACCTCTGTCACCGTGTTGAGGCTGCAATTTCAGGTTTTACAGCGAGCTCTCTAAAGAACTAGTCTTGGAGGGGGGGTTCAAACACCAATGTATGTTATCTTGGAGGTTGTGGCTCAAAATCCCTGGTTTAAAGCACAAGAACCCACCCTTTTGTTATACAAAAATAATAAGAGATTACATTAAAATAGTGCTTTTCAAAGCACCCAGTTGGCATTTATGAATTTACATTAAATAAATACAATTATAATGACATGGGCTGAGCCAGGTTATTATGAACTGAGCATAAGTGAATTATAGTTAAATAAATAGAATATGACGGCATCTCTTGCACTTTTGATCTCATTTACATTCCCTGTAATGGCCATTATAATTACTTTTGGTACTTGGCCCAAAAAAAAAAAAAAAAAAAAACAACTGAATGTACAACTTTAGTTTTGAATCAGTTCTTGTCTAAGACTTCAGAGCAGCAAACAGACTTAGTTTAAGCTCTTGGGTGAGACAAGAATACACAACCCCCGCTGCTACTTGTTACTTTGTTCAGAAGGCTTGAGTTAGCATTAAGAAGTAGAGTTAGAACAAGTTTATATTTACAATTTTTAATGTGGTCAAGTCTTTGGTGAGCAAAACAAATCACAAACAGAATTATTTAACAACCATTATGGCATATGACAGTGATTGCTCACTTTTAGGTTGGCAACAAAGAAAAAAACCCTCCAGATTCAATCCACTGCAAGATTCAGGTATTCCACCTGCCTTCCTCCAGTTTATTTTAGTAAATGTGAGAGACGTTAGTGGATCTGCTTTGAGCTTGTCCCTATTAATTTGTCCCCTTGTATATTAGCATGGTACATAGCAATCACTTTTACTAAACCTAATAACTATAAATGAAAAAGCCTCAAGGTCATGTAAAATCACTTAACACTCATGTCACTGTATTAATAGAATCCTTAGTCTCTTTTTTAGACCTGGGTGAAATATATTCTGGTTAATCATTGACAGAGAAGATGAGAAAATAGATGACTACTATTATGCACACAATTGGAGACTAAGCTTAACCCTGGCATTGCACCTGTCTGTGTCCTTGCAGACCTAAATTTTAAATACAATGACTTTTAAATAGTGGATTCATGAAAACACAGTAGTGAATGGGCAATAAGTGGAAATTAATCATTTCTAGATTAATTAAAAAATTGCTTGCTGTTGCTAAAGAGGTGTAATTTCATCTGGAGTATAGTATGACCTTTGCTGTTTGTGTGCTGTATGCATACATAATGATACTTTTAACTGTTGTGCACCGCTGTTGACCAAAACAAAGGGTCTTGAACAACAACTCCCTCTACACCTTCCCCCCAACTGCCACTCACCTCGTCTGCAGAAGAATGCACAAAGTGTAAACACACTGAGCAAAACAATATCATTTTGTGGACCATGTTGAAGTAAATTATAACATTCTTGTTGTTACTTAGCTGTTCATGAGAAGAAGAGCTAGCTATGTGAAGAACTGGAGGTGAAATTTCATCTGGAGTATAGAAAGACGTCACACACCATCTCATTGTGTTTATCTCCATCCTCATGTTTACCAGCTGGTCTGGCATTGCATTCATGTGAATTGCCACCTCTTTCCTCTCTGAGCTCTTGGCCTTCCCTCCTTATAAAAGGCCACTAGTGAGTGATGACATTTGCATTTCCAAAGCGAAATGGTTGAGACCGGTGTGATACATTCACCTAAAAACAACCAGGATCTAAAGTTGTTGGCGAAGAAATTGTCGGAGAAAGAAAGGAAGATAACCCGGAATGTTACTTCTCGTTTCAGGTGTATGAGTGGGGCGCAACATAAAAGACAGTCGTCAACAGGTGTAAAAGTGAGAACACTGCATTTTTTTGTGAAGAGAATGAATAGGGGGTAAAACAGGAAATCAAACCTAGCCAAGTGTTGTGGTTAGAGGAACTGTTGAAAGGAATAAACACATATTAAACCTGAAACCATACACTAAGCCCGTCCAGTAAACCATACAAAACTTGTACAAACAAAAGTGTGCTCCTAACTCGGCGGGAACTTAACGAGAGGTGCAGCAGTCCCAATAAACTAAATAAACACAAACACCAGAAAAAAGCCTGAACACAGGGGTTAGTTAAAACACTTCCACACACAAACACAAAGGGCATTACACAATCACTTCCCAAATCCCTCTTAACAATAAAACCTGTGGAAGGCACGGTGACTGTTCCCACCTGCACAGCACAAACCTCACGAAAAAACCAACCCGAACACACACTCTCCCAAACAGACGGGCCTGGGCGTGAAACGATTCCCCGAAACCACAAAGGTTAAAATACGACTTGCCCAACATACACGGCCATCCCCAAAATCTTCTATTGCACACAAACCTTGCCGAAGACGAGTTCACCTCCGCACCAGCAGAGCCAGGCACCAAGCACCAAGATGCCTCCTGCCAATAGGAGTTGTCAAACACTGCCATATATCAGCAGAAAGTGGGGGGGAACGGTGTCTGAACCCACGCAGGTTGTCAATAAAACCTACCAACTTTCATCACCCTTTTCACTGGTGTTACCCAACCACACAGATGCCCTGACAGGTTGTCTTTGCCCGGCTTTTATAGGCGATGAGTCCATCTGGGCGGTCTTTCCGGGGATGAGAGGGAGCATCATCGACCAATCCGGACTTCGGAAGGAGGGAACCTGGAGTGAATCAGCAGCCAATCCTTGAAGTGCTGCAGCACAGCAGTTTCTGCAAACTCTGGACAGGAGGCATAGGCCTGGGGCCGTAACAGTGCCAAACATCAAACCTTGTGGTGAAATAGTTCTGCTTTTTGCCCCTTTAACTGCAATTTTAAGTCAAAAGGAAAAAAGAAAAACTGAAGAGTAAAAAGACTTCCAGCCTATTAAAAGGATTAGTATGCACACAACACACAAACAGCCATAATGGAGGTTCATGTGTATCAAACATGACTAGTTCACATTCTCCACATTCTTCTATTTTGACAAGTAAACTTTGTGACCTTACAAGAATGACAGAATTGTGCAACTCACCACCATTATTACACAAACATCTTTCTATGAAGCAATTTTATCTCAGAACTACAAATACAAATGAGATGATGTACAAATGTTCTACTATTTTTGTCCTTACCCCCCTAACAAAATATTTATACTTTACAATTCTGTTGAGGCGGGTGGCAACTGTGACCAGTTCAGCATCTAGAAACTTTAATTTCTAAAACAGGATTTCATGCTTGTATCATTAACTGTGAGTATTTGAATCATATGTGTGGTGCTTTCATGAAGCATGCCATTGCTAGGGAACAGCTATCAAGACACCTTTAATTACTGCAGAATAAGAATGCAAAAACAGAAAAACAGACATAAAAGTAGAAAGGGCTGAAGTGGGGGAAGTGTTAGGGATTGCATGTGAGAAAAGCATGAAGTTAAATTTGAAAACAGAATAAACTTTGTATCAATTGATTACTTTGTTTTAAGTCTTGAATACATGAAGCAGTCAAAAAAAATTGAATAGATGAAAGACTGACAATCTCCTGCAGCACTATCTGACTAAATCAAGATGGCATTCTGTTTGTTTTCACTAGGGAATTTTTATTTTTGAGTTTTAAAGAAAAACATTTTGGAATATATCTTCTTTAAAAAATGATGCTTAGGAAACCTAATGCAGCACACAACAGATTGGGAAATATAATTAAATTACATTTGACTCAGAGCAATGAATTTTTTTATTTTCATTTCTTTATTATGTTTAGTTCCAGTACCTCTTCCTGGGGTGGATCTCTCAAAGTTGCTCTTTGGGTTTGTACAAGAGCCACTTACAAGAGGAACAGCTTGTCATAATTTTAAAATCAAGCTATGCAGACATGTGGGGAAACTCCAAAACTGACTTTTTTCATGTAATCAAAACAGAACAACAGAAAAAAGACAGAAGATTTTTTTTTTTTTTAATTTGCACTGCACGCTTAAAAAGATGGAATGTTCCTGAGTGGTGGCATTTGAGAGTATTTGTTCACTAAATTATCTTTGGATTTCTTCTGCAGAAATTCTGTTTAAATGTCAGGGAGATAAACGGGTGATATAATGTGTGAACAAAGCAATTAATCTTCCTAAACATTTACTGCAAGTGAGTGCATACATGTTAGTATGAGCCAATGTTTCATAGTATTTTCTGCTGATGTGTTTCCACTCTGATTAGATGCATATTGCACTGATGTCCGCACCAAAGAACAGCCATCTAAGAGCATTGCCCTCTATTCAAACATGTTGAAAACAATACAATGATTCCCACCCTGTATTTTGGCATTATGTTCTACCTCTTATGCACATTAGACAAATGCTCCCCAGCAACTTGATCATCTTTCATGCTGTAAAAGTGCAGCTCCAGCAGAAAATTTTCATGTGCGAGCAGCTGCTGTGGAAAAAGTCCAAACTAAATTATCATCATCAATTAACACACAAAACTAAATTTATATATCATAAATTAAATTTATAAAAATAAATAAAAAAAAATGAAAAATAGCATTTTCTGAAGAATTAGAACATTTAATTTAGATTTTGGTTTAAGCAACATTAACACTAAAGAGCCTTCTTGATAATCTTGGTATGTTTTACTATCAGACGTTTCATTTAATAAACATAGAAATTTTCATGCTCAAGTAGGAGTCAGAAAAAGAGTGAAGAGCTTGTGGGAACTGGTAATTACAGCTGTGAAATATTCAAACTATACAAATCACTAAATGCATAGATTTGTATGGTAGTTGCAAAGTAGTAAGTAAAATACTTACTGACTGGTGAAACTTACAATAACCAAAGGAGTAGACATTATAGTAGAGTAGACATTAAGTTGCTCATAAAAATGATGTTTCTTGCCAACTTTAATAATGTATGTTTTACATGTACAATTGGTATATGTAAAGCTTATTATATATGTAGAGGGTGCAGTTAAACACCAAAGCTGGTCTTTTAGTCTGATTGACATAATGTTGGATAGATTCTGAATGAAAAGAAGAGGAGGATTGCTCTGTAGGTAAAAACAAGCTTACCTTTAGTAGTCATTTGCTTTTTGAGTTGCTCAAAAATAGTGATCTTATTTACATATATAGTTTGGTCTTAGGACAGTGGCGTTCAGTGTAACAAGTCCTCAAAAAGCGTTACGTCAATGCCTACAGCTTCTTTTCCAGTTAACATTTTATGTCTGCCCTATCTAATGTTTCTCTTTATTGGCAGTCTCATGAGTACAAAGCTGGAATTTCCTAAGAAATAACTAGATTCACAATAAAAACTGCAATTTAAGGTTTCAAGATGGTTTTCTGTGGAAAAAAAAACAAGAACACACACCCATTTGGTATGAGTGGTAAACATTTAAATTAAATGTACTATTGGTAGCAGCAGTCTGTTTTGTTTCTTTATGCCTGTTTGTGTTACCTAATTTGCAGGTTTGTTTTAGTGATTGTTTTAATGTGGCCATGTGTCCCTGACTAGGAGGAAGGGACTAATAACAGTGATTCAACTCATTACCTTTCATTGAGGATTCTCTGATTGCATTAACCCCCCAACCCGAATGCATCAGCTCGTTAATACACACAGCTGCTAATTGTGCTCAGGCAGTTTGATGGACAGCCGTGCATTATCAGAGTTTAAAGAGGCCCTCATCATTACCACTGTGCTAATGGCCCAGCTGGGAGTAAACCCATCACAGTAATACACTAGGAACAAAGACCAAATACAAGGGGTAGACATGAAAACAGAAACATCTGACTAAATGGGATTCTGAGAAATTCAGAGATCATCAAGACAGAAAGAATAATCACACCTGAGGATGATCTTTTATTCCAGCCATCCAGTTTATAGACAAATCTGAGCAAACTCCAGAAGTAGACTTTTATCCTTTGCTGAGATAATATTTCTGTGCAGATCAGAGCAGAACAGATGAGAAACATTCTATTATTGCATACAAATCTTTCTGTCAGTAAATGCAAACTGGAATATGGTTCAATAATGGCTAATGCAATTCAAAATGTCAGAAAAATGGAAAAGTATTTAATGGAACACACAAATGGCATGCTTATACCTCAATATTCTATAATAGTTCACTAAAGTCTGGAGATTTTGTTTTGCTGCAGTGGTACAAGCTAGGTATTCGTTGCTTAGGAGATAAAATAAATTATGTTGGTTAACAAAGTTTTGAGGCATTGAGGCAAATATATAAAATACCATCAAATTCTTCTTTTTAATATATACAATTACGTTCTGTTTTACGGGCAGCAGGTATTTTGAATGATAGACAATTAGTTATCATCCAGTGTTAAAATTATTTAAAAAAATGTATCAAGATTAACTAAAGGGCATGTTTCAACATTTTATAACACTTTTTTTTGGAACTTATAAAGAACCCGCTAGCAATAACCAAAGTGTGGAATAAAGACTGCTCTGAAACATCTGTAGACTGGTCAGGAGTCTGGAGGAATGTCTCTCTTACTTCACAAAACATAAATAATAAATTAAGTAATTTGAATTTTATTTACCATTCGTACTAAACACCAAAGCAACATTTTATGAGTAAATTATCCCCCTCACCAAACTGTACCTTATTTAATTTGAGTCAAATTGGAATTTTTTTCACATTATGTGGTAATGTCCACCAGTTAAAGAATTTAGGAAACAAATAACAAATCGACTCCCTGAAGCATTTGAAGAGGAACTTAACTGTTCTCCAAATGGTATGCTGTTGAATCATGATTCAGGGCAGAACTTTAACCTTATGCAAAGATTTTTATGTTTTAAATCATATATTGTGGCTAAGAAAATGTTGGCCGTTTGGAGCTCTCTGTGGCCAGAATGAATGGGGCAGGCCAGGTTGTCCTTAAGGCCAGGAAGGAGGTACTCAATGTGGCTAAAATTATGGTTTAATTATTGTTTAGGTTTGGCTATGTATGGATTAAGTGAATATCCAGCCTGAAGTGACTTGTAATTATTATGTTCTGTGGGGGTGGTATTGGTTGGGGATAAGGAACCATAACATTTGCAGGTGTATTTGTTTTCTGTTTTGTTACTGCTTTAGTTACTATCCATAAAATATTTGGGTGGTATGAATGTAACAGAATGGGATTGAAAAAGGTGTTGATGTACACCTGCTTTCTTCGGCTGATGGCAGTGTGTTAGCATAAGGATGAAACACCAATTAAGATCCATACAGAGGGCAGAGGAGGAATGACATGCTGTCATGGCAGAGGAAACACTAGACTCCAGTGTAGCAAGAAAATATGTTTAATCTAACAGTTTCTCATACATTAACCAGCTAACAGTATGAAAAGTGCTTCATAAGTAAAGTTTGATTGATTTTGTTTTACATTTCATATCTGTGCTTTCCACCCTTTTACCATTTAAAGAAAAAAAAGGTTTCTTTAAAACTGGTAGCAGTTTTGTCATGTGGAAGCGATCCAGAATGATTAAACTTCCAGCAAAGGTTTTATCAGCATTGTGTAACAGCCGTCATCATAATGAAGATATAATCTTCAAAGGGAACATTGTCATAGCTGTCCAGGTCATAGGAACTAACATTATCCACAGCAGCTGGATAATGTTAGTTGTCACCTCATGATGTGCAGTTTAAAACACATTTCAGAACAGAGTTTTTTTTTTTTTTTGTCCTAACATCAAAGCAGTGAAATTAACCGGAAACTAGGCACAAGAATCAGAATTAGATCTGAGAAGCGGTCCCAGGTCAAAACTTTTTCCTAATTAGTTCATTACCTTTTTGAAGCAGAAAGCAGATGACTCAGAGGAGGACAGAGCTTATCTTACATGTAATTTGTCAGAGATTGAGAATGAAAATTGCTGTATTGTTCTCTCTAATACTCCTTCATACAACGAGCTGAGAGCTGAGTGAGTTTTTAGCAGCACATGACTTCTATTTCTGCTGTTTGGCTAAAAAGCAACAGCACAGTTTCTCTGATTGCATAAATGTTTGTTTGCTGTACATCTTTGTTTTAAAAAAGCAAACAACAATAAGGGATTGGAAGGGTTAGGGCTTAATGTAGCATGGATTAAAAAGTCAATTTGTTGTTCATACAGTAAACAGTTAAAAAAAAATAGGGTGCTACATTCAAAGATTTACCTCTTTATTAATGGTTTAATTTTGACAGCACTGGTAAAAATCCCAGATTTATTTGATAAATGTAGGTAGGCTATATATTTTTTACAATTATCTGTCCCCCTTTAATAATCTTACAACCCCAAGTTTGAGAATCACTAATGTTGTCACGCCCTCACCTGGTCCAGCCAGGCACCACAGCCACCAACTTGGATCACTCAGTGATCACACCTGCTCCAATCAGTCCTTCCTCAATCTCCAGAGGGGTATTGCACGAAACCAAGATAAGCGATTAAGCCGGGATATGTTGGTTATCCTGGCTGAATTTAGCCCTAAGTCGGTTGCATGAAAGCAGCTCAAACTAATCCCGGCCAAGTTACTGTGGTGATTTATCCGCTGCAGTTAGCCTGCTCCAGACCAGGCTAACTGCTCAGGCTAAGATTAATCCTAGCGAGACACCTGCATGTCCAACGTCCCCTAGCCTTTGGAGATGACTATGTCATTGAAAGATACAGATTTTCGGGTGATGGACTAAGATATTTATGTAGGCTGCTGAGTCCAAAAATACAGCACCAGACAGCGCGAAGCCATGCCCTCACTGTACCACAGATGATCTGTGTCACATTGAGATGGCTTGCGAGTGGGAGCTTCCTTTATTCTGTTGGGGATGCAGAGAACCTCAATAAAGGAACCATTTGCCGGACAATCAGATGCGTTTGTCTGGCGCTGAAATCATTCAGCAATATATTCATCACCTTCCCTGGCCACAGAAGACCCCTCTACATCAAGGAGGAGTTTTACAAGATTGCAGGTAACCTCAATTTTAATGTGCACCCATTAGTTTCTAAGTATATCTGTCACAGTTGGATACTCACTATTTTTTGTTACAGCTTTCCCTAACATCATTGGGGCAGTGGATTGCACACACATAAGAATCAGACGCCCCTCAGGTGAACATGAGGGAGATTACATTAACAGGAAATCCTTCCACAGCATCAATGTTCAGGTAAGAGTGATTTGTGGTTATGACCTACATGAATCTGTTCTATGCATTTAATGACCTTAATAGGCTACACTAAATATTTCAGATGATCTGTGATGCTGACTGCCTTGTGAGCAATTTAGAGGCAAAGTGGCCTGGCTCAGTGCATGACTCTAGAGTCTTTCGGGCTAGTCCAATTTATGAGAGACTTTCACAAGGTAGCCCACACATTTGTACTGTAAGCACCTTGGACATTGTGTGTGTAACTCTGTTTTCTAAATTATATTTTGTATTATCAGGTGAATTCTCGGGTGTGCTGCTGGGAGATAAAGGATACGCCTGTGAGTCATTCCTCTTGACTCCCCTTGCAGATCCCCAAACCGCACCACAGCAGGCCTACAACCATGCACACACCAAGACAAGGGCTCGAATCGAGATGACCTTCGGCCTTCTGAAATCTCGGTTTCAGTGCCTACACCACCTGAGGATTTACCCGGACAGGCCTAAGAAAGGAGAGACCCCCCCCCCCCCCCCCCCGAGTGGCTGTTGATGTTGACTGGGAAAATGCTCCCATCTTCCCGGACAACATTAATGGCAGACTTGTCAGGGAGCAATATATTGCAAGTTTCTTCACTTAATTTTTGGATTTAGCCCCTTTATTTAATAAAAGAGCTTTTCCTGTGTGAGCATTTTGTTTAGCACTGGTGGTTCTTTGAAATTCTTTTACATTCATGAAAAGAGGACGGACACCAATGTTCTAGTTCTTTTTTTTTTTATTAAGCAGTCATTTGTCTTGGTTGCTTGGATCCTACGACAGCAAAAGTAACAAGGATTAAAACACTGTATTGCAGATATGGTTACTGTGTGCATTGAAACACTCACTTCTCTTTCTAGTTTCTGGATTTCCAGGTCCAGTTTTCTGAGTGTCCGGCGTTTAATCTCTAGATCCAGCTCTATTTCTTGGAGCTTTCTCTTTTTGAGTCTGATTTTAACATCTGCCAGCTCTATCTGTCTCTCCAGGTGCTTTGCATAAAGTGTTCTGACAGTTTGTGAAGTCTGTAAAGGAAATGTCAGTTAGCACAGCAGGATTTGTTCATAACGTAGATTTACTTTAGCCAATACTCACAATGTTACCAGGCCGCTTAGGAGACTGTGCAGCATCCGGGTCCTGCTACACATTTTCTATTAGTACCACATCACTGACTTCATATCCTTCATGGAATAAATAAGCAGGCCAATCCCATAAAACTGACATGTCTCAAGCCTTCTGGACTCCACTGACACAGTCTCCTCATCTGCAGACGTGCATTCTACAGCTGCAGATCTGCCTTCCCCCTGCCGTATACATGTAGCGAGAGGACTCGGATTAAGATTTCACAGAACATACCAAGCCTGTGATTTCGAGACACTGTACTAACCGGATCATCTTCTGGTGGCTCCAAAAGTGTAATTGTGTTCCCAGACACTGCAAGGTTATCCAAAGTCAGACACTATATTACATTTGATTGTGTTCCATGTGCAGTAGAATTGCAGTACGTGATGTACCTTGTATGAAGCGGACAGTTTCTGTGGCTGGGACAGAGTCAGTTATTAGTTATTGTCCCTCCCTGGATCCCCTCCATCACTGGCCTCCCTTTATTTAAATGGAGTGCCAGTTCCTCTGCTGGAGTCACATCCTGGCTTGGTGGGCCGCCCCCTATGCCAGTTTATAGGCCTCTTTTTTTAACTGCTACAATCATACAGACATTGAACATGTCAGCTCATCTATTCACCTCATTTGTTCACGGTTATCTACTTTAGAGTCACTTACCAGCCTGCAAAATGTTCTTATATTTAATTTTTTCTTGCTGCCAGGTCCTTTTATGGCCAGACAGGTTTGTCCTTTATGAAGGACAGAAAGATAAAATAGATAAAAACGTTACATGAGGAAAATAGATTAAATGACACATTGTGGATGATTGTTTGCACCTAATCATACTCTACATTTCCTGAGTAACATGCACCTGCTTGTCACTCTTAAAGTATACAACAGTTATTGGATTTGAAAAGTAACTCCTTTAATTGTAGCCTAATTATGACAGTTCCAGTGGAGCACTGTTTATTAATTGTACAGTTTTTGACCACTTACGCATTGAACCGGTCGGCTATTGTCTGCCAGGCTCTCTCGCGTTCTTTACTTATGGCATTGGTATTGCCTTTTTTCCTTATAATATCCTTAACTTCGTCAGAGAACTCCGTCAGTAGCTGTTGTTCAGCGGCCGTGAAGTAGGACGCGCGACTTTTATCCATTTCCCCATCGGTGATTCTGTGAGCGATCGTGAGGTCTGCTTCAGTATGCCGTGCACACGCACTTATCCCAACTATCTTCACCTGGCTTAACCTAGCCGCACCTTCTCATCCTGGCTCAGCAAACGTGCAACCAATTAAGCCAGGATAGGCCGCGCAAGCTAGGTCAAGCTGGGCTTGCTGAATTATCCTGGATTGCTTTATTCTGGTTTCGTGCAATACCCCTCAGATCAGTCACACCTGGTTCAACTTCTGTCACTGGGCTTCATATACTCCAGTACCGAGCTCAGTCTTTGTCTGACCTTTGTTGGACATTTATTTGTGTAAAGTTCTGTTAATCCTTCTCCTGTCTCCGAGAGGTCCATCATCACATGTACATGTTAAAGACGCATTCTGTAACTTCTCAACTTGAAAATTCTGCATTTTGGACTCGCTTGATGGTGCAGTGACATCCATTATGTGCATTTCTCGAGCCGTTGTTGCCCAGTAGCGTCCAGAGAATGAGACGCTACACTCTACAAAAAATTTTTTCTGGTATGTCGTCCAGTGTTGCAGCTGAGTTTTGCTGTATGCACCCCATCAAACACTTGCAAGCAGATATTACACCAGCCATTTTAAACATGCACCTTGGCTGATTCAGCAAAGTAATGCAAGAAGATGTTATCGAAGGAAGAGAGAAAAAGAGAGTGAAAGGAACACAGCAGGAGATAAGACGAGTCAAGAAAAGACTGTCTTTTACTGTCTGGAGAGAGCACACTGAGACTTTAAGTAGAAAGACTGAAAATGATTGGATATTTACCTCAGTTCTCCCACGAGGAGCCAAGTTAATTTACAACCATACATTTTTCTCTAGACCTTGACTGACTTTAATAAGAGCTTGTGTTTGTTAGAAAGGAACCAGATGATATTTCCTCACTAGGAAGACATTTTTCTTTTTTTTCTCTTTTTGTACAGTTGTTTGTCTGCACATCACTACCTCATCATGATGCTTCATCACATCCCCGCACCTAGCCAGCATAGCACTTTAAAGTCTCCGTATTAAACAAAAACACCACAAAACCAAATTATTGCCCAGAGATTGACAAGAGGTTGATTGTAGTTTTTAAAAGTTTGTATATAAATTATTTTTGACATGATTATTTTTTTACCTTTTTTAAGGTCCCCCAACTGGGGAATGTTGAAAACAGATGGGGCCAATCTATACCAAGCTACACAAAAAACGATAATGTTCATATATTGTTATATGATTTGACAGCAGTTTAGAGCAACAGCTTTCCAAAGAAACATTCCTGTTCATCCTGAAAGTGTTTTTTTTTTTTTTTTTTTTGGCAAGCCTGAAACTTTATTTTATTTGTGGTATGTGCCATTTTAATTTATTATTCAATAGTAACACATACATTGATAGCAAATTTCAAGTGTTCCCTTTGCTCGAACTCCAAAAGAATAAAACAGACCTTGTGATTGCAGAGATATTCTCATTCTGTTATGCAAATGCAATTCACAAGCAGTGGCCTAAAAATAGGCACAGGGTTCAAGGGGTAACACTGTGGCCTTGACAATGAGGCAAACAAATTATAGCCATTGAAATTTCAATATCTACACCCACTCAGAGAAGAATTTTAATATTTTGCAGCATGGCTGAACTTACAGTGAATAACTTTAAGCTTGGAAACTAAGGATTAAGAAAGGACTTACGGTTTTAGGAAATCCTCCATTAATTACGACAGTAACATGTGCAGTCTTACACACAGGGCTGAAACCTCCATGGTGGAACCAATAAATAAAGTCCAATCATCCTTTTAAATATTGTGCCTGAGGTTCTGAGTGGAGAGGCTTTCAATAAAGCCATGCTGTTGAGAATGATTGATGGTCCTGTTAGGCCAAAGGGATTATTAATGGAGCTGATGTTGCGTCCATAATGAGCTTTCCCTGCTTTTTAAAAAATATCATCACTAAGAGGAGGAGGAAGAGGATGAGGATGAGGAAGCAACTACATCAGCACGCCTTCTTCATCTTCACAATTTGACCTTCTTTAGATGCCTAGTTTAAGCTGCTCTAATCTTTTCATTTAGCCTTTATTAGCTGCAGTTCTTTGTGCACATGAAAATTTTTGTCCTTCACTCATGTTGCTCAAGATTACATTCTGCTCTGTTCAAGCAAGAGACTGTGAGTCAACAAACCTGCCAGTGAAATATTTCATTCACAGATTCTAAATGTCCCAACAAAGCTGAGCTGTGCTGAATATTTAACAGGTGGCTTTAAGGAGATTTAACTTTAACTTTTCATCACCAACAACTTTCGCTGTCATGGCCAATATTTCAAGTTCAACTCACATTCCACCTACCAACTCTTCTAAAAAATGTGATCTATCTTCAAGCTTCAAGCTGTTTATTTATTCCATTTTACACATTTTCTTTTTAACCCAAACGCAGTGCTGTGTGTGCAAAACCATGGAGCCATGAATCAGTTTAGTGCAGAAAAACTAATAAAATACTGTTAAGTAGGGGGTACTGATGAACAGACAGTAGTGCAGGGACAAAGTTGCTTTTCAAATGCTTCACGATGCAGACCAAATGTTGGCAAATAATTTTTTTTAAAACCATTAACACAATTTTGAAGGACACATAAGGCAGAACTTGACACTGCAGATGTGCAGTGCCCACATAGTCTATGTTTTGCACATAACATCATAAAATCCGACTGGGACCCTCTGCATTAACAGTTTGCATGTGGAAGCACTTCAACTTTTATGGGTGGTTTAGTGTGCTCATAAGGTCCAGTTAGGTTATCTGAAACACAGTCAAATCAATTCAAATCATAGTGGACCTAAGAAGTTCCACCCCTAATCCAAGGTTGGGTAACTGGGGCAGCAAAGAAGTTCCGACTTCCCTCTCCCCGTCCACTTCTTCAAGCTCATCCAGGTCTCAAGCTGTTCCAAGGTCAGCCAAAAGCCATAGTCTCCTGGACACGCTTGTCTCCTAGCGTGTCCTAGGTCTTCTCTGGGGCCTCATCCCATTGAGAGATGCCCGGAACACCTCATCAGGGAGACATCATAACCAGATGCCCAAACCACCTCATCTGAATCCTTTTAATGCAGAGAATCAGTGGCTCTACTCTCAGTCACTCCTTGGAATATCTGTCTATCTACATGAACTTCATTTGGACATATTTTATCCTCATAATGCAGATAACTTTGTGGTAAAACCTTCTAAGGCCATTATATTTATCATCTGCAGACATCCATTAACCTCACTCTAAGTCTTAATAAAAATTAATGATTTACATTATAGGACTTGCTTTATGTCTACAAATTTAATCACGTATTTCTACTTGATGTAACTATGGTAGATGTAGATATGCCTCCAGCATGAGTAAACACATACATACAGACACACACAAACACCATCTGTGTTATATATAGTATGTTAAATAGACACTTGCTTCACCATTAGTGTCTACACATGTAGATCATTTGTATGCAGTGTGTGTGTGTTTATGTGTGTCCATGTGTGCTGGCACTTAGACTAACTTTCACCTCTGTCAGCACATCTCCTGCTGCTGCGTTCAGTAACCTTGATATGTGCACATTCATCCTGCAGCTACTCTGTAACATTCTGAGCATTTAAACTGGCAACAGAATCACACCACTCCAGCAGAAAAACAACATCAATAACAACAACACAGTGTAAGCAAGCTGAGAAGTTTGTTTAGCTTCAGCACAACACAAATCACTCTGCAGCTTCACCTGTCACATGTCCAACTGTCTCTGGGTCTCTGTTTTAATTGCTACCCACTTATTGGGACAGATGGTTGCCTTCCCTGATTTTGGTTCTACTGGAAGTTGCTTCTTGTTTAAAGTAGCACTATGTAACTCTGACATTATAAATGTGGGCTTCTGCAACCAACAAAAGAAACAAACCAGAGAAGAAGAGGAACAAGAAGAAAGAAAAAAAAAAGTTGCAGAACAAAGATGGGGACAACAAATGTAGAAGTTGCACAAGATTTTGAAGAAAAGCTATGCAAGTGCTTAGTGGGTTTTGGGTGGTTGGAAACAACTTTGTAGTGGTGCATGACCACCGCGAACCATTGACTGAAACTGACGTCTAATTGCGAGAGAGAACTCTGAACTCAGCACTGCCTACTAGTGGAGGAATTGACTTAAGAACCATGGCAATGTAAAAGACACATGGAAGTATGAGGACGGCGACATAGGACAACGTGTGAAACTGACGTCCCTATTTACAAACGTAAGGGATCATAAATGGGCTTTTAGTTGCCCAGCAGCATCTTGAAGCTTAGAAGCCGCACATAAAAGCTTTTTCTTTCAGGACACTACATCACTGTACATATGAGTTTGACTTTACAAACCACGTGACATGCTAGCAACTGGATATCAACACATTTGCCATTTTAATATGCACTGCAATTCATCAAAGAAAAAAATGCCAGAGAAAAATATCAGAGGAAAAAAAGCAAAAGAAAGCGAGAAGGTGACAGAACAAGAGATAAGTCAAGAGTCAAAATTAGATTGACTTTTTCTGTTGGGAGAGAGCTACAGGGTAGAGGTATGATGCATAATGGATGCCACATTAGCCATTGTTAGGGTGCACCTCGCCACAGAATCTGCCAAAGTTCAGCAGTGCTTTCTTAAATGGAATTGTGAATACTATGCCAAAGACTGCGTTGCAGTAAACGGCACTGAATTCATTTTAACTGGGTCGTATTTAATTTGTATCAAATCGGCTTCTTTTGTGTGTGTGTGTCTGTGTGTGTACCCCCACCAGCACCCTCTGTGACCTTAAATTGGACTTATATATAAAAAATGTGTAGATGTACTGTAAGTTTCAGCTCAAAATATCATACTTTTATTTTGTGCTTTTAGTCCAAAATCTAACAGTTTTTGTGTTTGTAATTTTAAATCCATAAAAAACTGCTGCTGCTGTCTACACTGTCCTGCAAGCAAATCTCAGGAGAAGCATGCCATATTTAATTGATTGATGGCAGTCATACATATGTGCATGATATATCATTTTAGATGTGCATGTTGTGGTTTTCTAACAATGTAGTCTTAATGAATGACTGAAGAAATGCCTTGTGTGGAAATGCTGTATATATGAGCACACAGAGAAGATAAAAGCAAACATAGCGATCTCTGAGTTAGCAATGAGTAAAATCCCATCATCAGAGCTGCCAGATGCTTGTATTTACCCTTGCAGAACTGTTGCCATGTCGGTGGCTGCCCCTAGCCATAAAATACATTTTTGCATTAGAGTCAAGCAGAAATCCTTGGGGCAGAAAAATTACTTTGATGCAAAAAACTAAACATTTCAGCTTAATGGCTACTTGATTCTTGCTCTAAAATTCAGTCACAATTGGCACCCATTTTAATGGGTTAAAAATTACATCAGTGCTTTAATATTGGTGGGCTTTTTGAAAGAAAATAATAGTGGGCAGCAGCTTTATCAGAATTTTAAGTGTGGATTTGTTCAACAGCCAGAGGCAGAGCTTATCTCCTTTTCATATCACAAGGTTGCTGCACACCAGAAGTGTTCATTTAGAAACACTTCCTGCTCTATGGAGAGACTCTCCTTAGACCCTGGGGAGACATGGTTGTGTATAAACATCGAGTGGATTTTGCATAATTTTGTCTCCTTATGGATTTAAATGTTCTATGGGACTATTAACAACATTTTAAAATTTTACATTTTGTCCTGAGGGTGAATAAAGATTTGTATCCTAAAGCCAGATGAAAAGAAATGGATGTAGAGCATTATTATTACAAGTAGGGGTTTGTGTAATAGCTCTGTAAGTGCCAATGGTGTCACATGTATGAAAAATAAAACACAAAAATTGAAAGAAAAAAACCCTTTAGTTATAACTTGGTACTTCAAACATACAATTTTACCCGTACCTACTATATTGAACTGATTTGAATTGCACTTTCATCTGGAGTCTGACTGAAAACCTAATTTCTTCTACAAACATTGGTTCTCTATATTAAACACTGCAGCAGTGAAAGAATTAAATGTTGTCACGGTCAAGCTAATACATTTTGCTATGCCTGATGCTGCAGCAGCTGCAGTAACTGAACACAAAAAAATCCAGTGTCCATCAAACTTTATACACAACTCGTAACCAAAGAAAAAAACACAGCAATGCATATAAACAGGAAGACATTGAATCCTAAGATGATAATATACATCAACATTATGAGGTTGAGTTAATTATTAATTCCACCTATTATATAGAAAACTATCAACAAAAAAAACTCTTTATTGACTGAAGGCAACTGTTCACCGCTGTACACAGCTGGTTGTAACCTTGGTGAGTAATTTCCTGTCCAGTCAGTGGCAGGTGAAGTCGAGGAACTCTCAGAGATAACAAAAACAGATCAGATCTGATTCCTCAGTGCTTCACTGTGCATTTGGACGTGTCACTGCGGCCAGCTTTTGTTCTTGCGCCTTCCGACATGTTGGTTGGTGTTGTTCCTGCTGTTGAAGCAGACAACGTAACTCATTGGAGATAACCTTGAGAGGAAGAAACACAGGCTCTGTGTGTGTGTGTGTGTGTGTGTGTGTGTGTGTGTGTGTGTGTGTGTGTGTGGGTGCACATTTTCTAAAAATCAAACATCCTGGTTGATTATAATAAATCATGCCCTTATCTGTTTTACACCTTCTCTCAGGTTCTTCCTTAAAACTCTCCTTCATGGCTCCAGGAAACATCAAAGAGGCAGATTTGATGATTTTTGCCTTTTCTCTTAACTCAACAGAGACAGAAGCAAAAGCAGAGGACCTCAAAGGAAAACAGGCCTGAAGCTGTTGGCACAGCAACAGATAGGCAAAGCAAATGAAGAAGGCAGAGAGGCAAAGACCTCATACTTCCAAAGCAAAAATGCTTAAAAAGCTACAGGTTTAGCTGATTTTGACACATTTAAGGCAGCAGAAATAAGGAAAGAATGATAGGAGGAAAAATTGACTGTGCTGGAAGAAATGGAAGCTCTATCAAAGAGCACAAAAGATGAAAAAAGATCAAGCTGACTGAGGAATGAGTGAAAAGTGGAAGTCAGCTCTCTAGAATCTGTTTTGAGCTGTAACAAAAAGTCAAACAGGAGTTAAACTGAGGTCAGCATGACTGCCAACAGGTTTAGATTTAATGGCTAAAAGAAAACATGAACTGTTTGTTGTTTGTATAAAGCACTGATAGGAGGCCATGTAGGTCTGAAGTCTGACACTAAGCAGCCTCTAATATACAAACAGTGAGGGAATATTTCATTTTATTCTTAATCCTCTAAAAGCTTATTGAAGAGCAGCCAAGTTGGATGCTCTCTCTCCTTAAGTTCAGTAATGATTTATTCCCTCAAAATCAGGAAATAAAAGGAAACATTTTGTATAAAGCTTTTTGAGTTATGATTAAATTTTAGCTGATCGATGTAAGGGCATTATACGATAATTGCAGTCTATGCAAGTCTGGCAGGTTTCCCATCTGTGTCATCTGTGGCACTTTGAGTTGTGCTAAATTTGCATTTTACCTCCATTTTACAGGTTTAGGAACAAGAAGTTGAATAAAAATGTAAATGTGGGGTGCAATTATATTTTGGTGCTTTGGTAATTTTTCCATGAATCAGTTTGAATATGCTATTTTCCATCAATAATCTCAAGTTGGTCATATTCCAGTTTTTCCAGGTTTCTCACGTTCCAATGCCAGAACTGCATCCATCCATTCATCCTTTTTTTTTTTTTTTAAACATACTTTGCATGTGTTGCCACAGTTTGGGCCCGTTGATCCCGAGTAGGAACTGCTAGGGTGTACTTGCTGAAAACATCAGTTAACACCAAAACATTCGCCACTCCATCACGGGCTGGTTCAAGTACCGTAAAATCAATAGCCAAGATCTCATGTGGTTGTGCAGCCAGCAAATGTCCCATGTGGCTGCGACATGTCTCCTTGGCTATTTGACACCTTTCACAGACCTGATATCGACGAGCCACATCAGAGGACATGCCTGGCCAATAGCAGCGTGCCCTAAGAAGGGCCAGAGTTCTCTCCACCCTTTGATGCCCATGCTCTTGGTGCACCTGGGTCAGTACTTCCTCCTTCAAAACATAAGGCACCAACAGCTGCAAAACCGGCTCCGCACTATCTGGCCGATACACCCTGCGATGTAACAAACCATCCTTCTCAGTCAGGCGGCCCCATTGCTGTAGCAGAGTCAGTGCTAGCGGGGACTGTGCTCACTGCTGCTCAGAATTGGGATGTCGCCCCTGCTTCCAGAATGGCAGCGTTTCCCCTATGACGGGCCAGCCTGCTGAAGGGCACACAAATCAGCGGCTGTAAATTGGAACAGCGCAGTCAAAGAGCCCTGAGCTGCTTCTCCAACCTCCTGGTGTAGAACCGGCTTCAGCTGTTTTGGAAGGAGGGTACCGGGCATCATTTCCTGAACATCCTGTATGCCCGGTGAGTGCTGGCAAGACACAGCATCAGCATTTTTGTTACTCCTTCCTGACTGATACTTAATTTCAAGGTCAAAGGAGGCAAGCTGGGCTGCCCAGCGCTGCTCAGTAGCACCCAACTTCGCAGATGACAGATGACTAAGGGCATTGTTGTCAGTATAAACTATACATTTATGACCCAACAAATATGTCCTGAATTTTTCTGTCAGCATAAGCGAGGACAGGTGCAGTGACAAGGCTCATTTTTAAATCCTCAAAGGACTTCTGACACTCTGCTGTCCAGCCTTCTATGACACCCTTTTCCACTCTTTTCCTAGACCTAGTGTTTCCACACTCAGCCACTAGTCTGTGCAAAGGAGCAGCTAGCTTGGAAAACTCCTCCACGAATTGGTGGTAATAACTAGCAAACCCCAGAAAGGAACGTAGCTCAGAAACAGTAACAGGGGGCTTCCAACCAACTACTGCTTCCACCTTACTGGGATCTGTAGACACCCCCTGGTCTGAGATGATATGACCCAAATACCGCACCTCTTGCTGAAACAAGCAGCATTTGCTAAGTTTCACTTTCAGGCCCTCTTGTTTAGGTTCTTCCATTACATTATGCTTAAAACATTCAGCCTCTCCAGATGTTGCTGCACTGTGGAGGAAAACACCACACTGTCAATGAGGAAAAGTAGCAACGACTGACATTGCTGATCTCCAAAGATGGGTTGCATTAGCCTCTGCATGGTCCCGTAATTTAAAACAATGCCAGTTCATCTTCAGATTTCATCTATAAAACTGTCTACTGTTGTAGAAGAAATTACCAAGAGTCTGGGATGAGTGTTAGGTTTGTTACAGGAGAAGTATAAAATACAGGCAATACTTGCAAGTTCGAGAGCTATCTTGCTGACCCCAGAAGCCGACAAGAGGACTCTGCCTCGCTGCATTTTCGGAATCAGTTTTATTCAACCTGATCCTAGCTGAAGGCCAGTCTCTAAACTGATAAAAGGAGAAGGGAGACTAGAAGGCGCCTGCTCTCTTACTGTCTCGCCCAAATAGGCTGCTGTTTTCTAAACAGTTGTTTGTATCTAGCAGCTGCCCATCAGTCTCAACTTTTCCCCATATCACGAGTCTGGAAGAAAAGTGGTCAGCCTGACCTCACACAAGAACTCAACAGGAGAATAATAACTTCAATGTTCTATATAAGAAAAATACACATTTTGAAATGTAATTGAGGGTAATAAATGCATAAATGTATAATATGAACAAAAGAATGATTACACTTGTGATTATTATATGAGTAAATATGATTGATTACCGTATGCATTAAAATTTCTTTCACACTACACACATTAACCTACTACTGCAAAATTGCAAACCTCAACACATTTAAAGATGCAGTGCTTTATATGCTACATATAAATACTATATATATATTAAAAACTGAATTTCTAATTGTTTCTAAATCACTTTACTAAAATAACTTTTTATTATCTTAGAATGAGCCATTTATATCTAGTTGCCATGGGTCCATATGGAAGATACTATATTTGTGCCAACATTTATTCTATGGTGTTGGAATGGTAAAGCAACTCTGTGTAATGTGAGAACCATCTAAGCTTTAAAACTGCAGTAACAGCATGGTTGATAGGTCCTAGAACACTGTTTGGGATAACACCTTAAAAAGGATATACAGTAATAAAAATACTGTGCAAATATACACAAAATTGAAGTAGTTACCTGTAGTGCAGTCAGCACTCCATCTGAAGACACTAAATTTACTCACAGATGAGAACATCTTTATGGCTGAAAAAATTTTGGCCACTGACGACGAGTTACTGTAACGCCTAACTTGACCACTGAATGTCAGTAACTCTTACATACTGTACTTTTAAATAGTTTGTTGGCAATTTCCCACGGATGAAAACTAATAACTTTGTAATAATAAAAGTTGCTTGTCAAGGTGTTGAATTGAGAACCTTTCAGCAGAGGCTAAGAGACTGACAGAGATTAACAGATTTAGTCCACAGAAGGAATCATTCAACATGCAAGTGAGTACATTGTAGTGGCTAAGGCATTTGGGCGTGGCATTCCCTGATCGTTTTGAAACAGTGACACACAGGTGAGGACTGGGAGATTCCTAATGTAACCGAGAACACGGATTACTACTTGACATAGAATCCATCTTGCCATAACCAGCTTGAAGTCAATTAGAGAGTGGAGATGAGCCAAGGCAAGATAACTGCTGTAGGAGTGAAGTGAAGTGACACAGGTGTGTGGAATAATCAACCACAGCACCAAGCCAGCTAGCCACACCCACACACACACACACACACACACACACACACACACTTACACACACCAATTGGGAATGGACAGATGATAAACAACAGGAAAGAATAGTGGGAGAACATCAGTTACACGTCGCACATTTTTATGAAATATTGAAAGAATTTCCATAAAACAAAATACGATACCTTCATTTTCCCCTCAATATTCACATTTTTCTGTGGCCACTTTTTTCCTGGAAGTTGGTTTAAAATTCCGGATTACATTTGCTCATTAATTGCAAAGGATTTCAAGTTTATTGCAAAGCAGTTAAAAATAAAATAAAAAATCAATCAAATTAATTTCTCTTAATTTAATCTCTACATTTTGTAAATCTGCAGAAAAGATGAAGAAACATCACCTTAACATCAAATGAAGAAAAACCAAGAAATATTCTTGTCTGAAAGGTTAATCAGATATATAGATTTTGCCATAAAATAGAAATTCCCTCGTTTTGCTTTGAAAAAATTTTGGGATTTTATTAAATAAATATTAACAGGTTAAGTACTTTTAGGGTAACTGGTAGTTTCAGAGACAGATCCAAGTTTCTCCATCATTGCAGTGGCTTTTTTTAATGTTAACCTCATGCTGTTAAGCATTTGGAAATATTTTTTAATTTAGTAAAACATCTTCTCTCCACTGCACATCAAGGTTTAGCACCCTCACAATATTCTCATAGCACAAGAGTTCATAAGATGTAAATAATCAATAAACTCCCAGAGTGATGTCTTATTACAATTTTAACAGTAATGAAAACAACAAAAAGTCTCTTTGTGGCATTCAAAAACATACAGGTTTTTCATACAGCTCTGAGTCTTTAGACCTCTATCTTGACATTTAAAGATTTTTATTCAGCAGAAGCTATAAATTATTTCTTTGTACCAACTCTTGTTCTTGAACTAACGCAGTATGAAGCACACAACAGCCTGAGCAAGGCTTTAAAGTGAATGAGTAAAAGCAACACTGATCAGCTTGTGATCACATCAACACTACCAGGCTGTCAAACACTTGTAGTGTTGTTAGACAAGTAAAGTCCTTAAATAATTGTATTTAGTCAGTCTGTCGCTGCTGGTTTAATCTGCCATGCTTATTGACAAACAGAGACAGCAGGCTGCTGAATAGCTAAAGATTTTGAACGATTGAATTTTAAATAAACCCATCCACTAACGTGTTCACACTAAGAGCTCATTGACAAAAAACATGGATTTCTGCCTAATGAGGAGACGCTGCAGCAGAGTTACAGCATACTGAGAACTCTGGGTAATGCTGCCCTCTGTTGTACACAACACTGAATTACCACTGCTGTAAGACAGATAAGAGATCGGCAGACCTCAGGCACATGGAAAATCTGTGCAACGTGAAGAGCAGATGGCCTGCAGCCAAATGGTTTCATTACAATGTCAACATGCACTGCTTGTGTGGCTTCAGACAGCGGCACACCTCTGGGTGTCAGTGCTCTGGTTCATCCTTTGTTATTTTAGAAAAGCCTGTTAGTTTATTATTACAGGTTACAGCTGCTACTATAAAAACTAAACCACACAGATATTTCATGATAATGTGTCTAAATAAAGTCATATTTTGTGACATGATTCTTCGTAAAAGAAAAATGAAGGAAAATTTTAAGGAAACTGAAACCATGCAATATAAGGAAAAACTTCCAGAATCTGAAAACCTGACATCACCGAGCAGAAAAATAAAATGGAGCAATTTAAATGTAAATGTTAAATGTAGATAGAAATCAGTTTTTCTGTCATATACTAAGCCAGGGCTCTGAAACTCTGGTCCTCGAGGTCCACTGTCCTGCAGGTTTAGGTGTGTCCCTGCTTCAACACCCCTGATTCAAATTAAATGGATCCAACAGCCTTTTGTCATGTTCTACATAATGGACTATTATTTTGAATCTGTTGTGTTACAGGGAAAAAATCTAAAACCTCTAGGAAAGTGGCCCTTAGGACCAGAATTTGAGACGTCTGTTCTAATGCTTAAAATAACACACACACACACACACAAAGAAATTTTATCATATAAATATCAAAGTGATACAAGATTGCTTTAGAATATAATTGAACCTGAAAAAAAAAAAAAACAGAGGAATACACTTACAGAGTTGTAGATTTGTTTTAAGAGACATTTTAGAAAGGATAAACATAAAAAATCCACATGTTCCACAGCCAAGAGTTTGCAGACTAATTTTGGTCTAAAGTCAAACTTTCAGCCCAAATATTGTGTTTGATATATACATTTTATTTTATTTTTTTCGAATCTGATTCAAGCCACGTTTGGAAATGGACTGAAAGGGATGCAGATCAGAAAAGAGCACATGTGCAAATAATCTGGGCACTAGACTGGTGACATTAGAGCAGCCACAGGCCAATAAAATGAACAACAACCTGTGGAAAGACATGTAAATAAACATTGTCAACTGTCCAGTTTTATGATTACATACATGCAGGAAGCTAAAAGGAACTCATTGTTAGTACATCAACTTACGCAAACAGGATGGCAACCTGGACACAAAAATACAAAACACCTTTTATTTTTAATAACAGCATGAACAGTCTAATGCCGTCTGAATGTAGATTAAAGCTTCTTTCAGGACTGACATCATCACTGACGTCAAAACCATTCCAGGTTAAATAAGAACAGTGATTTTCTCATTACAAAGACTGAAGCAGTTGGAATGTGGCGTAACTGTGACATGAACCATGGATCAAGAGGGGAGAGGCGTGGCAAGTAGGCTAGCACTACCTGGACACAAGCTGGAGCTTGATCAACCCTGGTTGGGTCACCTGGAGGATGGGGTCTGATTGTTGAAAGACCCGAAACCCCCTGTTATCCCAGGTTACATCACTGATGATGTGTCCAGGGACATCATAAGTCATATCTAAGAGCTGACAAAGTGCAGTAGTGTTTCTTTACTTATTCCTCCACTTTAAATTTATGTTCAATCACTTTTTATATGATAAATAATTACCACTCAGTAACTGAGATGTGCAACAAATAAACTTAAAAATGACAACTAAAGAAAAGCTAAGAAAAAGGTTGCTTGAAATGTTAATACGCCCTTTAACCTTTACATTCTGGTAACAGTCTGTCCCATAAACAGTCACGTTTACCTGACACGAGCTACTGTTACAACATTTCACCAACAAGAAACTAAACCCAGTCCAGTTGACCTAACTAGGAATTGTACAAGAAGTTTTTGTGAACCCCCAGCTCTTTGATGTCAGACTTAATGCAGGAGAGGTATTCATTAATTTAGCTTGTGTGTGCAACTTTCAAACAGAAAAGTACCTGGGAACAACAAGGTCAGTTACAGCAAGACATCAGACTAAAATCTGAAACATGTGGAATATTTGTAAATGGCTGTTAATCATTTTTTTGTTTGTTCATTTGTATTTTTTGTTTGTTTTTTTTTTGTTTTTTTTGTGAAACATTAAATTAAGGCACCACAGATAGAAATTAGCATTCTTTGCTATAACCTCGCATGTTTAAATCAAACGTTTTTAGTACTGATCTTCATTCACCTGCATTCTCCCAATTAAATAAACAAATACACACAGGAATGACACTAACTTAAAGCTGAAAACATGTACAGTCTACAAAAGAAATAACACATACCAGAAGATTTTTGTGTGTACATATATATATATATATATATATATATATATATATATATTTTCTTTATAAATGCTGTACTGATGTTTGGCTCTTATTACTTTTTACTTGACAACTTTAGCATTAAAGCAGCACATATCAATTTCAGTGGTTGCGTAAATCCATTCCCTGTCAACTGTTCATGAAAAGCCTTAAGATAAAAAGTTATATTTCCACATGACAGCAAAATAAAAGCAGTCACTGAAGCCAGTCTAAACTGAGACCAGAAAGTTGTTCTGAGAGCTGGAAAGGCTTCAGTTAAAGGAGTTTTTAAAACCACAAGCAAGTCATTTGCAGAGCCTACTCATTCCAGCCCTGTATTCATGTTAAAAGGTTTGCTCCTTGATTTTACACACTGTAAACATAAAACATCAGTTAATTTGTATTATTTGTATTTGGCTTACATCATGCTAGTGTCACTTTGGCAGTAAACCTTAGTAGCAGCTAAATTCAGAAAAATAACCTAGTTTCAATTTGCACTTTTAATTTGCAAAGTGATAAATGCATGCATGGTGGCATTTGAAATTAATAAAAACTATCAGCAGACAAATCACATTTAGAGTAAACAAGTTTCCCAGTATAGTGACTTGTGTTGTTAGAATTTGAAACAGAGGTACAAAAGTGTGCAAAAATGCAATATTTCACTACAAAATGTTTTAAAACTGTAGCCTACTTGTCCTTGATTTCATATGTTAATGAAAGATTCTACAGCAATGTGCTGCAAAAAATCTTTGCATATACTTTACAGCAGAGGCAGCAAAAAATATATAAAATATTATTTCCTTGATCAAAAGGATAAAATTGGATTAATTTAATGTGGAATATTTGAATGATTCAATTTTATTTGTATATTTTATATTATTTTTAGTGCTGGGCAACGATTAAAATTTTTAATCGCCATTAATCACATGACATGCTACAATTAATCACGATTAATCGCATTGTTAAGCGCAAAATGTCTCTTTCCTTTAAAAGAAGGCATACAGTTATATAAAGAAAATGCAGTAAATTTAGCAGTAAATCAGGGGTCTCCAACCTGCTGTAAGTGGCTCTCTGGACCTTCCACAATGCCTCTGAAAAATGTGTAAAATATTTTTTTTAATCTATCTTTCTTGTCATTAGGTTGGAAACCAGAGACTTTTTTCTTTTACTTAATTTTCCACAGATATCTGCATCCCTTAGAAGAAAGTCTGTTTTTCCTCTGTTTATAAAGGTTTTATGTTTTTCTTTACTTTAAAACCTAAAAATGGAAAAAAAAATATGGTTCTTAAAAAAATAATAAATATCCTATGGTGACATTAAAAATATATATTAAGTTGCCTTTTTGAAAAGTATCGTAACATGCAGGCTGCAGACCCCTGCACTATACACATAAACAGGTTTAGCAGCAGTTTTCTCTTTAAACAGCAACTATTTATTCATATATATTTATAAAATCAAATATTTTTTTTCCTTAATAATTGCTAATACTTTAGATTATTTATTTTTTTTTGTTCAAGCCTTGCTGGTTTGGAGTTAAGTCTACCCTCTGATGGTGATTTTCATATTCTGCATATTCTACAACAATTAATACATAGTAGTTTGTTTTGGATGGGTCAAATGTTCCTCTTTTGTACACAGTGGCTGCAATTTTATGTAAACAAAAAAGGTTCTATTTATCAACTCACAATGACTAAACTCAATTTGATATGCATCTTTCTAAATAACAATACGTTTTCTCATTCCTGACCTGATTTTGAAGTTGAAACTGTTCTTGCGCCAGTTACTTGGAAATGTAATCAGACCCAATCAGTACACACCCACAAAAGTAAAAGAAATCTGTTTAAAATGTTTTTATTTTAACCATACATGATTGGGTTTGTTTTAACTACATGATAATAGAGGTAAGGCAAGGCAAGGCAAATTTATTATAGCACATTTCATGTACGAGACAATTCAAAGTGCTTTACATAACACATTACAGCAGAGTGCAGAAAGCAGTGCATTTAAAAAACAATTATATACCTATGGTGGTAATACTCACTAGAATAACCTGAAAGAAAAAATAAAATGGCTTAGTTTAAGGAGTTTTAGCGGTGGTGGTTGTTGGAGGGGGTTTTAGTAGGGTTTGCTGGAGGAGTTTTAGTGGCAGTAGTTGGTGGAGGTTTAGTGGTGGTGGTTGGAGTTTTAGTAGGGTTTGCTGGAGGAGTTTTAGCGGTGGTGGTTGTTGGAGGGGGTTTTAGTAGGGTTTGCTGGAGGAGTTTTAGTGGCAGTAGTTGGTGGAGGTTTAGTGGTGGTGGTTGGAGTTTTAGTAGGGTTTGCTGGAGGAGTTTTAGCGGTGGTGGTTGTTGGAGGGGGTTTTAGTAGGGTTTGCTGGAGGAGTTTTAGTGGTAGTAGTTGGTGGAGGTTTAGTGGTGGTGGTTGGAGTTTTAGTAGGGTTTGCTGGAGGAGTTTTAGTGGTGGTGGTTGTTGGAGGGGGTTTTAGTAGGGTTTGCTGGAGGAGTTTTAGTGGCAGTAGTTGGTGGAGGTTTAGTGGTGGTGGTTGGAGTTTTAGTAGGGTTTGCTGGAGGAGTTTTAGTGGTGGTGGTTGTTGGAGGGGGTTTTAGTAGGGTTTGCTGGAGGAGTTTTAGTGGCAGTAGTTGGTGGAGGTTTAGTGGTGGTGGTTGGAGTTTTAGTAGGGTTTGCTGGAGGAGTTTTAGTGGTGGTGGTTGGTGGAGGTTTAGTGGTGGTGGTTGGAGGAGTTTTAGTGGTGGTGGTTGGTGGAGGTGCGGTGGTGGTGGTCGGTGGTGTTGCGGTGGTGGTAGTTGGTGGAGGAGTTGCTGTGGTAATCGGCAGAGGTTTAGTGGTGTTCATTGGTAGAGTTATCCTGGTGCCTGGTGCTGTAGTTGCTGTGGTAATTGGCAGAGGTTTAGTGGTGTTCATTGGTAGAGTTATCCTGGTGCCTGGTGCTGTAGTTGCTGTGTTTTGCCCATTTGAAGAGGCTGTTGTTTGCAAAAATATTTTCATCAATTTCACATATTACATCAAATGAAGCATTTGTTGGATAAAAAGGATAAAAATATTCTTACCAATAAAAAGAAGAACAATACATGTTTTTGCAAGCATGGTGACTTTGTTTTTCATCTCTGGCATCTAAAAATAACATTGATCATCATCATATGGTAAAAGATAAAAATTATTTGCATCATAAACAGGAAAGTAGACCCTATTTTTAGAACCAAAGATTAGACTTCTTGCTTATAATTTCTATACCTGAAGTACCATAATAAAGCACCCCAAGTCAATCTAAAAACACACCTACACTAATCTTTTGCTAAACAATTTTACTATTAAGCCTCTAAGATAGTCAAGTTATAACACTTTCTAGGCTGCAGAAGCAGCTCACCTTTATCTGCTTTTTGAATTTCCAACATGCCAAAAATTAACACACGGAACAGATCTGTTTGTCAGTCTGAGGTAGTGTCAGGACAAAGGCCCCAAAAAAGTTGGTTATGTTTTTATATATCTATTAATTAATAGATTTTTATGGGGGTTATCTTGTTTTAACATTGCTTTTTCAAACATTTTTACATTTTTAAATTTTTTTTTATTTATTTATTTATTTGTTATCCTATGTTTATTTTGATGGAGATGTTTTCATTAAGCTTTATCCAAGTTTAGTAACCCAAGTTTTTTTGTTTCCAATAGACATCATGAAAGAATCAGGCTAAACTGCAGAGAAAGTGATTTACAGAAAATACAGAATATCGTGCTTTACACATTAACAAAGTTGTAACATAAATGACAATTAAATGATCAGAAAAATACTTCTGAAAGATACATAACACATTGATTAAAAAGTAAGAATAATTCATAAGAGGATAATATGGTGTACTTACAGCCGCTTGGGTTGCTTGAATGTGTGAATGTCTCTGATTTCAGCTTCAATTTTATAGGTCGACATAAGATATGAAGGGTGTGGTGAAGGTACGTAAGGTACATTAAGGTCTTTCTACAAAGACTTCACAATGTGAAACTTGTAACTCCTAGGATGACAATTTTCTGATACAATTTACATGAATCATTTGCCTGAGTGAATGTATATCTTACATTTCAGTAAATGTATTAAATAATTATATATATAATATAATAATATTAGTATATACAGTATTTTCCAAAAGTGAGTACATCCCTCACATTTCTGGAAATATCAAATATTTAATTATATCTTTCCATGGGACAACACTGCAGAAATGACCCTTTGACCCAAAGTAGTCTGTGTACAGCTCGTTAAATCAAGTAAATCTACAAAAAGTGAGTACATCCCTAAGTGAAAATATCCAAATTGGGCCTAAAGTGTCAATATTTTGTGTGGCCATCATTGTTTTCCAGTTCTGTTTTAACTCTCTTGGTATGGAGTTCAGCTGAGCTTCACAGGCTGCCTCTGGAAATGCTCTTCCACTTCTCCATGATGGCATCACGGATGTCAGCTCCTCCACTTTTCGTTTGAGGAGGCCCCACAGATGCTCAATAGCGTTCAGGTCTGGAGACCTGGCCAGACCATCACCTTTACCCACAGCTTCTTTAGCAAGGCAGTGGTTGTCTTGGAGGTGTGTTTGGGGTTGTTATCGTGTTGGAATACTGCTCTGTGGCCCAGTCTCCGAAGGCAGGGGATCATGCACTGCTTCAGTGTGTCATAGTACATGATGGCATTCATGGTTTCTTCAATGAACTAGCTCCCCAGTGCCAGCAGCACTCATGCAGCCCCAGACTATGACATCCCCACCACCATGCTTGACTGTAGGCAAGACACACTTGTCTTTGTACAGCTCACCTTCTTGCCGCCACACACGCTTGAGACATCTGAAACAAATAAGTTTATCTTGGTCACATCAGACCATAGGACATGGTTCCAGTAATCCATGTCCTTAGTCTGCATGTCTTTAGCAAACTGTTTCAGGCTTTCTTGTGAATCGACTTAAGAAAATGCTTCTTTCAGGAAAGAAGCCATGCAGACCAATTTGATGGTATGTGCAGCGTATTGTCTGAGCACTGACAGGCTGACCCCCCCACCCCTTCAACTTCTATAGCAATGCTGGTAGCACTCACACGTCTATTTTCCAAAAAAAAAAAATCGCTGGAAATGACGCTAAGCATGTGTACTCAATGTCTTCGGTCTACCATGGCGAGGCCAGTTCTGAGTAGAGTCTTTCCTGTTAAATCTCTGAATGGTCTCGGCCACCGTGCAGCAGCTCAGTCTCAGGGTGCTGGGAATCTTTTTATAGCCCAGTCCATCTTTGTGTAGAGCAACTATTCTTTTTTAAAATCTTCAGAGAGTTCTTTGCCATGAGTTGCCATGTGGAACTTCCAGTGACTAGTATGAGAAAGTCTGAGAGAGATACCACCAAATTTAACACACCTGCTCCCCATTAACACCTAAAAACTGGTAACACTAACAAGTCACATGATACCAGGGAGGTAAGTGGTTAATTGGGTCCAATTTAGAAATTTTCACTTAGGGGTGTAATCATTTTTGTTACCAGCAGTTTAGACATTAATGGCTGTGTGCTGAGTTATATTGAGGGGAAAGTAGATTTACTCAATTAAACGAGCTGTACACAGTCTACTTTTGTCACGTGTGAGCGGCAGACGTGAGGACCCAAAATGCAGGCAGATGAGGCAGGAGGCAGATCGATGCAGGTAAAAGGGTTTATTTTCCAAAACGCAGGACAGGGAACCACACACGAAGGGCAGTAAACCATAAGGATCTGACAAGAGCAAACTAAAAACCATGGGGTATATATGCACAGAGGGAGTAACAAGGAACAGGTGAAGTGAATGAGTAATTAGACCAGGTGAACTAACGAGCCAGAAACAGAAACCACAGGGACACAAGAGGGAAAACAAGAAAACAGAACTAAACGTGACAAAACCCAGAACTATAAACCAAAACTCAAGACAAAAACTAAAACATGACACAAACGATGATCCTAACAGAACACTAGACAGACAGAAAAACCAGAACTAGAAACCAAGATGAAAACAGAACATGATAAACTAAAACCATGATCAAAATCTAACACAAACCAAAGAACACACCAAAACCAAGGAACCATTACAACTTTACATTGTGTCATTCTTCAGTGTCGTCCCATGGAAAGATATAATTAAATATTTGCAGAACTGTGAGGGGAGTACTCACTTTTGTGAGATACTGTATAATAGTATAATAGTAAATAATTTTAGTAAAAAAAAAAATGTAAGAATTGTGGTAACACTAAATAGAAGGCACCTGCAAACAAACATGTATTCTTCAAGTATTATGAGGACCTTCTTGTTGTTTTGTAAATATGCTTTGTGTTTCTTAGCTACTTAATACTGTTTGTTGATAGATATTGTCTACATCTTTACCAAATTGGCTGAAATGTAGTGGATCATTAGGGATCAGCTAGGGAAGAGCAACCCTTTCTGTTCAATCCCAATCCAGGTCTTCAGGAACCCCTGCCCTGCATGTCTTAGACACGTTCCTACTCCAACACACCTGATTCAAATTAATGAATTTCCTCATCAAGTTCTTTGCAGCCTGATAACGAGCCATTCATGTAATTCAGGTGTTAAAGTAGGGTTACATCTAAAACATGCAGGGCAGGGAGTCCCGAGGACCTGGATTGGGAAATACTCACATAAACTAACATGCAGCGCAGAATTGACACCATGTACTTGACCACCAGTAGGAACGTTAAAAAGAAGTAACAGAAATTAAGTTTTACCTCAAACATACAGCTGATCTCTGGTCTGGTTTAATAGACACCCTGAAATTACTTATCTGCTTCTTCAAGTTAGGAGCTAGTTGCCGAAGTAGATCTTCAAACTGTCTGACGGACATCTGAAAGTAGGTCCTGAAGCTGTTGTGGTACAGCTTCACCTCCTGGACATAACAATTCAACTCCCCAAAGCTCTCCTCTCTTTTCAAGGATAGGCTGTACCCAGTGCACTCTTTTTTTTCTTTTTTTCTTTTTTTTTTTTTTTTTGCCAGTATCAGCACAATATCGTCGTCACTTGATGTGGAGTCCATATTTGTTTTTCCTACCTTCCCACCTAATTTGTTTTAGAATTTTCATAATTTATTTGCAGTTTTGTTTTGGACTTGGTGTGCATAGACAAAATCTTTGCTAGTTCTCCTCCGAATCATTTGCAATATTGTGTCACCTATTTGCAACGATCCCAGTGTTTAATGGCCTTGAGAAGCAGAGGGCATTGCACCAGGAAACAAAAAAATACAATAGAAAAAAATATATATATAGAACAACACGGGACTCATTCACAAGTCAGGAGCTGATATATGACTATGTAGAACTCATTTTTAATAACAGGCTACATTTAAATCACACCAGTAACATGGACAGAAATTAAATTCCCAACATACGACAAAAGATTGCTGTTTTTTTTAACACAAATTCCTAAACCATATCAAATAAACAGTTAATTACAGTTTGTATTAGAAGAAACTGTATGTGCACTATTTCAGCAAGGATCCATACCAAGCCAGTTTGCTTATGAGTAATATTTAGAGTAGTGATAGTTCTCTGGAATCTGTTATTAATACATGAAATGAAGGCAGCATATTTATAGAGCAATAACCCTGCTGATTCATTATGTTATTCTAGTTATTCTGGTTCAGGGTTTCAAGCTGATTAGGCCCAACCCAATACAGTGCACGTTAATGATCTTAATTTCATCTGTTGGTCAGAAGCCAAAGATACTAGAAGCATTATTTCTCAATACTTACTGCTAGTTTTTTTATTGTGTTATCAAATATTAATTATGTGTCAGTCTAAAAAAAAAAAAACATTTCCATTGTTTTGAATTTTTACTTCAGGTTAGTTACAAAATTAAACTTAATTTGTAAAGGACCTGTTCATGGTGACCACATTTGAGTTGGTAAAAAAAAAAAAAAAAAAAAAATTTTTAGTAGCGGTGAATGTGTCTACATTGTACATGTGTCTACATTCAAGACAACTGCAATATGATGAAGAGGCCAACTTAGCACAAACAAACACAAAAAAGAACAAGAATAACCTGTCTTTGGGCAGAACTGAAGTGAGCTTCCAGCTCTCTGCTTTTCGTATCATGCACTGAACTTCCTGTGTATCGCCATCAAGATGAAAATGGGATTTTTGTTCTGTAGTTCATCCAAATTTAGATTAATGTGTCTGCATTTTCTAGCTTTACTAGATTCTGAATACTCAGACTTGAAACTCCTGAACAGTTTTTTTCCCAAGTTGTCAAAGCCATCAGTCAAAAACATGAAGGTAAGGGAGTTGAACCCTCTCACCAAGAAAAGTTTGAATGGCCCATCTGAGACCGTGTGAGAAGGGAGATTTACACTTTCTTTGCAGTTTTGATGCGCAGCTAAATAAAATGAGGTAAACTGCTTTCCAGTTTTCATGTAATTCCAAGCAACCGAGAGCAGGTGACATGGTTTCCAGGTAACTGGTTACTCTGGCATCGCTCCTGTTGCTCGTTGTCTGAGAGAGTGGATAAAATAAACAAGAATGAACATATTTTAAGGATGATTTTGAAATTCCAGCCGGACGCATTTTTTTAGCTCTTAAAAATAGACCATATCTGGTTAAAAGAGGGCGTTTGGTCATCCTACCTATTCATGACAAAAATAATCTCAAACTACATCAATGAAGTTAAAATTTCTACATATACTATTAGTTGAAAGTGTTGTAAAACCCTAGTTTCTTCTTCTCTTTTTTACCTTTCTTCATTGAAATGCAAGCATATCAGGTCCAATAAACTTGAAATGTTTGAAAGGTGAGGGGTGAAATGCCAGAGGTGAGAAAAAGTAAGGTTCTCTCAAAACTGAAAAAAAAAAAAAACTTTTCAGAATTAAAGAAAAAGGTATTTTTGTGGGGAGAAGAGGGTCGATAACGTAAAAGCTGTTTTGCAGAAACTGAGGTTGGTCAAACCTTGAAAGTTGATGCTAGAAATTCTTATAGCTGTTCCAACCTTTCTTGATTACTTACTTACAATCCCTCTGTCAGCATAAAAGTTTATTCTTTGCTGTTATTTTCCAGTACAACACTTTCAATAACTTAAATTTTTATATAAAAAATTATTTTAAATCAGGAAGAATTAGGATTTTATAAAACTTTTGACCGGTACTGTTCTTGTGTACTAGGTATAGTGATTAAGAACAATAGATCAAGAGCATTTAATTGTACATATACTTGATATATGGTCGAACATACAGTAACCTAGGTGAAACTGGAACTTGAGACGTAACCTAAACAAAACATAACATTTAGCAATGAACCAAACACAGATAATAATGGTTATCTTTCATAGCATTCATTTCAGGTCTTACTATTTGAACGTGCTGGGCATGACCTCATCAGACCCTCATCAGACCCTTCCCCTATATAAGAAGCTGACACTTGGCAGGCAGGTAATTCAAATACCTCTTCTCTTCAGAAGTTCCAAACAATCTCTCTCGACCCAAGTGTCTCCCTCGGGATTTATCTTAACTGTATACAGACACAAGTGTAAACTCGGTTTCCTGGCACTTTGTTCCAGGCTTGCACAGTGTATCAGAGAAAAAAACTTCCTCTTACTAGCCTGTAGCAAAACAGTGGTTAACTGCTAAGGGTAGCAATACCCTTTGCTGCTAGCTGACTCAGGTAGCAATACTCACAGCAGCAATACCAGAACTAACAATTTGGAGTCGGATATTTATAATAATTTATAAGAATAAGAGCCTAATGCATTAACCGTTAGTTATGGCTATACATGCGGGCTAAGAATGTTAATGGGTTGTAGTCGGTGAACACCTGAGTGGGTGCATGACAAGATCCCACGTATACATCAAAGTGATGTAGTGCCAAGAGCATAGAGAGTTTCTTTTTTTTAATATTGGCATAAGGCAGCTCGTGCTAGTTAAACTTGCAGAAAAAATAGCAAATGGGATGATCAGTTCCATCGTTGCCAGCCTGTAGCAGCACAGCGCCTGCTCCTACAGCGCTAGCATCGACCTCAAGTTCTAACGCTCTGGTCAGATCAGGTGTGGTGAGAACAGCGCATGCACCAGCAGAGATTTTGCACTCTCAAATGCATGTTGACATTCTGGAGTCCACGTGAATTTGACTTTCAGGCTCAATAAAGACGTCAGAGGGAAAAGTTATAGTAATATCCTGTCATCCCCAGAAAGCACCTCAGAGCTTTCCGGGTTTCCGGGACAGGGAAGTCAGTAATTGCAGGAATCTTTGCGTCGACTGGCCGCACCACGCCTTGACCTACCTGTCTTCCTAAATACATAACTATTGCTTTCCTGAAATTGCATTTTGCAAGATTTAGGGTTAGGGTCCTCACGAAGTATCAGTGCACACAATCAAATCGTCAAGATAAGCATTACATTTTGGGGAATCTTGGTATTGTGAAGAGGAAGATGCGATACCCAGATCTAACAATGCAGAAGACCTCAAGGCCACTATCATAGCAATATGGGCTCTCATAACACCTGAGCAGTGCCACAGACTGATCGACCCCATGCCACGCCACATTGTGCAGTAATTCAGGCAAAAGGAGCCCCAACTAAGTATTGAGTGCTGTACATGCTCATACTTTTCATGTTCATACTTTTCAATTGGCCAACATTTCTAGAAATTCTTTTTTGTATTGGTCTTAAGTAATTTAATGGATGATATAAAGTTTTAATATTAAGACCACTTAGAATATGGTGATCATAGAGGCTTAAATAACTACACAGCAATAATCCTAGAGCAGACAGCCAGAATCAAAACAAAAGTGGGTTTAAGAAGAAAATTAGACAAATGAAAAGAGATTTGTCAAAAAGTGATTATGTAAAAGCAAAATAAAAAAATAAGTAAATAATAATCACTCAATGTTCCTTCCACTGAATTAGTTTTCTTAAAAAACCTAATTTTCTGGTCATTTCTAAGCCATAAGTAGGGCAAGGTTATTTGATATTAACCATATCAGGTTTCTGTTTAAGAAAGACTTTGGCACAGCAAGAGGAGGAAGCCTAAGATATTAAAATTCATGTTGGATTGGATCAAATTGGATGCATTTTTCTGTACTTACAAAGACTCAGTTGTCCTGTGTTTATCACTGTCAACTCATATGAGCTCTGTTGGCTGCCTCTAAGCTAACAGGAATCTATGAGTATCATAAAATACCAGAGAAACGCAGCATCACTGTTATGTGTAAAGTTTGCTGCATAGCATGGCTCTTTAATACTTAGTTTTACTTAAATACAGACAGTATCCCTTCCCGTGTGGACAGGAATAAAAGGCGAGCCATATAATAGAAGACTGTGTCATGCTTTGTAATTAAAGAAAATCCCTGTGAAAACCTGTTAGAAGTTAAAAATAGGAGCAATGAAATCAAGTTATGAAAACTAACACAATTTGTGAAAATGTTTCCCAGTTAATGCCTTTTCGGTTCATGCACCTTTTTTCCAACCATTGTTAAGGCAAGTTGCAACGTCCAAGGACACACATGACCAAAGAATCCAGGTCACGTCCCCAGTACTCCACGACAACTTGTTCTTTGTTACAACTCCTGTTGAGAGAATTATTACTTGTACAAAAATTAATGCTTCAAAAAATTTTTGCTGCAACAGAAATATTTCATATTGTTCATGTTAAACATAAAAATTACCGGCCTGTTGCTGTATGCATACTTCCATGTCATTCTAACAAAGCTCGTCTGACCAGTCGCTGCACGGATGACAGACCTCTGGGGTAGGGTGTCCTCTCTTTGCAAGGGAAAGAGATACTGAATGTATAAAATGTTAAAACCTGCAAAAAAAATCATACGAGAGATAAACATATTTTGAAAAAGTGGCTCAAGTCCCTAGACTAACTACAGCTCATATTGTAATATGGTGTAGAAAGCTGTTCAAATAACAGACATGAAAAAAATAAGAGCATCTATTCTTAGACATCAAAACAAACATGAAATTGTACAGAAATTCCTCTCACTGCAAAGACCATGAAGGACAGGACCACTAAAATGACAGGAAGTATGAAGTAAACAGATTCAGCTCCAATAATATTGAGAGCCTGTGATGAGTAAAGCAATAAAACGATGAACTCAGATGCAAAAATTAGAAAGCACCTTCATCTAGATATTTGGAATATGATGGCACACACATATACTTCTTATACACAGACAATGAAAGACATACAAAATCGTATCCTTTCAGTAGCACAAAGCCAGATTGGAGTTTTACGTAGCTGGAATCAGAGATTTAATTTGCACTTGTTGTGAATTTTCTACCAACATCATCATGAAAACAAATATTTGTTTATAGTGTTCTTTGATTATAAGTGTGCCAACCAACCTGAATGACTTTGATAGATTCAGTGAGAATTGCAAACAAACATATTAGGAATATCATTTAAACAGAAACAGACAGGGAATTCCAAGATTTGCCACTTTATATAAATTCTTTTAACCCACACATTTGTTGTACACCGGAACACAAAGAGTGTAGGCCAACTGATGTGAAACAGATTATCTTGTAATGGAGTAAATGGAGCACTGATGTTTGCCCTTTATGTTCTGAATGCATCACCCCATTCAAGGGAAGAAAAGTAGAGCTCAACTCAGCGGGAAGTTTGGTTCCCTCCAGGGATAAGCTAAACTCTTAGGTTGCAGGAAAAAGAAAAGGTGGAGGTGGATCTTTTGTGAGCACCAAGCTTGTGGGTGGATAGAAGGCAGAGCAAATGTAGTTGTATACAATTTAACAACAGGGTGTTTCAAAGTGCTTTACAGAGACATTAAAACATAAAATAATAAGCATGTTTTATAGTTAAAAACACAGATAAAGAAAGAAAAAAGAACATTAAATAAAAACAGTCTTTGAAACGTATCAAGTTTAAAAATTCAAGCTTAAAATCAACAGTGCAGATTTGGTCTTTTAAATAAGAACTCAATGGTGTCCTGGTTCCCAGGGTGTGTGGCTGGAACTTTGGGGTGGGTGCTGTCCCATGTTGGGTGGTTGTCTGGGGGGGGCCTGGTCCTCCTGGGCACGGTACGGTCCCTCTGCCTCGGAGGGGGTTCTTAGGGCCATGGGTCATTCGCTCTGGCCTCCCTGGATGGGATCTTGGCCCACCGGGACCTGTGCCCCATGTCCACAGAGGCTTCTTGCTGGGGTTCTCCTCTGCCACCCTCTGGGGTCGTCTTTGATGTGGGTGGGCTTGGGTTCGGGCTCCGGAATTGCTGCTGATGACACAGGTCTCTGGGCTGCCCTGGTTTGCCTCTAGCCTCTGTGGAGGTGTAGTCGCATTTGCACAATCTCACGCATCACTCCTCATCACTGATCACTACTCATTCCTCATAGTGTTTATACACTAAGAAATATTTTGTGTTTTTTTCTCTGAGTATGTATCTGGTACTTCGGTTGTTGTTGTGAAACATTTGTCATATGTTTTCTTTTTTTTTATTTGGTTATTACGTAGTAGATGTTGCTTAATATCAGCTCTGTTTTTTTGTAAAAGGCACAGGAAATTTCCTGATCTGTTTCTATATAAGTGTAGCAGTTTGTTGTCTGGTGAGAAGTTTGGATTGAAGGGTCGTTGCCTTCTATCTTTTGTTTTTTTGTCTCCTCTTTCTTCTTTCTTCCTTCCCTTTTGCTCCTTTTTTGCTGTCTTACTACTTTTTCTGTCCCCTCTGGTCAGGGCCAGCAAGATTCCATAATTCAAAGCAAATCAATAACAGTAAATAAACAAATGAATTAAATAAGACAGAGGGAGACGTCGTCTTCTTTCCTATTTCTGAGTTGCGCATTCTCAATAAAGTCCACCAGGGGAAAAATATGGGGGCGGTCCAGGAAACAAAACGGCAGCAGAGGCCATCAAAGGTCTGGGACTACCTCAAATTAAATTTACAAAATAAATCAAATATATGTGAGATTTGTAAAGCGGACCTTGCGTTTCACAGACGTACGTCTGTGAATGTCGAACATTTAAAGAGGAGGAACGTCGGAGTTGCATAACAACCTAATGCTATAAGCTGAAAGTGAAATAAGGGCCATTTAATACTTATGAGATACATAATCCCAATAGTCAACTAGTCGTTTTAATAGAAAAACACAAAAGATAATATTAGATGCATAATGCATTAGGCATTTTTTGCTGTAGATTTAGACACTGTGACTTTATGGTGTATCTAGCCTGTATCTTATAAGAGTTTTAAAATTGATCATTGCTACAGATGGAAGACCAGGACTGTTGCAGTTAGAATGTCAGATAAGAAATTGACAGCATTGCTGACCTTATGGTGCCGGAAATAGTTTCCTCAGTTCCCAGATGTTCCCAGACAGATGCTAAACAGTGGTAAACATGGCTCTTGCCTTAAGCTTTTTGTGAAGAAAGGTGTTAATATGTATCATAACCCTGTAAAATGTTTTAGTACAAACATTTGATGTGTTTCTCATGTTCTGCTGTGAATAAAATGTTGGTTTTGTAACCCTGATTTCTTGCTGGGTAGCCCTCTCCAGACTCTTGGGCTGGGGATGGAACATGTACATGTTCAGTGTGTACAGTTCATTTGTGCTTTGGTTCACTGGGGCACATGAAGCTCCTCCCCTGTCATGATGACATCTGCTCCTCCCCAAAACAAGGCCAGGAAACAACCAAAATCACACTAAAACAGGGGTGTAACATATATAAAAAATTAATCTTTATCTTGATATTAGCCTATGCAATATAAAAATTGCAACAACTGCTTAAACATGCAAAATAACTATTTCCCTCACTGGATCAGTTATATGCCAAAACTTGTAAGATCCAGAGACAGTGAAATGGCAGTTAACATGTGGTGTAAATACAGACTAAGAATAACTTTTACAAATATATTAATTGTTGCACCATAAATTTATTGCATAATGATGGTTTTTTTTTTTTTTGTTTGTTTGTTTCATATTTTCTTTTGGTTACCGTATGTCTTAAATACCTTCTAACAGCACAACTGTGCTTGTTTTTACACTTTTACATGACCTTTTGTGCATCCATGAGAGGCTCAAGCTGTATGTTGCTTCCATTTCATCAATAGATGATCACAACAGTTGCTGTTGTAGCTGATGTAGTTATTGTTTGGGGAGCTATGATTGATGTTACTTTAACTGTGGTGGTTGATAAAGCACCTGGTTGTGTTGTTGAAGGAGACGTAATAGATGTTTGGGCAACTATGGTTGATGATGTTCCAGCTTTGGTAGTTTTGGGGGAAGCTGTGGTTGTCACTGAAGAAGTTGTGGCTGTTGTTCCTGGAGAAGAAGGTGTTTGTGCTGTAATGGTTGTTGTCAGAGCAGATGCAGCTGTTTGGGGCAGATGTGGTTAATATTGCTGTAGATGCGCTTGTTCCAGCTGCTATTGTGTTTGCAGAAGTTGCGTATGTTGATGTTGCTCCAGTAGTGGTAGTTATTGGAGCAGCTGTGGTTGTTGATGAAGCCGCTATACCTAAAAGTGTTCCAGATCTGGAAGTCATGTGGGAAGCTGCAGTTGTTGAAGAATCAACTGTGAGGCAATTTCATGTGCCTCACCATGGCAGTGAGGGATGCTGCACCAGCTGTGTTAGTTATAGTGGCAGTTGTGGTTGTTGCACTAGTGGTTTCTAAAGCATGTGATGCTGTGGTAGTTATTTCTGTAGTATATGTGGTTGTTGACAGTGTTATTGTTGAAAAGGATGTGCTTGTTGTTGCAACAACAAGCACATGTGTGTTTTTGTTGCCAGATTTTTGTGCAGGTGTGTGCCGAGCTACAAACCATCAGACTATGGCGTTGCAGGAGCTTAATCGTAAACTGGATACCATCCTAGCTCAGAATGGCAAGCTGGTTGAGGTTCTGGAGCTCGTACGGGTGGACACCAACTTGGAGAAGTTGTCGGCTTGGCTGGGTGGAAACTGACCCAGATTCGGGTGATTAGAGTTGCCAATGACTGAGACCACTGAGAGACTTAAGGCAGACAAAAAAGATGCACTGGCCTGAACCAAAACAATGCTGTTATCTTAATCTGGCTCCCTGTACTGGCCTTGGATGGCTGGTTATGGCTGATGCTCTGTGCTTTTGTGTACTGAGGTGGGTTTTTTCGTATCTACACTGCAGCCCCCAGGCAGCTAAAGCCTAATGTAAAAAAAATATATTACAAAATATTAATTAAAACAAATAACTGAAGGTAAATTAAATTAGACAAAACTCCATTAATCCATGTGGGGTATATTATATTGTTGAAGAATGAGTCAGCTTGGCAGAGAGATGTACATTGATGTACATTGAAGTACATTGTAGTGGCTATGGCATGTAAAACACTGAAGTAAGCATGGCATTTCCTGATCGTTTTGATACAGTGGCAGACAGATGAGGACTGGGAGATTCCTGTTGTGACCAAGAACACGGATTACTACTTGACATACAATCCATCTTGCCATGACCAGCTTGAATTCAACTAGAGAGTGGAGATGAGCCAAAGTAAGATAACTGCTGTAGGAGTAAAGTCCACTGTGCACATCATCAAAGTTTAGCACCCTCACAATATTCTCACAGTACAAGAGTTCATGAGATGAAATTAATCAATAAACTCCCAGAGTGTTATCTTATGACAATTTTAACAGTAATGAAAACAAGCAAACACCCCTTTCTGGCATTCAAAAACATACAGGTTTCTTGTACAGCTCTTGTACAGAGTTATTCTCTTCTTTCATTTTTAGGCATCTATCCCGACTACTTGACATTTAAAGATTTTATTCAGCAGAAGCTATAAATTATTTCTTTGCACCAACTCTTGGTCTTGAACTGAAGCAGTATGAAGCACACAACAGCCTGAGCAAGGCTTTAAAGTGAATGAGTAAAAGCAACACTGATCAGCTTGTGACCCAATGTGCCTTAGTAATCTTAGTAATCTTATTATTCATGTGTCCTTCATATTGTACTAAACACCTGTGCCTTAATTAAAGTAAGGGCGCATTGCAGTAACTATATTACACATATATATTGACATGCTGTAGCAGCTATTTTATACTTTATTTTAATCTTATTTATTATGCTGTATTTGATCTTATTTATGTTTTTGCAGTTATTCTTTTTTTTATTCTATTATTTGGTTTTGCACTGACTGAAGGGCTTTGTAATTTTGTTGTACTCTATTCTATCACATCAACACTACCAGGCTGTCAAACACTTGTAGTGTTGCTAGACAAGTAAAGTCCTTAAATAATTGTATTTAGTCAGTCTGTCGCTGCTGGTTTAATCTGCCATGCTTATTGACAAACAGAGACAGCAGGCTGCTGAATAGCTAAAGATTTTGAACGATTGAATTTTAAATAAACCCATCCACTAACGTGTTCACACTAAGAGCTCATTGACAAAAAACATGGATTTCTGCCTAATGAGGAGACGCTGCGGCAGAGTTACAGCATACTGAGAACTCTGGGTAATGCTGCCCTCTGTTGTACACAACACTGAATTACCACTGCTGTAAGACAGATAAGAGATCGGCAGACCTCAGGCACATGGAAAATCTGTGCAACGTGAAGAGCAGATGGCCTGCAGCCAAATGGTTTCATTACAATGTCAACATGCACTGCTTGTGTGGCTTCAGACAGCGGCACACCTCTGGGTGTCAGTGCTCTGGTTCATCCTTTGTTATTTTAGAAAAGCCTGTTAGTTTATTATTACAGGTTACAGCTGCTACTATAAAAACTAAACCACACAGATATTTCATGATAATGTGTCTAAATAAAGTCATTTTTTGTGACATGATTCGTCGTAAAAGAAAAATGAAGGAAAATTTAAAGGAAAACTACACCAATAAACTGAAACCATGCAATATAAGTAAAACTTCCAGAATCTGAAAACCTGACATCACCGGGCAGAAAAATAAAATGGAGCAATTTTAATGTAAATGTTAAATGTAGATAGAAATCAATTTTCTGACAGGAGTACATGTCATATACTAAGCCAGGGCTCTGAAACTCTGGTCCTCGACGTCCACTGTCCTGCAGGTTTAGGTGTGTTACAGGGAAACATCTAAAACCTCTAGGAAAGTGGCCCTTAGGACCAGAATTTGAGACAGCTGTCCTAATGCTTAAAATAACACACACACACACACACAAAGAAAATATATCATACAAATCATCAAAGGGATACAAGATTGCTTTAGAATATAATTGAACTTGAAAAAAAAATATAAACAGGAATACACTTACAGAGTTGTAGATTTGTTTTAAGAGACATTTTAGAAAGGATAAACATAAAAAATCCACATGTTCCACAATCAAGAGGTTCCAGACTACTGTTGGTCTAAAGTCAAACTTTCAGCCCAAATATTGTGTTTGATACTTTTTATTTTTTTCAAATCTGATTCAAGCCACGTTTGGAAATGGACTGAAAGGGATGCAGATGAGAAAAGAGCACATGTGCAAATAATCTGGACACTAATAACAGTTTCTCCCACGTCACTCAGAAGGATGACATATGATGACTCAGACTGGTGATATTAGAGCAGCCCCAGGCCAATAAACTGAACAATAACCTGTGGAAAGATATGTAATTAAACATTGTCAGCTGTTGAGTTTTACGATGACAATTACATACATGCAGGAAGCTAAAAGGAACTCACTGTTAGTACATCAACTTAAGCTGTAAGCAGTTATAATTGCACAAAGCATTTCCCAATAACAAAAGAGATGGCGCCTCAACCCAAACTGCCTGAGTATATATATTAACATATATAATTATTTTTTTATATATAGTTTCCATTCCATTCATTAAGATCTAATTCTCAGCCCAAAAAAATCTCAGCACACCCCTTAACCTTTTCAAGATGCCAAATGATTCTAGTAACAGTCTGTCACATGAGCAGTCACGTTTACCTGACATGACCTTTCACTGGACAGTACGAGGACGTTTTTCAGCTGTTTCATTTTATTGACTGCAGTCTCATTGTGGTCTCTTCTGACAGTAAAGCTGCTGTTAGAACATTTCACCAACAAGAAACTAAACCCACTCCAGCTGACCTAAGTAGGAATTGTACAAGAAGTTTCTGTGAACCCTTCGCTCTTTGATGTCAGACACACAACAGAGGTGTTCATTAATTTCACACCCAGCTTGTGTGTGCAACATTCTTTTGTCTAATTTTCTATTAACGTTTAAAGAGAAAAGCACCTGGGAACAACAAGGTCAGTTACTCCACCCATGTACAACTGTCTAGCGTCTGACTAAAATCTGAAACATGCAGAATATTTGTAAACAGCTGATTAACTTCTTTTTTTTTTTTTTTGTGAATCATAGCCCTTAAAAAAGGGACCACAGATGGAAATTAGCATTCTTTGCTATTAACTGGCATGTTTAAATCACACTTTTTTTAGTACTGATGTTCATTTACCTGCATTCTCCCAATTAAATAAACAAATACACACAGCAAGGACACTAACTTAAAGCTGAAAACGTGTACTGTCCACAAAAGAAATAACACAAGATTTGTGTAATAAAAATATGAGCAGACAAGAGGAGACGCATTTAGAGTAAACAAGTTACTCTGTATAGTTACTTTTGTTGTTAAAATTTGGAAAAGAGGTACAAAACTGTGCAAAAATGGGATCTTTCACTACAAAATGGTTTAAAACTGTAGCCTACTTGTCCTTGACTTCATATGTTAATGAACCTCAAAGATTCTAGAGCGATCTGCTGCACAAAAAGCTTTGCATATACCTTACAACCAGAGGCAGCAAGAAAAAAATAAACTAGTATTATTTCCTTGATCAAACAGTACAAAACTGGAATAATTCAATGTGGAGTATTTAATTAATTCAATTATATATTTGTGTTATTATTACTATTATTATTATTATATCAAGATATTTTGGCATTTCAAGTACATTTCAAGAGGTCCCCCTGGTGGCGTAGTGACCCCAAGAAGCCATTAAGTTTCCTTACGTCTTGAGTCGGCTCTGGCTTTACATTTTGTTGTCTTAAACAGTTTTCAGTTCATCCTAGTCTTTATATGTATCTGTATATGAATCTGGAAATGAAGACCTGGAATCTTTAAGCAGGAACAAAATTTAGATATTGGGAGTTTTCAAGGTAACTACCTTAACCATACCTAAGTATTTCTTTTAAATTAAATGAATGAAAAACAAGTCAAATTTTATTTGTGTCCCAAAGCCAAATTTATTTTAATGGTATATAATTGGTTGTGTTTTAATTGTATGATAATAGAGTACTATAACATAGTATAGTGAAACATTACATAGAAAAACAAACTCTTTACATAATAATAAAAAAACAGTCGGAATAACTAAATTCAATTTGATGTTCAAAACTGTGAAAAGCACATTTCTAAAGAAAAGGTTTTCTTAATTATCATGACCAAAGTCAAGTCCTGATTTTGAAGTTGAAACTGTTGTTGCTAATATAATAATAAAAAAAAATGGCAGTGCAGACTAAATGTTATTATCAAAAGATTCAAGTCATATTATTGTAGATGCAGGTATTTGCATTAATTGGTCATCATTGCCACGAGGCTCAGTTAGAATAAATTATATACCTACTCACTAGAATAACTTAACAAAAGAAAATATATAAAACTGCTCAGTTCAAATATATTTTTTTAGAGATATCCTTCAGTTTCAGAGTTAAAGTTCAAAGTAAGAGTGTAGAAAATATGTCAACACAGCCATGATGACAGAGAGGAAGCTGGCTTTGTTGAGAAAAGCAGAGGATGCAGCTGTAGATGCAGTTGTGGAGGTTGATGGTGTTTTGGTGGTGGTGGTGCCTGATGGCATTGTAGTAGTGGTGGTGCCTGATGGCGTTGTAGTGGGGGTGCCTGATGGCGTTGTAGTGGTGGTGCCTGACGGAGCTGTGGTGGTGGTGGTGGCTGGCGGAGCTGTGGTGGTGGTGGTGGCCGGCGGAGCTGTGGTGGCTGGCGGAGCTGTGGTGGTGGTGGTGGCTGGCGGAGCTGTGGTGGTGGTGGTGGGTTCAGTTGTGGTGGTTGGTGGAGTTGTGGTGGTGGTTGGTGGAACTGTGGTGGTGGTGGCTGGTGGAGCTGTGGTGGTTGGTGGAACTGTGGTGGTGGTTGCTGGTTCAGTTGTGGTGGTTGGTGGAGCTGTGGTGGTGGTGGGTGGGGGAGTTGTGGTGGTGGCTGGTGGAGCTGTGGTGGTGGTTGGTGGAACTGTGGTGGTGGTTGCTGGTTCAGTTGTGGTGGTTGGTGGAGCTGTGGTGGTGGTGGGTGGGGGAGTTGTGGTGGTGGCTGGTGGAGCTGTGGTGGTGGCTGGCGGAGCTGTGGTGGTGGTGGGTTCAGTTGTGGTGGTGGCTGGTGGAGTTGTGGTGGTGGTGGGTGGGGGAGTTGTGGTGGTGGTGGCTGGTGGAGTTGTGGTGGTGGTGGGTGGGGGAGTTGTGGTGGTGGCTTGACTTGTGCTGCTGTCCGGTGCTGTAGCTGTGGAGCTCTGCCCATTGGAAGAGGCTGTCGTATGTAGAAATGTTTTTTATTAGTTTCACATCCAGCTGCACATTTCACATCAAATGAAGAATTTAATGAAGGATAAAAATGTTCTTACCGATAAACAGAAGAAGAACAATACATGTTTTTGCGAGCATGGTGATTTTCTTTTTTTCTCTGGTATCTAAAAGTAAGATTGATCATGATCATCATATTGTAAAAGATAAGACTTATTTTCATCATGAACAGGAAAGTAGACCATATTTTTAGACCCACATATTAGACCTTTCACTCATAATTTGTATACCTTATGTACGATAATGAAAAACACCAAGTCACAACTAAAAGCTCACCCACACTGATCTTTTGCTAGACATCTATTTTACAATTAAGCCCCTAAAATGCAAAAGCAGCTCCCCTACATATGCCTTTTAAAATCCTGACATGCCGATATTTAACTCATGCAATACATTTGTTTTTCAGCCTGTCTGAGGTAGTGTCAGGACAACGGCCCAGAAAATTAGAGGTGATTATATTTTTATATATCTGTTAATAAATAGGTTATGTGTTTTTCTCATAGTATCCATCCGAACCATGGACTGAAGGCAAAGTAGATTTTCTTTTGCTTGTCTTTTTTTTAACATTCCTTCTTTTAAATTTCATGCTAACACCAAAGCATGTTTTTTTTCTGAATTGAATTTGTTTCAACATTAAATTTTTTAATGCACTTTCATTTTTATTTTTATTTTTTTTATTATTCTTTTTTTGTTATCCTGAGTTTATTTTGACTGAAACATTTTCATTTAACTTCACCCAAAATTAGTAACCCAACTTTTTTGTTTCTAGTATACTGCTTAAAAGAAATTAAATCGGGTTAAACTGCCGAAAAAGTAATTTACAGAAAATACAGGAAATCACGCTTTACACGTAAATAATGTTTTCACATTAATGGTGATTAATGATTGGAAAAATACTTTTGAAAAGTACATAACACTTAGATTAAAAAGTAAGAATGATTTAAAGTAAGATAATATGGTTACTTACAGCTGCTTTGGTTGCTTGAATGTTCTTCTCAGCAGTAACTAGAGGTGTGAATATCTCGAATTTCAGCTCCTTTTTTATAGGCAGGCATAGGAGGTGAAAGGTGTGGTGAAGGTGTGTAAGGTACAAACAAGTCTTTTTTTATTAAGACATCACAATATGAAACTTGCAACACCTAAGATGACATTTTTCTGATATGACGTTACACGAACCATGTGCCTGAGTGAATGTAACTATAATTATTTGTCTTTGTCTCCTTTTTGCAACACTAATATTTTTGTCTGACCGAGTGACGATGTGACAAAGAAATTATAGTGTTCATATCAGTATTTATTAAAATTTTACCAAAACTATTTTAACAAGGTCAAAAGAATTTTAAGATCATATATATATATATATATATATATATATATATATATATATATATAAGCTTTTTAAGGTTATCAAGAGCCATCAGTCACAGGTCTTAATGTAAATTAATATTTCATCCAGTTCTTTTAGTAGTTACTTATCAAAACAAGATGACACTTATTGACACTTAGATGTGACAAAGAAATTGTGCTTGAATGTTCTTCTCTGCAGTAACTAGAGGTGTAAATGTTTCTGATTTCAGCTCCTTTTATAGGCAGGCATAGGGGATGAAGGGTGTGGTGAATGTGTGTAAGGTCCAATCAAGTCTTTTTTTATTAAGACATCACAATGTGAAACTTGTAACATCTAAGATGACATTTTTCTGCCAAACTTTCAGCCCAAATATTTTGCTTAATACTTTTTTTTTTTTTTTTTAAATCTGATCCAAGCCGCGTTTGGAGATGGACTGAAAGGGATGCAAATCAGAAAAGAGCACATGTGCAAATAATCTGGGCACTAATAACAGTTTCTCCCACGTCACTCAGAAGCATGACATGATGACTCAGACTGGTGACATTAGAGCAGCCACAGGCCAATAAACTGAACAACAACCTGTGGAATTAAACATTGTCAGCTGTCCAATTTTATGATGACAATTGCATACACACAGGAAGCTAAAAGGAACTCATTGTTTGTATATCAACTTACACAAACAGGACGGCAACCTGGACACAAAAATACAAAACACCTTTTATTTTTAACAACAGCATGGACAGTCTAATGCAGTCAGAATGTTGATTAAAGCTGATTTCAGGACTGACCTCATCATTGACATCAAAACCTGTTACGTATGGACTCCACAGAGACAAGGGCAGGTTAACTATCTTTATTATAAAGACGGAACACAAGGTGAAGGTCTTACTTGGACAGGACAGAAAGAGGGACAGAAACCAGGAACGGAGAAGGGGTGAGTCTATGTAGTATGCAGGTTTAAGGTCCGACAGGGAGCGACTGTGGTGCTGGTGTATATAAGGACTGGTGAGTCAATGGGGGACAGGTGTGACAGGTTGGGTTGATAGGAGAGCTGGGATCAGGGACAGGTGTGGAGGATCAGGGGAGTGCTGGAGGAGTGGCAGGACAGACTGTAACAAAACCATTCCAGGTAAAATAAGAACAGTGATTTTCTCATTACAAAGACTGACACAATTGGAATGTGACATGACTGTTACATGAACCACCTGCATAAACAATGAATACAGTATCTTCACAAGCTCAACAATATACTAATACTGACTGAAAAGAGCATCTTCTGCTTAAATGAACTAGAAACAGGTTATACTTAAAGTAGGTAATAAACTGTATTAGGCTCTATGGCAGGGATACTCAACTCGATAGGGCTGAGGGCCAGATTTAGAAAATAAGAAATGGTCGGGGGCCAGTTTATAAACCATCATGCAAAATCAGTAAACTTTGAAAAAGGCAGACAGCTTGTGCTCATATTTTGATGCTTTTTATTAGCTCCATTGCAATTCAGCAATATTTATTCTGAACCATCTTTAACAGTATAGCCAGAACTCTTTTTTAAACCATGCATACAAACATTGCAAAAAATAAACTATTAACAAGTTTTTCAAAAAATAAAATGAAAAATATTTCATTTTATTCTTTTAGTGTGAAAGATGCACAAAATGTTAAGATTCAAATAACAAAAACATAGCTGCACAGTGCAAACCAGCAAATATTGGAAGAGCTACTTCAGAAAAATCTTTGCTCATTATAAAATAACAAAGAACAAAAAGATGTTTGAAACAGACCAGAAAACACAGGTATGGGATCAGATGCTCCAACTTAATGCATCACACACAGTCCCCTCTTAATGTGAAATAATGCATCTCATGTCCTTTGAGAGGTTGATGAAGGATGGTTTGTGAGATGTCAAGGCGATATGCAAGCACTGGTTGAGATGCGAGTCAGTGAGTTTGTTGCACTTTTTGTCCTTAATTACATTGATCACTGAAAAGCCCGACTCGCACACGTTAATGACTTCATCCTTGTGTTTGTCACCGGCAAACAACTCCTCCACGATTCCCAAGGTGCAGACTTTCACGAGCTCAGCATCCACAAATGGCTTTTCCTTCTTTGCCAGTTCCCAAGTTACACGAAGCGAGGCAGCTGTGGCTTTTTCAGCAGAAGTGGCTGTCGTCGTCAGGATTGTTGATGTGGTTGAATAAGACGACTTTAAAGCTGAAATCTTGTCTTTCCGTGCAGTGCTGCCAACTGGGAAAGCTGCACTGAAGCTAGCATGTTTCGACTCGTAATGGCGTTTAATATTAGCAACTTTGCAGACAGTAACCGTCATTTGGCAAATTAAACATAATGGTTTGGCATTGGTATGAGATGGCAATATGAAGGCAAACTCATCACTCCATTTGTTTTTAAACTGTCTGTTTTCAACATCAACTTTTCTCCGCTTACTAACCTCACTCATTTTCTACAAGAGCCAAGCAGCCACTCAGGCAGACGTTTGCTGTGCACTGCAGTAGTGGATTTTGAACCGCGCAAACGTTAAGTGCCTTCAGGGCCCCAAAACATAATGGGTTATTTGTAAACTGACAAGATGACTCCTTTTACATCCAGTTCCTCGTGTGAAAGTTGGAGAAATTATTGAACATTAGAAACCATGATCAGGGACAACTTTTTGTGTAATATCTTATACCAAAGCACGAATGATCGCGGGCCAGTCAACTGTCCCCGACGGGCCGGATGTGGCCCGTGGGCCTTGAGATGAGTATGGCTGTTCTATGGAATATGCTGGTTTTAGTTATATCATACTAACTTATATTCACCTCAGTCACATTACTAAAGCCTGAGTTTTTCACAGCAATTTGCAACACACGCTGACTTAGTTGGCACTAAACAGGATACATGCAAAAAAATAAATAAATAAAAATAAAAACAAATCCTCTTAAAATGAGAACCCAGGTAAAGTTAAATCTTTTAAGTAATATGGATTTAAAGAAGTTTTGGATAAAGGGGACATAATGTGGGCATGGTAATTACTCTATCAATCGTAACAATGCTGTTACCGTTTCTGATGATAAAATGCATTTTTTTACTACTATTCCAAGCACTGAAGCTTTTGTCGAGGGACTTAGGGGAAGAAACAACAACATAAGTGATGATGATTGACTGAGGAAGAGTATGTCATCGTGATACAAACTGAGACAAACTTGGCCCAGTGTGGCATGCAGCAACAGTGAGTCCAGCGAGAACAAATGAAGCGTTTTAAGCTGGAATGACAGATATTTTCCTTACTAAGATAAAAGACGAAAACCTTATGAGAAATGTTCTTTATGACCAGAGACAACATGTTTCTTCACATTGGCTGTAAGCAGTTATAATTACACAAAGCATCTCTCCATTAACAAAAGAGATGGCTCCGCAACCCAAACTGCCTGAGTATATATATTAATATATAATTATTTTTTATATATAGTTTCCATTCCATTCATTAAGATCTAATTCTCAGCTCAAAAAATCTCAGCACACCCCTTAACCTTTTCAAGATGCCAAATGATTCTAGTAACAGTCTGTCACATGAGCAGTCACGTTTACCTGACATGACCTTTCACTGGACAGTACGAGGACGTTTTTCAGCTGTTTCATTTTATTGACTGCAGTCTCATTGTGGTCTCTTCTGACAGTAAAGCTGCTGTTACAACATTTCACCAACAAGAAACTAAACCCACTCCAGCTGACCTAAGTAGGAATTGTACAAGAAGTTTCTGTGAACCCTTCGCTCTTTGACGCCAGACACACAACAGAGGTGTTCATTAATTTCACACCCAGCTTGTGTGTGCAAAATACTTTTGTCTAATTTTCTATTAACGTTTAAAGAGAAAAGCACCTGGGAACAACAAGGTCAGTTACTCCACCCATGTACAACTGTCTGGCGTCTGACTAAAATCTGAAACATGCAGAATATTTGTAAACAGCTGATTAACTTTTCTCTTTTTTTTTTTTTTTTTTTTTTTTTTTTTGTGAAACATAGCCCTTAAAAAAGGTACCACAGATGTAAATTAGCATTCTTTGCTATTAACTGGCATGTTTAAATCACACTTTTTTTAGTACTGATGTTCATTTACCTGCATTCTCCCAATTAAATAAACAAATACACACAGCAAGGACACTAACTTAAAGCTGAAAACGTGTACCGTCCACAAAAGAAATAACAGATACCACAAGATTCGTGTGGATATTTTATGATTTATTTTATTTGTTTTTTTTTTTAATACTAGTTTGGCTTACTTGTTTACATTACCTGACAACTTTAACATAAAAGCAGCTCATAGCACCTTCAGTGGTTGACAAAAGCCATTCTCTATCAACTGTTGATGAAAAGCCTTTTGATGAAAATGCTATATTTCCACAGCAAAGCAAAAGGAATCACTGAAGCCTTTAAGTACAAGCCATCAATCGCTGAATTCAGTCTAAACTAAGACCAGAGAATTGTTCTGAGAGCTGGCAAAGCTTCAGTTAAAAGAGTTTTTAAAACCAAAGGTAAGTCATGTTATGTTTGCACAGCCTACACATTCTAACCCTGCATTCATGTTGAAGGTTTGCTCCTTCATTTTACACAATGTAAACATCAAACATCCATTCATCTGTGTTATTTGTATTTAGCTTAAGTAAGATTCAAGGATTTTTTTATGCTTCTATGCATGTCTGCCTGCACTTAACTTTCATCAACAGCTGCTAACTTGATCGACTGCTAGTGTAAACATTGTATAATTACTATGTCACAAAGTAAGAAGCAGAAGGCATTGCACCGGGAAACAAAAATGTTTTTGATGATAGAACAAAACAGGACTCATTCACAAATCAAGGGCTGATAATTGACTATGTAGAGGGTGAGCAGACTTGGGCCGGGTCTTTGGAGGACGACCCAGACGACGAGCAGACTGGATCTCCGGCGGCTGAGGAGGCTTGGACCAGGGCTCTGGAGGCAGACCCGGACGACGAGAAGGCTGGATCTCCGGCGGATGAGCGGACAGACTCTCTGGCGGACGGCCAGAGGGCTGCATGGGCTGGAGCTGGAGCACAGGCTGATGGCCAGAGGGCTGCGCAGAGTGGAGCTGGAGCTTAGGCAGACAGCCAGAGGGCTGCGCAGAGTGGAGCTGGAGCTTAGGCAGACAGCCAGAGGGCTGCGCAGAGTGGAGCTGGGCCTCAGACAGCAAAATAAAAGCAGTCACTGAAGCCTATAAGTACAAGCCATCAATCACTGAAGTCAGTCTAAACTAAGACCAGAGAATTGTTTTGAGAGCTGGCAAAGCTTCAGTTAAAAGAGTTTTTAAAACCACAAGCAAGTCATATAATGTTTGCACAGCCTACACATTCTAACCCTGCATACATGTTGAAGGTTTGCTCCTTCATTTTACATAATGTAAACATCAAACATCCATTCATCTGTATTATTTGTATTTAGCTTACATCATACTAGTGTCACTTTGGCTGTGGTTTTTAATCTTAGTGGTAGTTTTTAAATTTAAAAAAATATTCTAGTTTGGATGTCTGATTTGCTGATAATGCATGCACTTGTATTTTAAGGAAATTAAAAATATCAGCAGACAAGTGGAGACACATTTAGAGTAAACAAGTTACCCTGTATAGTTACTTTTGTTGTTAAAATTTGAAAAGGAGGTACAAAACTGTGCAAAAATGTGATCTTTCACTACAAAATGGTTTAAAACTGTAGCCTACTTGTCCTTGACTTCCTAAGTTAATGAACCTCAAAGATTCTAGAGCGATCTGCTGCACAAAAAGCTTTGCATATACCTTACAACCAGAGGCAGCAAGAAAAAAATAAACTAGTATTATTTCCTTGATCAAACAGTATAAAACTGGAATAATTCAATGTGGAGTATTTGACTAATTCAATTATATATTTGTGTTATTATTATTATTATTATTATTATTATTATTATATCAAGATATTTTGGCATTTCAAGTACATTTCAAGAGGTCCCCCTGGTGGCGTAGTGACCCCAAGAAGCCATTAAGTTTCCTTACGTCTTGAGTCGGCTCTGGCTTTACATTTTGTTGTCTTAAACAGTTTTCAGTTCATCCGAATCTTTATATGTATCTGTATATGAATCTGGAAATGAAGACCTGGAATTTTTAAGCAGGAACATAATTTAGATATTGGGAGTTTTCAAGGTAACTACCTTAACCATACCTAAGTATTTCTTGTAAATTAAATGAATGAAAAACAAGCCAAATTTTATTTGTGTCCCAAAGCCAAATTTATTTTAATGATACATAACTGGTTTTGTTTTAATGGTATGATAATAGAGTACTATAACATAGTCAAGTGAAACATTACATAGAAAAACAAACTCTTTATATAATGATAATAAAAAAATGACAGTGCAGACTAAATGTTATTATCAAAAGATTCAAGTCATATTATTGTAGATGCAGGTGTTTGCATTAATTGGTCATCATTGCCATGAGCCTCAGTTACAATAAATTATATACCTACTCACTAGAATAACTTAACAAAAGAAAATATATAAAACTGCTCAGTTCAAATATATTTTTATAGAGATATCCTTCAGTTTCAGAGTTAAAGTTCAAAGTAAGAGTGTAGAAAATATGTCAACACAGCCATGATGACAGAGAGGAAGCTGGCTTTGTTGAGAAAAGCAGAGGATCCAGCTGTAGATGCAGTTGTGGTGGTTGACGGCGTTGTGGTGGTGGTGGTGCCTGATGGCGTTGTAGTGATGGTTCCTGATGGCGTTGTAGTGCTGGTAGTGGTTGGTGGTGTTGTAGTGGTGGTGGTGGTGGTGGTTGGTGGCGTTGTAGTGGTGGTGGTGGTGGTGGTGGTTGGTGGCGTTGTAGTGGTGGTGGTGCCTGATGGCGTTGTCGTTGTGGTGGTGGTTGGTGGCGCTGTAGTGGTGGTGGTGCCTGATGGCATTGTAGTGGTGGTAGTGGTGCCTGATGCCGTTGTAGTGGTGGTGGTGCCTGATGGCGTTGTAGTGGTGGTGGCGCCTGATGGCGTTGTAGTGGTGGTAGTACCTGATGGTGTTGTAGTGATGGTTCCTGATGGCGTTGTCGTTGTGGTGGTGGCTGGTGGAGCTGTGGTGGTGGTTGCTGGTTCAGTTGTGGTGGTTGGTGGAACTGTGGTGGTGGTTGCTGGTTCAGTTGTGGTGGTTGGTGGAGCTGTGGTGGTGGTGGGTGGGGGAGTTGTGGTGGTGGCTGGTGGAGCTGTGGTAGTGGTGGCTGGCGGAGCTGTGGTGGTGGTGGGTTCAGTTGTGGTGGTGGCTGGTGGAGCTGTGGTGGTGGTGGCTAGTGGAGCTGTGGTGGTGGCTGGCGGAGCAGTGGTGGTGGTGTCTGGTTCAGTTGTGGTGGTTGGTGGAGCTGTGGTGGTGGTGGTGGTGGCTGGTGGAGCTGTGGTAGTGGTGGCTGGCGGAGCTGTGGTGGTTGGTGGAGCTGTAGTGGTGGTTGCTGGTTCAGTTGTGGTGGTTGGTGGCAAAGCTGTGGTGGTTGGTGGAGCTGTGGTGGTGGTTGCTGGTTCAGTTGTGGTGGTGGCTGGTGGAGCTGTGGTGGTTGCTGGTTCAGTTGTGGTGGTTGCTGGTTCAGTTGTGGTGGTTGGTGGAGCTGTGGTGGTGGTTGCTGGTACAGTTGTGATGGTTGGTGGAGCTGTGGTGGTGGTTGTTGGTTCAGTTGTGGTGGTGGCTGGCGAAGCTGTGGTGGTGGCTGGTGGAGCTGTGGGTGGTGCTGTAGTTGTTGAGCTCTGCCCATTGGAAGAGGCTGTCGTATGTAAAAATCTTTTTTATTAGTTTCACATCCAGCTGCACATTTCACATCAAATGAAGAATTTAATGAAGGATAAAAATGTTCTTACCGATAAACAGAAGAAGAACAATACATGTTTTTGCGAGCATGGTGATTTTCTTTTTTCTCTGGTATCTAAAAGTAAGATTGATCATGATCATCATATTGTAAAAGATAAGACTTATTTTCATCATGAACAGGAAAGTAGACCATATTTTTAGACCCACATATTAGACCTTTCACTCATAATTTGTATACCTTATGTACGATAATAAAAAACACCAAGTCACAACTAAAAGCTCACCCACACTGATCTTTTGCTAGACATCTATTTTACAATTAAGCCCCTAAAAGGCAAAAGCAGCTCCCCTACACATGCCTTTTAAAATCCTGACATGCCGATATTTAACTCATGCAATACATTTGTTTTTCAGCCTGTCTGAGGTAGTGTCAGGACAACGGCCCAGAAAATTATAGGTGAATAAATTTTTATATATCTGTTAATAAATAGGTTATGTGTTTTTCTCATCTTTTTCATCCGAAACCATGGACTGAAGGCAAAGTAGATTTTCTTTTGCTTGTCTTTCTTTTCTTTTAACATTCCTTCTTTTAAATTTCATGCTAACACCAAAGCATGTTTTTTCTGAATTGAATTTTTTTCAACATTAAATTTTTTAATGCACTTTCATTTTTATTTTTTTTTTTTATTATTCTTTTTTTGTTATCCTAAGTTTATTTTGACCGAGACATTTTCATTTAACTTCACCCAAAATTAGTAACCCAACTTTTTTGTTTCTAGTATACTGCTTAAAGGAAATTAAATCGGGTTAAACTGCAGAAAAGGTGATTTACAGAAAATACAGGAAATCACGCTTTACACATAAATAATGTTTTCACATTAATGGTGATTAATGATTGGAAAAATACTTTTGAAAAGTGCATAACACTTAGATTAAAAAGTAAGAATGATTTACAGTAAGATAATATGGTTACTTACAGCTGCTTTGGTTGCTTGAATGTTCTTCTCAGCAGTAACTAGAGGTGTGAATGTCTCTGATTTCAGCTCCTATTTTATAGGCAGGCATAGGAGGTGAAGGGTGTGGTGAAGGTGTGTAAGGTACAAACAAGTCTTTTTTTAAGACATCACAATATGAAACTTGCAACACCTAAGATGACATTTTTCTGATATGACGTTACACGAACCATGTGCCTGAGTGAATGTAACTATAATTATTTGTCTTTGTCTCCTTTTTGCAACACTAATATTTTTGTCTGACCGAGTGAAGATGTGACAAAGAAATTATAGTGTCCATATCAGTATTTTTCAAAATTTTACCAAAACTATTTTAACAAGGTCAAAAGAATTGGTCACATTTTAAGATATATATGTATTAGCTTTTAAAGATATATATATATACATATATATATATATATGTATATATATATTAGCTTTGACTAACAAATGGTTTATTTCCTTTAAAATATCAAGAGCCATCAGTCACAGGTCTTAATGTAAATTAATATTTCATCCAATTCTTTTAGTAGTTAGTTTAAATTATTAAAACAACATTACACTTATTCTTGATTAAATACATCCTTTATCAATGTTGAATTTCTAAAGCTTGGTACACACATAAGGATTTTTTAAATCTGTTGAGAATTTTCATCTGTTCGAGACCTCACACAAATAAAATGGTGTGCTTTGATAATCTCAGCACAGAACAACACACATAATGATGTTGTCCCACAACCGATCTAGAATCTAGTCCTCCGAGCCAGAAATCTCACGTGATCAAACAAAAACGAAGAAGAAGAAACATAGCAACAACAAGAAAAGAGGATATACTAGACAAGGGAATGATGGTGGCCTTGGGACTATTGTTAACAGAAAATGCCAGAACTGAAAAAATAACAGACTGGAGACAGCATGAACATGGACTTTATATCCTTCCTTGCTCCCCAGTCAGCTTTCTCTCTGATTGGCTACGTTCCTACCACGTCACAATCCACACAGTCACAACTCAGGAGTCATCAGCTTTCCACACACACGAAGACTTTTTGTCGTAAATATTGAACTTATTCAATACTTTGATTGTCGGCCACGACCCATTTCAGAGCCAATTGTCGGGATGAATTTGCTCTTAACACACCTCAGACCAAATGATAATTTTATAGGATAATCTTGTAAGATAATCGAGCATTTGCCGTCCTTGTTCAGGAAGGGGCAAAATCGCAATAAGAGCCCAATAATCTTTATGTGTGTACCTATCTTAAGAGGACAATTTTCTTCTATCTGAGTCCTTCAAAAGAAAGAAAGAAAGAAAGAAAGAAAGAAAAAAAGGGACAGAGCAAGAGTTAAGAGTTAACATCGGATTCACTTTTATTTGCTATTAAGAGCTAAGAAAAGAGACAGGAAGCAATATGGATGCTAAATCTGTCAAAAGTTCAGTAGTGTGGCTTTAAAGTTCTGTTTGTCATAAAAAAAATTAAGGACATCCTGTATTCAGTGCTTTGACATTAAATTTGGTCCCTGTGGAACCCTCTAACCCTAAACAATTTCAAAATAAAAAACAAATAAATAAATAAGACAAACGCAAAATTAATTGATGTATTCACAGTGGATTGACACTTTTTATTTTTGATTCTATATACAAACACTCATATGTGCATCATTAACGTGTGTCCATTAATGATGTTAATGACACATATTGGTGTCTGATCATGAGTTATTTACGTTTTTTGATTCTTTCCAACTCTGAACACAATTTAAGTAAATAACACAGTGCACACTAATTCAATTCAGTCTTATTTATTTAGTGTAAAATCACAACAGAAGTAGCTTTTTAAACTGTTTTAAAATTTGTTTTTAAATAAATCCATCCATTATTAAACAGCACTTGACAAGAGAGAATAAAATATAATTTTTATCAGGAGGAAACCTCTGGTAGGGCCAGATTCAGGGAGGGAAGCTACCGGCCTCAACTGGTTTAAATAAGGAAAGAGCAAAGAGGGAAAAGAGTAGAAAGAAATGACAAACCATAAAATAAAGTTAATGAAGATTATTGGTTTGGCTACAGAGCACCTCAGAAACATGCAGCTCTGGCGCCAGTTATACCTGCAGAAAGGTATAAAACACAGGAAAATCACCAACAATGAGAGAAAGACACATGTAGTGATGGCATGTAAGTAAAAGAGAGGAGGAGGTTCATGAAATTCTCATACATGCTGAGTCTATAAAATAATAACTAAAGGGAAATAGTCTCACCCGAGTCAGCCCTAACTATAAACTTTAACAAAAACAGCAGTTTTAAGCCTAGTCTTGAAGGTAGAGATTTTGTCTGCTGTTTGATTTCAGTGTGATTCGAAATGAGTGGAGTCTGGGAAGCTGAGAATTTTGGGATAGTGGTTTTTGAACAGTCATGTGTGCTTATGGTTTGATCCTCATATTTTCCAGTCTGCATGTCTTCCTCAGGCAAACACTTATTTCATATTTCCCCCAATGTGCACATTAGTGTGTATGTGTATGGTAAAGAAAGAGTAGTGTGGTCAGTTTGACTCACTGAGCCACATTTTTGTAAGAATTGTCTAAACAGAGTACAAAATAGAGACTGCATTAGAAATAGGAGATTTAAACCTTCAGGTTTTATGATACATGTTTTAAACTGTGGTCGACCTAAAGTGATTAAGTGTAAGGTTATATACAATCTAAAATGAAGATTTTCAAAACACTATCCATGATGAGGTTGAAATTTGAAAAGGGAAAACAAAGATGAGATCTTTGAATCCATTTTTGGCAAAGTAATAAATAGTGTAAGCTGTGGATTCTATAGCTAAGTGTTGTGGTGACAACTGTTATAATTATATGTACATTTTACAAAATGTTATAAGATATATGCAAAGCCAGCAACTCACGAAAGGGCATTTCCCACTTATATATGCCCCTTTGTCTCACATAGATGGTTATTTTTATTTAAAGTGAAAAATAAAATAAACATTATTCACTTATTTTTTTAAAGGTTATGCCCTTTGAAGTCATGACCATAACCGCTGAAACAATACAGAACATATTATCTTCATCAAATCTTATTTCAGTGTAAGCTCCAATCTATTTTAGACTTGGGAGGTGGTTGGCTGGGGACCTGTGACGTCATGTGAATGAGCAATCCTCATATTATGACAAAGTTTTCCGCTACGCTTTCACAACAGTGCCCTCAGCAGGCCTCCCGCTGCTCAATGCTGGAGTGTAAGTCAACCTAGTTGCTAGGCAACCCAGTCAAATACATCATCAAATATCATAAATCACAAACAAGATTTAAGGAAGATTTTTTTATGCTTCTATGCATGTCTGCCTGCACTACATTTTCCTCAACAACTGCTAACTTGATCGACTGCATTACACACTGCTAGTGTATACATTGTATAATCACTATGTCACAAAGTAAGAAGCAGAGGGCATTGCACCGAGAAACAAAAAAATTACTTGTTTTTGATGACAGAACAGCACAGGACTTGTTCACAAGTCAAGAGCTGATGATTGACAATGCAGGAATCACTTTTCTTAATAAATTTAAATCACACCAGTAACACAGAAGAAATTAAATTCCCAACATATCATAAAAGATGACTGTTTTTTAAACATAATTCCCTATGCAAAACAGCCAGCTTGCTTTTAAGTAATATTTAGAGTAGTGATGGTTCTTTGTAATCTGTTATTAATACATAAAAACATAAGAAGCAGCTATAAAGGGAATCTTTTGTAGAGCAATAAACTGCTGATTCATTATCTCATTCTAGTTATTCTGGTTCAGGGTTTCATGCTGATCACTCCCAACCCAATACAGTGTGCGTTAAGCACAGTTCACCATTCGTTTTTACTGCCAGAGGTGAAAAAAGTAAGGTTCCCAATAGCTTATAAGTAGTATACATATTAGAATTATAGGAAAATGCCTTTTACTGTGAATAAGAAATGGGTTGGCAACTTAATGCTGTTTTGCAGCTTGTTTGAGGTTTTGATCAATCCTGGGAAGTAAGTGAGGTTTTAGGAGTATGTATAGGTGAATTTTCATTAGTATGTAAGCAATATGTTGCTCGTGTGTATATATAAGTTGATTTTATGTGTATGTCTATACAACCCCTCATAATTCTATGCTGTTATTTCACTGTACAACAATTACTAGTTATAGTGTACTTGTAGTGTACTACAAGTGATTAAGAACGATAGATTTTGCTAGGCAACCCAGTCAAATACATAATAAAATATCATAAATCAAGTAAGATTCAAGGATTTTTTTATGCTTCTATGCATGTCTGCCTGCACTTTACTTTCATCAACAGCTGCTAACTTGATCGACTGCTAGTGTAAACATTGTATAATTACTATGTCACAAAGTAAGAAGCAGAATACAGGACTCATTCACAAGTCAAGGGCTGATAATTGACTATGTAGAGGGTGAGCAGACTTGGGCCGGGTCTTTGGAGGACGACCCAGATGACGAGCAGGCTGGATCTCCGGTGGCTGAGCAGGCTTGGACCAGAGCTCTGGAGGACGGGCAGGCTTGGATCGGAGCTCTGGAGGCAGACCCGGACGACGAGTAGGCTTGCGCTTGCGTCGGAGGCTGAGCCGGAGCAGATCGTGGAGCAGGCATCAGAGGCTGCGGAGCAGGACAGGACTGGGGAGCAGACATGGGAGGCTGCTGTGCCGGTGCAGACCGTGGCTGTGGTGTTGGACGCTGTAGAGCCGAAAATGCTATATTTCCACATGACAGCAAAATAAAAGCAGTCACTGAAGCCTATAAGTACAAGTCATCAATCACTGAAGTCAGTCTAAACTAAGACCAGAGAATTGTTTTGAGAGCTGGCAAAGCTTCAGTTAAAAGAGTTTTTAAAACCACAAGCAAGTCATATAATGTTTGCACAGCCTACACATTCTAACCCTGCATACATGTTGAAGGTTTGCTCCTTTATTTTACACAATGTAAACATCAAACATCCATTCATCTGTATTATTTGTATTTGGCTTACATCATACTAGTGTCACTTTGGCTGTGGTTTTTAATCTTAGTGGTAGTTTTTGAATTCAGAAAAATAATCTAGTTTTGATGTCTGATTTGCTGAAAATGCATGCACTTGTATTTTAAAGAAATAAAAATGATCAGCAGACAAGAGGAGACACATTTAGAGTAAACAAGTTACCCTGTATAGTTACTTTTGTTGATAAAATTTGAAAAGGAGGTACAAAACTGTGCAAAAATGCAATCTTTCACTACAAAATGGTTTAAAACTGTAGCCTACTTGTCCTTGACTTCCTACGTTAATGAACCTGAAAGATTCTAGAGCAATCTGCTGCACAAAAAGCTTTGCATATACCTTACAACCAGAGGCAGCAAGAAAAAAATAAACTAGTATTATTTACTTGATCAAACGATATAAAACTGGAATAATTCAATGTGGAGTATTTAACTAATTCAATTATAAATTTGTGTTTATTATTATTATTATTATTATTATTATTATTATTATTATTATTATTATTATTATTATTATTATTATTATCATCATCATTATATCAAGATTTCAAGAGGATCCATGGATCCATGGACATTTAAACACATTTACAAATTTCCACAAGCTTAGTGGTTTTTTTGTTAAAGCCGTGCTGGTATGATGTAAATTGTACCATCTGATAGTAATTGTCCCTACATTGTCACTCATTCTGCATATTGTACAAAATTAATACATCAGTGTTCATATCTTCAGTAGTTTGTTTTGGCTGGTTAAAATGTTGCTCTTCTGTAGACACTGGCTGCAATTTTATTAAAAATATGCTCTATTTATTAAGTCGCAATAACTAAATTCAATTTGATGTTCAAAACTGTGAAAAGCACATTCTAATTAAAAAGTTTTCTTAATTATCATGACCAAAGTCAAGTCCTGGTTTTGAAGTTGAAACTGTTGTTGCTCCAGTTATTTGGAAATGTAATCAAACCCAATCGATACACATCCACAAATGTCAAATAAATCAGTTTAGAATGTTTTATTTTAATGATACATAATTGGTTTTGTTTTAATGGTATGATAATAGAATACTATAACATAGTCAAGTGAAACATTACATAGAAAAACAAACTCTTTATATAATAATAAAAAAAAGAAAGGACAGTGCAAACTAAATGTTATTATCAAAAGATTCAAGTCATATTATTGTAGATGCAGGTTTTTGCATTAATTGGTCAACATTGCCACGAGGCTCAGTTAGAATAAATTATATACCTACTCACTAGAATAACTTAACAAAAGAAAATAAATAAAACTGCTCAGTTCAAATATTTTTTTATAGAGAAATCCTTCAGTTTCAGAGTTAAAGTTCAAAGTAAGAGTGTAGAAAATATGTCAACACAGCCATGATGACAGAGAGGAAGCTGGCTTTGTTGAGAAAAGCAGAGGATCCAGCTGTAGATGCAGTTGTGGAGGTTGAGGGTGTTGTGGTGGTGATGGTGCCTGATGGCATTGTAGTAGTGGTGGTGCCTGATGGCGTTGTAGTGGGGGTTCCTGATGGCGTTGTAGGGATTGTAGTGGTTGGTGGTGTTGTAGTGGTGGTGGTGCCTGATGGCGTTGTGGTGGTGGTGGCTGGCGGAGCTGTAGTGGTGGTGGCTGGTTCAGTTGTGGTGGTTGGTGGAACTGTGGTGGTGGTTGCTGGTTCAGTTGTGGTGGTTGGTGGAGCTGTGGTGGTGGTGGGTTGGGGAGTTGTGGTGGTGGCTGGCGTAGCTGTGGTGGTGGTGGCTAGTGGAGTTGTGGTAGTGGTGGCTGGTTCAGTTGTGGTGGTTGGTGGAGCTGTGGTGGTGGCTGGCGGAGCTGTGGTGGTTGGTGGAGCCGTGGTGGTGGTTGCTGGTTCAGTTGTGGTTGTTGGTGGCGAAGCTGTGGTGGTTGCTGGTTCAGTTGTGGTGGTGGCTGGCGGAGCTGTGGTGGTTGGTGGAGCTGTGGTGGTTGCTGGTTCAGTTGTGGTGGTGGCTGGCGGAGCTGTGGTGGTGGTGGCTAGTTGAACTGTGGTGGTGGGGGATTCAGTTGTGGTGGTGGCTGGTGGAGCTGTGGTGGTGGCTGGCAGAGCTGTGGTGGTGGTTGCTGGTTCAGTTGTGGTGGTTGGTGGCGAGGCTGTGGTGGTTGCTGGTTCAGTTGTGGTGGTGGCTGGCGGAGCTGTGGTGGTGGTGGCTGGCGGAGCTGTGGTGGTTGGTGGAGCTGTGGTGGTTGCTGGTTCAGTTGTGGTGGTGGCTGGCGGAGCTGTGGTGGTGGTGGCTGGTGGAACTGTGGTGGTGGGGGATTCAGTTGTGGTGGTGGCTGGTGGAGCTGTGGTGGTTGGTGGAGCTGTGGTGGTGGTTGCTGGTTCAGTTGTGGTGGTTGGTGGAGCTGTGGTGGTTGTTGGTTCAGTTGTGGTGGTGGCTGGCGGAGCTGTGGTGGTGGTGGCTGGTTCAGTAGTGGTGGTTGGTGGAGCTGTGGTGGTGGTTGCTGGTTCAGTTGTGGTGGTGGCTGGTGGAGCTGTGGGTGGTGCTGTAGTTGTGGAGCTCTGCCCATTGGAAGAGGCTGTCGTATGTAGAAATGTTTTTTATTAGTTTCACATCCAGCTGCACATTTCACATCAAATGAAGAATTTAATGAAGGATAAAAATGTTCTTACCGACAAACAGAAGAAGAACAATACATGTTTTTGCGAGCATGGTGATTTTCTTTTTTTCTCTGGTATCTAAAAGTAAGATTGATCATGATCATCATATTGTAAAAGATAAGACTTATTTTCATCAGAAACAGGAAAGTAGACCATATTTTTAGACCCACATATTAGACCTTTCACTCATAATTTGTATACCTTATGTACGATAATGAAAAACACCAAGTCACAACTAAAAGCTCACCCACACCGATCTTTTGCTAGACATCTATTTTACAATTAAGCCCCTAAAATGCAAAAGCAGCTCCCCTACATATGCCTTTTAAAATCCTGACATGCCGATATTTAACTCATGCAATACATTTGTTTTTCAGCCTGTCTGAGGTAGTGTCAGGACAACGGCCCAGAAAATTAGAGGTGATTATATTTTTATATATCTGTTAATAAATAGGTTATGTGTTTTACTCATAGTATCCATCCGAACCATGGACTGAAGGCAAAGTAGATTTTCTTTTGCTTGTCTTTTTTTTTTTTTTAACATTCCTTCTTCTAAATTTCATGCTAACACCAAAGCATGTTTTTTCTGAATTGAATTTGTTTCAACATTAAATTTTTTAATGCACTTTCATTTTTATTTATTGTTTTTTTATTATTCTTTTTTTGTAATCCTGAGTTTATTTTGACTGAGACATTTTCATTAAACTTCACCCAAAATTAGTAACCCAACTTTTTTGTTTCTAGTATACTGCTTAAAAGAAATTAAATCTGGTTAAACTGCAGAAAAGGTGATTTACAGAAAATACAGGAAATCACGCTTAACACATAAATAATGTTTTCACATTAATGGTGATTAATGATTGGAAAAATACTTTTGAAAAGTACATAACACTTAGATTAAAAAGTAAGAATGATTTACAGTAAGATAATATGGTTACTTACAGCTGCTTTGGTTGCTTGAATGTTCTTCTCAGCAGTAACTAGAGGTGTGAATATCTCTAATTTCAGCTCTTATTTTATAGGCAGGCATAGGAGGTGAAGGGTGTGGTGAAGGTGTGTAAGGTACAAACAAGTCTTTTTTTATTAAGACATCACAATATGAAACTTGCAACACCTAAGATGACGTTTTTCTGATATGACGTTACATGAATCATGTGCCTGAGTGAATGCAACTATAATTATTTGTCTTTGTCTCCTTTTTTGCAACACTAATATTTTTGTCTGACCGAGTGACGATGTGACAAAGAAATTATAGTGTTCATATCAGTATTTATTAAAATTTTACCAAAACTATTTTAACAAGGTCAAAAGAATTGGTCACATTTTAAGATTGGTTGTATCACTTTATATAGTCAACTTATAAGGTGGTAAATGTGTTTACAGTTTGCCTCTGCTACTTCTTAGAGGTCAAAAAATCAGCTGTTTGTGGTTGAAACCAAGTCTATTTCAAACTAAAAGTTTTTTCCATTTGGAATTTTTTGCATCTGCCCTCTTTATGTATATATATATATATATATATATATATATATATATATATATATATATATATATGCATGTATGTATGTATGTATTAGCTTTTTAAAAGGGCATTTCCCACTTATATATGCCCCTTTGTCTCACATAGATGGTTATTTTTATTTAAAGTGAAAAATGGAATAAACATTATTCACTTATCTTTTTTTAAAGGTTATCCCTTTGAAGTCTTGACCATAACCGCTGCAACAATACAGAACATATTATCTTCATCAAATCTTATTTCAGTGTAAGCTCCAAACTATTTTAGACTTGGGAGGTGGTTGGCTGGGTACCTGTGACGTCATGTGAATGAGCAATCCTCATATTATGACAAAGTTTTCCGCTATGCTTTCACAACAGTGCCCTCAGCAGGCCTCCCGCTGCTCAATGCTGGAGTGTAAGTCAACCTAGTTGCTAGGCAACCCAGTCAAATACATCATCAAATATCATAAATCACAAACAAGATTTAAGGAAGATTTTTTTTATGCTTGTATGCATGTCTGCATGCACTACACTTTCCCCAACAACTGCTAACTTGATCGACTGCATTACACACTGCTAGTGTATACATTGTATAATCACTATGTCACAAAGTAAGAAGCAGAGGGCATTGCACCGAGAAACAAAAAAAGTACTTGTTTTTGATGATAGAACCAAACAGGACTTGTTCACAAGTCAAGAGCTGATGATTGACTAGGCAGGACTCACTTTTCTTAATAAATTTAAATCACACCAGTAACACAGAAGAAATTAAATTCCCAACATATCATAACAGATGACTGTTTTTTAAACATAATTCCCTATGCAAAACAGCCAGCTTGCTTTTAAGTAATATTTAGAGTAGTGATGATTCTTTTGAATCTGTTATTAATATATGAGAACATAAGAAGCAGCTATAAAGGGAATCTTTTGTAGAGCAATAAACTGCTGATTCATTATCTCATTCTAGTTATTCTGGTTCAGGGTTTCATGCTGATCACTCCCAACCCAATACAGTGTGCGTTAAGCACAGTTCACCATTCGTTTTTACTGCCAGAGGTGAAAAAAGTAAGGTTCCCAATAGCTTATAAGTAGTATACATATTAGAATTATAGGAAAATGCCTTTTACTGTGAATACGAAATGGGTTGGCAACTTAATGCTGTTTTGCAGCTGTTTTTGAGGTTGATCAATCCTGGGAAGTTAGTGAGGTTTTAGCAGTATGTATAGGTGAATCCTCATTAGTATGTAAGCAATATGTTGCTCATGTGTGTATATATAAGTTGATTTTATGTGTATGTCTATACAACCCCTCATAATTCTATGCTGTTATTTCACTGTACAACAATTACTAGTTACAGTGTACTTGTAGTGTACTGCAAGTGATTAAGAACGATAGATTTTGCTAGGCAACCCAGTCAAATACATAATAAAATATCATAAATCAAGTAAGATTCAAGGATTTTTTTATGCTTCTATGCATGTCTGCCTGCACTTTACTTTCATCAACAGCTGCTAACTTGATCGACTGCTAGTGTAAACATTGTATAATTACTATGTCACAAAGTAAGAAGCAGAAGGCATAGCACTGGGAAACAAAAAATGTTTTTGATTATAGAACAGTACAGGACTCATTCACAAGTCAAGGGCTGATAATTGACTATGTAGAGGGTGAGCAGACTTGGGCCGGGTCTTTGGAGGACGACCTGGACGACGAGCAGACTGGATCTCCGGCAGATGAGCAGGTTTGGATCGAAGCTCTGGAGGCAGACCCGGATGACGAGTAGGCTTGATCAATACTTGGAAGTTGGTGAGGTTTTAGCAGTATGTATGTGTGAATTTTCATTAGTATGTAAGCAATATGTTGATTGTGTGTGTTTATGAGTTGATTTTATGTGTATGTCCAAGTTATCATTGTAGTTAATGTGTGATTTCAGAGGTGTAAGTATAAAAATGCATTTTGTTCTATAAAACCCCTCATATTTCTATGCTGTTAGTTCACCATACAGCAATTACTAGGTATAGTGTACTTGGCAAGTGAACCCAGGCAACCCAGTCAAATACATACTCAAATATCACAAATTAAATTTAAAGATAAAAGATTGCTGTTTTTGACAGATAATTCCCTAAACCATAATTTAATAAAGTAAACAGTTAATTACACTTTGTATTAGAAGAAACTGTATGTGCACTTTTTCAACAAGGAGATTTAAAACAGCCAGCTTGCTTTTGAGTAACATTTAGAGTAGCGATGATTCTTTGTAATCTGTTAACACATGAAAAAAGAAGCAGCTATAGAGGCAACATCATTTGTAGAGCAATAAACTGCTGATTCATTATCCTATACTGGTTATTCTGGTTGGGAGTTTTGAGCTGATCAGGCCCAGCCCAATACAGCGTACGTTAACCACTTACAGTCCATCCCCGTAATAAACATTATCTTATTTCCATCAGAGTATCTGTTGGTCAGAAGCCAAATATACCAGAATCATTATTTCTCAACATGACATGACAAAAATAATATTAAATCACTTCAGCAAAGTGATTAGTTTCTTGGTATTCTTTTTTTCTTTCTTTCTTTCTTTCTTTTTTATAAAGTAAGGTTCACCCAAAATTGAAAATAAATAAATATATATACATATACATATATATATATATATATATATATATATATATATATATATATATATATATATATATATACATATACATATATATATATATATATATATATATACACTACCGTTCAAAAGTTTGGGGTCACTTCCCTATTGAATCCCATGGCAATGTGACCCCAAACTTTTGAACGGTAGTGTGTATATATATATATAGAATTATTAGAAAATTTGTACTATGAATTCATTGTTCTCAGAATACATCCCACCGACTGATAACTGCAGTAATGATTCAAGCAACTTACATTTTAAACTTTCATTTTTTGGCATTAAGAGAGAGACAATGTGTTTTTGAGTTTAAAAAGTTTATTGGATTAACATAAATTAGTAATTCATGCTTTCATCACAACAGGGCTGAATTACTGCAATGCCTTATACTTTGGTGTCTCCCAGAAATTTCTGTCCCATCCCCTGCTGACTGGAACAAGAGAGAGCACATTGATCCTGTTTTAGCCACACTGCACTGGTTGCCTGTTCTTTTTAGGGTTCATTTTAAAATCCTTTTATTTGTTTTTAAGTCTGTAAATGATGTACAGCCTGATCTACAGATCTTGAATCACTTGAGCAATGTGCCGCAGTTATGTTAGTTTATATGCATACTGTATGTTCTCTCTGGCTTCCTGCCACCATCTAAAGACATGCATGTATTATATTTATTGGTGACTCTCAATTCTCCCTGGGAGTAAGTGTGAGTGTGAACGGTTGTTTGTCTCTCTATGTTGGCCCTGCGATGAACTGGTGACCTCTCACCTGCTAAATACTGGGTTAGTCTCCAGCTGCCCGGCGACCCTTCATTGGACGAAGCAGTATAGATAATGGATAGATGGAGTTGAAAGCATCACCCTTAATTCCCACTAAACACTGGATAAACCTTGCTGTAGCACTAAAATATTTTACTCATATTTCCATGGGTGGACTGGCCCCTGGTGTGGATGGATCCCCATGACACTAATATTGTTTCCTCACAGCAGCATCAGGCTGGATGCTTATAACTTTTAATATTTTATAATAACATTCAGTTCGAGGCAGAAATAAGAGAATCATGTTTGTATAGAATGGGGAGGGGGGGGGGCTGCTTGGTGTGTGTGTGTGTGTCTGCATGCGGCTGTGTGAAATACTTTGGTAAGTTTTTCTATTATTATGTGTTTCCAATTAGTTTTGTTTTTAATATGCATAAATGTTTTTAATCATGTAAAGCACTTTGTGTTGCCTGTGGCATGAAAGGTGCTTTATAAATAAAGTTTGATTTGATTTCATTTAATTTCCACATTCATACAGATCAAACTCTAGAGGTTAGGCTTTAGACAGGGATTTCCAAGATTTGCAAGTTTTTATTGATTTTTTTAACTCACACATTTGTTGTACACAGGAACACAAAGAGTGTAGGCCAACTGATGTGGAACAGATTATCCTGTAATGGAGTAAATCGAGCATTGATGTTTGCCCTCTAAGTTCTGATTGCATCACTCCATCCAAGGGAAGAAAAGCAGAGCTCAACTCAGCAGGGAGTTCGGCTCCCTCCAGGGATAAGCTGAACTCTCAGCTTGAAGGAAGATGAAAAGGCGGATTTTTTGTGTGCACCAAGCTTGTGGGTGGATAGCATGCAAGGCAGGGCAAATTTTCTGTATACAATTTAACAACAGGGTGCTTGAAAGTGAAGAACATTAGATAAAAATAGTATTTGAAACATGAAGTTTAAAAATTCAAGCTTAAAAGCAACAGTACAGATTTGGTCTTTTAAATACGAACTCTATTCAAATGCAGCTGAGAACAGGTGGGTCTTAAACCTTGATTTAAATAAACTGTATGTGTATGTGTATGTGTATGCATTAGGAGAATGGAATGGATGGTGTATTTATGCTAAAATCTGATTTGACTTTTGGAAATAAGGGCAACTAAGAACCAAATATATGTGCATTTAGTATAGTCATGTGCATGTCATTACCAGATTTATATAGATTTTTTTCCTCACAAATTTAAATGTATATATTAACCTGAATCCTACCTTCTGTAACGAATGAACAAATGGAGGTAGATTGTATTTAATTCAGAAATGCACACATTCACCAGCACATGGAATCTGTCTCACACTGGGCACTGGTTAATCACAAGACTCACCTGTGCATTTACACATGTGCCTTCAAGCTTCCTGCACTCAAAGGCGAAGGACCCTTTTGTCCCTAACGCTTCTGTGCCGATCACATGGCTACATGTTAGATGCTGGCTCCACCAGGTTTCCTGTTGCCAATTATTTAGTCAATGTTATGAGCAAAAATTTATTATTCTGTAACTCGTCTAAAAACTTCATGAGCTCAAAGAACCTCCCACCTCTGCAACTACAGGTCAAAATGCAAATAGTGAGGGGACACCTGCTGCTGATGTAGCAGCAGATAAGCAACATTAGTAAACCCAAGTAAGAGAAGACCTGAAAATATACAGATAATTATCTAAAGCTTGGTTCATATTCGATGGTTCATAACCAACCAGAAGATCCTGAATGCATTTAAGCCTAAAACCATTTAGTGCTTTCTAAATTAAGTTGTATATTGAGTCAATTTTTTGACAGACGTTGGTTCTTTGTTGCAAGAAGTAATTAATATGCATGCATGCATGCATTACTTCCACTTTTCAAGATGAAATATTTCTCCCTTCCAAGTTGCCAAAGGTGGTAAAGACGATTTAAAGCCTTTACAGTTTAATTCATCCTTTGAAGCAATTATGCAACAAAACACCTTTTCAGCTAAAACCTTTGTAGTCTGTGAGCAGCAAATAACCCAATCCACTGCTGTAAGGATGAACTTGAAATACATTTTGATAAACAGCTGAGTGAAATGGTTAGATACCTGTTTAAACAACATATTTGAATTTCTTATTGCAGTTTCGTTATTTTAGTTTAGCAGAGAAAATACAAAAGGTGCACAAGTGGATTTTACTAATGTACATGATAGGCTTAATTTGAATCTTTTTTATTGTAGATTCAAGTGACAACAGAGGTCAATCTAGTCAGTTTTATTTTTACATTTAAAATTAGGAAATTTAATGTGAAGCATTGTAGCTTCAATGTTTTAGTTGCTTGTTGTTGCAACAGTTGTGGATACCACAACAGCTGGGGTTGTTCTAATTCCAGCAATGGTAGCTGTTGATTTAGCTGTAGTTAATGTTGCTCCATTGGTGGTAGATGTTGAGTTGTCCTTGTTGTAGCACCTGATGTGGTTGCTGAAGCATCTGTGGTTAATGTTGATGCATTTGTGGTATATGAACATGTGATCCCTAAAGCTTAACAATTCGTTGAAAGAGATAGTTTTACATTAAATTTTTGATGTCATAAACTTACCAGCCAACAGAAATAAGATGACCTGATTTTAATACAAAATTCATTAGAATAATTTTAGGGCACCAAATAAAATATTATTAATTACATTTTATATTATAATAATTTATATATTTTTATTTCTATTCTAGTATTTTCATTACATTAAGACTACACTTTTAAGGTACTGTTACTATTAATGTAACGATGAATGCTATTCTTAGCTAAATTCTTGTCATACGTTACATTGTACCTGCACTGTTATTGGTGTAACCTAACTTTATTTGGTGCATTAATTGAAATGAGATATATAAGAAAAAACTTAATTACTAATAGTTTAAATTTATAATCAAGTAATTAGTCAAGTTTTAACACTGTATAGAAATAAACTAATCATTTTATTTTCTGACCACTAAAGTTCAAATAAAACCAACAATCATAATTGTAGATCATAAAATTAGTAATACTTAAGATGTTGTTTGGTGATAAATTATGTTTCCAGCAGTGACTAAAGTTGTAATGCTCATTGATTCTTGTTTATTTCCACGTAGCTCAGGTACAATGACATCAGGGCCGAACAAAGATGTAAATTATCTGAATGAGTAATATTGTGAGCAATGCTTAATTTTAGGAGTGGAAAGCTTTTATTAATTGTAAATGCTTTGTAAGTAAAACTGGTTGAGCTGCAATTCCTTTCTTATTAGGCATGAGTACATGATGTTGGATCAGTAATCTTTGTGTGTGTGTGTGTGTGTGTGTGTGTGTGTGTGTGTGTGTGTGTGTGTGTGTGTGTGTGTGTGTGTGTGTGTGTGTGTGTGTGTGAGTGTCAAAACATGGGACCATGTTCCAGTAGGTTTCTGATGATTGATTGATTGATTGATTGATCGATTGGTTTGCTTGTTTGTTTATTTATTTATTTAAGAAATGCTAATTACAAATACTGTAGTTAAAATGGAAAATGTTGTACTATGGAAAAGATACTCATGCAGTTTTTCAAGATTTTGTTATGATTTTTGCAAACCTTTTTACTTGTCTTGGTTCTCTTTATGTTCTTTTATGTACTTTTCTTTGAATTACTTTGATTTGTCTTGTACATGTAATGTGCTATACAGATAAACTTGAGGAAGTATAATCTAATAGCAGTTTTCTCTAAAACATGCACAAAAAGTCAACAAGTTTAGATTTTATGAATCTTCATCACTACAAAGAAATGTAGCCTCTGATGCAGGGAACTAAACCATGACGTCAGGAGATAGATATCTACTGTATATACGCAGTCACACCTAATTATATGATATTCTAGTCTATTCCATTCATGTTGTAAAATCATATTACATAACCTGTGGATTTAATTGTTTGACAGATTATTTAATATATCATCCTTATGTTTATTAAATCCTTGTAATAAAGTCTTCTTATGGTTTTATATACACACTACAAATTTCTAAGAAATGTAAGTCCAATGAACGCAACTCAAATCAGTGCGCTAAGCAGAAACAGGAAACAAATGTCTCAAGAAAGATTAACTGTATACCAGCTCAAGCTTCACTTCCTTCATTCTTCTGTAGCCTTACAGTCAGCTAATGGAGTGTTTGCTTATGTCAAAGATGGATCTGTGGAAGTAGCTATTAGGGTTTTTCCCATTAAGACCTGGATGAACTGTAAGTAAGTAAGAAAAACTATTTATATAGCACCTCTTTAGATATAAAATCACAAAATGCCAATAATGTAAAACAAAATTTATAAAAAGTAAATTTACAAAGAAGTTTTTTAACTGACTTTGAAAAGTAACCACAACGTCCACCGATCTCAAGTCCAAAAGAAGAGAGTTCCAGAGTCGGAGGCTACTGAACAGAAAGCTCTGTCACCTTTAGTTTTTAACTTTGTATGGGACCCCATCAGCAGTTTATGCTGTAGCAGCTAAAGCCTAAAGTTAATTATTCATTTAAAAAGTATATAACTGAATGTAAATTCAATTAGACAGTCCATGTGGGGTACAGCCATAGTATGAGTCAGCTTAGCAGAGAGAGAGGTGTGGTTGAACAACACATAAATGAATACATTTATGTGTTGTGTTTGTAACCTGGCAACAACTGATCTTATGATGTCACAAGCTGCCAGTAGTGCGTAATATAAACATGGGTTACAATTATCAAAATAACACAGGTAAATTCTCATGGTTGACAACATCTCAGAGGGAAAGGGAGACTCCGTCTTCGTGACAGGTATCATGTTAACAAGAACTTCAGTTCCTCATCCTTTAACGTCAATGGTCTGTCTTCAGTCCCTGTCAGCCTGTATGGCTTAAAACCCAGACGGAAAGATGCAAGATGAGGATTCACCTGTGTTATTTTGATAGTTGTAATCCCTCTGCCTCGGGGGGGCGGGGGGGGGGCGGTCTGCCTCTGGGCTCTTGGGGTCCTTCACTCTGGCCACCCTGGATGGCTGGTGCATCGTGGGGTCGACGGCTGCTGATTTTGGCTCACCTGGGCCTGTGCCCTGTGACCGCAGGGGTGGGGTGGTCTTTGTGGTGGGTTGGCTTGGGTTCAGGCTCCGGGATTGCTGCTGATCACCCGGGTCTCTGGGTCGCCCTAGTCTGCCTCTGGCCTCCATAGAGGCATGGTCACATTTGCATGATCACATTCATCTCTGCTCACTCCTCATTCCTCATTCCTCATACTCTGCATGTTGACACAGTCACTGAGTTGTCCAGTGGGTTTATACTATTTGTTGAGCTACTTTTGTCTTTTTTTTTTTGTTGTTGTTTGTTTTGTTTTGTTTTTTTCTGTGTGTGTCTTTGGTACTTTGGTTATGATTTTCAGCTTAGTTTACTTGTAAAAGCTGTAAGATATTCTCTCTTGTGTTTCTCTAAGGGTGTAGCAGCTGGTAGTCTGGTGTTAGATTTTATTTGAAGGGTCGTTGCCTCTATCTACTGTATCTTTGTATCCTTTACCTTTTTTCCACTTTACTTTTTACTTGTCTTTATTACTCTCCTTTTTTTCCCTGTACCCTCCGGTCATGTCCAGCAACAATACATAAATTTCATAATTACAAATAAATAAGATGAAACAATATATTTAATTAAATAAAGAAATACAAGATTAGATTATCAAGAGGAGCCTTGTACCCATAAAGCTCCTCTTGGCAAATTTGTTCGGCGCAACTAACCAGGCAGACCATCATTCTGTTTGCTGCAATGCTGGACAGGACAATTAAAAAAAAAAATCAAGCAAGGTTACGCATATAAATCGTCATGTTTCTGTTTTCTTTGTCATGGGTTTGGCATGAGTTTGTATATTTTCTTGTGTCTCTTTGGCTTTTCCATCTTGTGGATGTCTCTAGAGGCTATTCTAGGGTCTCTGGAGGGGGGCCCTTTCAACCAGTGTTCATTGTTGTTATATTATGATATTTTTCTTACTTATAGCAATAACAGTGACGTGTTGATAATGTTATCTGTAAAGGTGTGGTCATTACAGAATTAAACTTTTCAATTGCAATTTTTAAATGACTTCTACTTTATTATTTACTGGAGGGAGGGAGGGACGCACAGACAGATTTTGCGTGCACATTGTTTTGTACATTGTTTGTTTAGGATTAGCTGGTGATCAATTGCATAAAAACGTGTGTTGTGCTTTTGACAAAGAGTTCAGAAGCAGAGCAGGAAGGTTGCAAACACAAAATGAAATTTGAACCGATAGAGATACAGGAGTTGTTAAATGACAGTTTAACTTTGTCGGCTGACCTGTGTGTTCGACAGTTTGTTTGCTGACTGTGTTTGAGTTCCTTGCAAGTGAATCAGCTGTGCCTTCTCACATGATCTGAATGTTTGTTGTTTTATTTAGAGTTTTTTACATAACAGTCTTCTCAATATTTCTGTTTGAGGCAGGACTCTGAGCTGTACCTAAAGTCTGATGTGTAGAGCATCTCTTGTGGAGCTCCAGTGCTGCATTCCAGTGACTCCCCACCCTGACATACTGAGGTCTGGATGTCAGATAGTCCATAATCCAGGATATCAGGGAGAGGGCCATCCATACTCATATGTTTGCCTCTAATTATGGGAGGCCTTATGGGATCCTCACATACAGTAAGAGCTTTATACCTCCAGGTAGGTGTATGCCCGGTGCAGCATGTAAAGAACCGTGCCTTGAACTCCTTGGAGACAAGGAGCTGCTCCAAGATCTTCATTATGTAAGATGCCTGTGACAGGGTCAGCTGTCACCATAGTGGTAGTTCCAATCACCTACGGCACACACACAAACATACCTACCTGTTTGGAGGGGAATGGTTATTGTTTCTATTTGTTTTGTATTTTACCTGTTCACTTACCTGTGAGTTTTTGGGGATGATGTAATTGATGTGATTACTTACCTGATGAGTAGATTGTGTTCAGCTGAATGTCATGAGTAGAGATGTGATGTGATTGGTTGTCCTGCCAGACACACCCCTTTTTGCCAGAAGCACCCTTTAAAGAGGGGGGGCTGAAGGGATTTTTTTGGTTATATATAAATGAAGGGATGAAGATTGTTGGATGAAGGATGAGAATGATGCCAAGGGTGGTGGATTAGATGGATTGCGGAAACTAGTGAGAGTGAATGAGTATTGGACGACATCCTCGTCAAACTGTAAATATTGTAAATATCATTGTAAATATCACCAGCGCTGGATCACCTCACCACTTCCTAAGGAGCGCTCACCACAATAAAGCTCCCAGAAAACGCAAGCCTTCGACCACAGTTTTTCTTCCATCTGGTGAGAGAACCTCGGCCCACTGCACTGTGTCTGTGAAAGCCGGCACAGGGTGGAACCCGGAACCCAGTTCCATCACAATGCCAAAGTCACCAATCTGTAGTCATTCAGAATTCTCCTTTAGGATTGCATTTACAGCAAATACACCACTTATATAAGTAGTTTTTAAAAGCATAAAGCCTAATGACCATGGAAAAAAATATAAACACCACTTGCACGTGCATGCACTTAAGTAGTATACATATCAGATTCTTGCCTATGAATTCTGTAATTTAACATTCTTAGCTTTACAGTTAAGCTGGACTAGACAGCTTTAATTTGATATTATCCAAGTTATCTGTTTTTATTTTCAGCCTCCTGACACCCAGGTAGTCATCAGGAGGACAGACTAAGCTGCTGAGAGCTAAATTAGCTTCTGGATTATCTGTACTATTTACCACTGTCTTTGTCGCTTCTTTACTCTTCCTGTTTTTTATGTATTTCTTTTGTCCCTGCCACATAGGAAAAAAAGCTCATTGTTATAAACCTGCTCTCTCTTTTGTTTACAAAAGATGCAATTGCTTGGTTTGCCTGTTGGCAAGAAGCACCTCTACATGTCTCCCTCTGCTGCGTGTTTTTGTGTTAGGCCGCCATGCCCACACCCAACCTTTCTTTCACTGCTGTGCTCCATCATGGTGATTAGTCTGCAGAGTAAATAACGATGGTCTCACCACCACCCAACACCAGATCCTCATTCGTACCTTCAGTCAGGCCTGGACTGGCCTATGGGAAAAGAAGCATAATTCACGGTGGCTTGGACTCTGAGTGGCCTAACTTGGGTGCTTGTTAAAAAAAGAAAAAAATCATGGTGCTCCATATGGGTGTGGTTGGTTGGCTGCCTGCCTGCCTGGTACTGGCATCCACCCACAGAGAAAACATTTAGTTCTCATCAGTTGGTCCAAACAGACTAATGCTGACTGGTCAGTAGCTCAAGCTCCAGAACAGGCAAATATTAAAATAAAATGATAACAAACAGGGTAGCCAAATAACCAGGTGGGGGTTTCAGTCCAGTAACATGAAGTCCTACAAGGAAAACAGTCTATGGATGTTATTGCTTTTCATATAGTGGAAATGTTTTGTGAATGTTCTGACTTCATTCTTACACCCATTAATATGGCTTTAATTCTTGCATATTTACATTGATAAACAAATTGTCACAGAATCCACACAATTTCTTTTATTTTAATTTTCATATGGGAAGTTGTTTGATGGGTATATTTCATTCAGGGTTTTGAACGACACGAGTTTTAAGCAAAACTGGATTGGACAAAGGTTTTTTTTTTTTTTTTTTTTTTCTGGATGTTTCTGCATCATGGTCATAGGTTAATAGTCTCAGTAATAGTCAGAGGGTAATAGTGAGCAGTTAAGCTATTTCAAATTAATTTGTTATTGAACAGCAAACTGTTTAAGTGGTGCCATTAATACACAGTGCCTCAGGGCTATCATAATATCAAAATCCGAGAATCAACATTCATCTGTTGAATCATTATTTTTAGAGGGATTGTAATTATTTTTGTCACTTTATTATATTTTCAGGTTGGGAAGTGAATGCTGGATTTTCTACAGAAATCTTCATTTTGTTTGTTTGATCCCACTGGACCAAACATGCATCCAGAGGTGGGTTGCCGCCTGAAAAAGTTTGGGAACCCCTTTTAATGTTTGCCAGTCTCTTAATCTATCTGAGTTGTCTTATTCATTCTCTAAAATTATTCAAATTACACAACATAAAGTTGATGACCACTTCTTGTTTTTTTGTTTGCAGTGAATATTGGTGTTGGTGTATTATGTACTATGGTAAACATGCATTTTTATGATTTACTAATAAAATAACGAAATTATGTTACTTATCTCAAACATATTATTAAAGCTTTATTAAAGTCCTGTTGTTACTTTTGCATTGAGCCTTTTGATGTGGGTAGTGAAGAGAAAGGCACTGGATTGGCGGTTTGTAGTTTGTGGAGGTCTAGAATGATGAGCTTTGGTAATTAATTAGCCCATATGTATGTCTACGTACACTCACACAAGTGTAAGCATATGCATGCACTATATAAGACAGGGTGGTAATAAAGCTGCTGTGTAAGTAGTTTAAAGAATAAATTGCACCATAAAATTTAAGACAATAGCATATTGATAATCGTGATTTTTTTTCACATTTCTGTTATATCTGTCACACATCTGTTATATTTTAAATGTCTGCTAGCTGAATAATGCTTGTTTTTAAATCAGAATTAGATTATGTGGTCATATGTTCATTACATCAAAAGATGATGAAGCTTGTTTTTGTATTAAATTAAATACCAAAGTCAAGATTACTCAGATTAATTGTGTTTATTTTAGTAATACTGCTAAAATATAAGACTTTCAGAGTTCATATTCAAATGAATGTTACAGAAAAATCACCATTGTGTGGTGAACAACAAATACATTTATGTTGCTACAAAATGATAATAGCAATTTACAAACATTTAGATTTTAAATATCCTTGAGAAAAGTAGTAAGGATGCTCATATTTTGTCTATATTATCTGCTCACTTAATCATTTAGTTCTGTCTCAATAATTTAATCCACTTTAAGAAAGCTGACTATGCATTTTGTTTCTGGAAAGAACATACAGAAAGTGCATTGAGAAAAGCATTTAAAATAAGTGTAAATATAACAAACTTACAGACAGAGAAAATAAATAGTTATAAATAAATTTAGATTGTTAAGTCTTTCTGGACAGACTACAGTGTGTAAGAAAGTTTGTTTCTCAAACGAACATGCAGAAAGTCTATATTAAGCATAAGCATTAAATAGTACATTGAGAATAGCATTTAAAATAAGCCCAAACAAACATGTAAAACAAACTAAACAAGGATAATAAATAGTTATAAATTAGTTTAGATTTTTAAGTCTTTTTTTTATCAACCATGGCATGGAAAAGATGAAAGTCCAGTTCTTACTTCCACAGAGTAATTGTAATAACTGCTGTGAACAAAAGGAAGCTTGTTTGGTTAATTACTGCTGAGGAGGCTGTGGTTGTTTGATGAGATCCTCCTGTAGTTGTTGGAGCAACCGTAGTTGTTGATGAAGAAGTTGTAATTGCTGAAGTAACTGTTGTTTTAGTTAATGTAGTTGTTGTTTGGGGAGCTCCAGTTAATGTTACTTTAACTGTTGTTGTTGCTAAAGCACCTGGTTGTGTAGTTGGAGGAGATGTAGTAGATTGGGCAACTGTGGTTGATGATGTGGTTGTGGTGGAGGAAGTTGTTTTGGAGGAAGTTGGGACTGCTGTTGCTGGAGAAGGTGTAGTTGTTTGTGCTTTTAGGGTTGTTGTCAGAGCAGATGCAGCTGTTTGGGAAGATACGGTTGGTGTTGCTGTAGATGCGCTTGTTCCAGCTGCTATTGTGTTTGCAGAAGTTGCTTTGGTTGATGTTGCCCCAGTAGTGGTAGTAATTGGAGCAGCTGTGGTTGTTGATGAAGCAGCTGTACCTGAAGGTGTTCCAGTTGTGAAAGTTGTGTAGGAAGCTGCAGTTGTTGAAGAAGCAACTGTCATAGAAGTTGTGGGTGATATGGCACCAGCTGTGTTAGTTATAGGGGCAGCTGTGACTGTTGCCGATGGTACTGTGGTTGATGTGGAATCACCTGTTGTTGGTAAAGATGTAGCTGTTGCCATAGTTGTGGAAGTTGTTGGGTCAGCTGAGGTGGTTGCTGAATGGGCTGTGGTTAATGTTGCTCCAGTTGTAGTAGATGTTAGAACAGCTGTGGCTAATGTAGCTCCACTTATCAAAACCATTGATTCAGCCACGGCTGATGTTCCTCCAGATGTGGTAGTATTTGGGGCAGCTGTGGTTGATTTAGCTTCACTTTTGGAACTTGTTAATTCAGCAGGGGTTGATGTTACTCCACTTGTGGTAGGTATAGATTCAACCTTGGTTGATGTTGCTGCCCCACTTGTAGTAGTTGTTGATTCATTTGTGGTTGACATTGCTTCAGTTGTGGTAGTTGTTTGAGCAGCTGTGGTTGATGTTGCTCCAGTTGTGAAAGTTGGTGATTCAACAGTGTTTGATGTAGCCCCACTGGTGGTAGCTGTTAATTCTTCTGTGGTTGCGTCACTTGTGGTAGTAGTTGGGGCAACTGTGGTTGATGTAGCTCCATTGGCCGCAGTTGTTGATTCTGCAGTGGTTGATGTTGCTTCACTTGTGGTAGTTGTTAGAGCAGCTGTAGTTGATGTTGCTTCACTAGTGGAAGTTGTTGACTCAGCTGTGGTTGATGTTGCACCAGTTGCGGAAGTTGATGATTCTGCTGTGGTTGAGGTAGCTTCAATAGTGGTAATTGTTGAGTCAGCGGTGGTTGATGTTGCTTCACTTGTGGTAGTTGATTGGGTAGCCGTGTTTGATGTTCCTTCAATTGTGGTTGTAATTGGGGCAACTGTAGTTGATGTAGCTCCATTGGCCGCAGTTGTTGATTCAGCAGTGGTTGATGTTGCTTCAGTTGTGGTAGTTGTTGGAGCAGCTGTAGTCGATGTTGCTTCACTAGTGGAAGTTGTGGACTCAGCTGTGGTTGATGTTGCTTCATTAATGGTAGTTGATGACTCAGCTGTGATTGATGTAGCTCCATTTGTGGTAGTTGTTGGAGCAGCTGTAGTTGATGTTGCTTCACTACTGGAAGTTGTTGACTCAGCTGTGGTTGATGTAGCTCCATTTGTGGTAGTTGATTGGGTAGCTGTGTGTGATGTTCCTTCACTTGTGGTAGTAGTTGGGGCAACTGTGGTTGATGTAGCTACAATGGCCGCAGTTGTTGATTCAGCAGTGGTTGCCACTGCTTCAGTTGTGGTAGTTGCTGGAGCAGCTGTAGTTGATGTTGCTCCACTAGTAGAAGTTGTTGACTCAGCTGTGGTTGATGTTGCATCTGTTGTGACACTTATTGGGGCAGCTGTGGTCGATGTTGCTTCAGTTGTGGTAGTTGTTGATTCAGCTGTGGCTGATGTTGCTTCACTTGTAGTAGTTGATTGGGTAACTGTGTTTGATGTTGATTCAGTTGTGGTAGTAGTTGGGGCAACTGTGGTTGATGTAGCTCCAGTTGTGGTAGTTGATTGGGCAGCTGTGGTTGATGTTGCTTCAGTTGTGTTAGTAGTTGATTGGGTAGCTGTGTTTGATGTTCCTTCACTTGTGGTAGTAGTTGGGGCACCTGTGGTTGATGTAGCTACATTGGCCGCAGTTGTTGATTCAGCAGTGGTTGCCACTGCTTCAGTTGTGGTGGTTGCTGGAGCAGCTGTAGTTGATGTTGCTTCACTAGTAGAAGTTGTTGACTCAGCTGTGGTCGATGTTGCTTCAGTTGTGGTAGTTGTTGATTCAGCTGTGGTTGATGTTGTTTCACTAGTGGTAGTTGATGACTCAGCTGTGATCGATGTAGCTCCATTTGTGGTAGTTGTTGACTCAGCAGTGGCTGATGTTGCTTCACTTATAGTAGTTGATTGGGTAACTGTGTTTGATGTTGATTCAGTTGTGGTAGTAGTTGGGACAACTGTGGTTGATGTAGCTCCAGTTGTGGTAGTTGATTGGGCAGCTGTGGTTGATGTTGCTTCAGTTGTTGTAGCTGTTGGAGCAGCTGTAGTTGATGTTGCTCCACTAGTGGTAGCTGTTGACTCAGCTGTGGTTGATGTAGCTCCATTTGTGGTAGTTGATTGGGTAGCTGTGTTTGATGTTCCTTCACTTCTGGTAGTAGTTGGGGCAACTGTGGTTGATGTAGCTACATTGGCCGCAGTTGTTGATTCTGCAGTGGTTGATGTTGCTTCACTTGTGGTAGTTGTTAGAGCAGCTGTAGTTGTTGTTGCTTCACTAGTAGAAGTTGTTGACTCAGCTGTGGTTGATGTTGCATCTGTTGTGACACTTATTGGGGCAGCTGTGGTCGATGTTGCTTCAGTTGTGGTAGTTGTTGATTCAGCTGTGGTTGATGTTGTTTCACTAGTGGTAGTTGATGACTCAGCTGTGATCGATGTAGCTCCATTTGTGGTAGTTGTTGACTGAGCAGTGGCTGATGTTGCTTCACTTGTAGTAGTTGATTGGGTAACTGTGTTTGATGTTGATTCAGTAGTGGTAGTAGTTGGGGCAACTGTGGTTGATGTAGCTCCAGTTGTGGTAGTTGATTGGGCAGCTGTGGTTGATGTTGCTTCAGCTGTGGTAGTTGTTGGAGCAGCTGTAGTTGATGTTCCTTCACTTGTGGTAGTAGTTGGGGCAACTGTGGTTGATGTAGCTCCATTGGCCGCAGTTGTTGATTCAGCTGTGGTTGATGTTGCTTCAGTTGTGGTAGTTGTTGGAGCAGCTGTAGTTGATGTTGCCTCACCAGGGGAAGTTGTTGACTCAGCTGTGGTAGATGTTGCCACAGTTGTGGAAGTTGATGATTCTGCTGTTGTTGATATTGCTTCAGTTGTGGTAGTTGTTGGAGCAGCTGTAGTTGATGTTGCTTCAGTTGTGGTAGTTGTTGACTCAGCTGTGGTAGATGTTGCACCAGTTGCGGAAGTTGATGATTCTGCTGTGGTTGATGTAGTTTCAGTAGTGGTAGTTGTTGACTCAGCGGTGGTTGATGTTGCTTCACTTGTGGTAGTTGTTGGAGCAGCTGTAGTTGATGTTGTTTCACTAGTTGAAGTTGTTGACTCAGCTGTGGTTGATGTAGCTCCATTTGTGGAAGTTGCTGACTCAGCTGTGGTAGATGTTGCACCAGTTTCGAAAGTTTTTGATTCAGTTGTAGTTGATGTTGCTTCAGTTGTGGTAGTTGCTGGAGCAGCTGTAGTTGATGTTGTTTCACTAGTTGAAGTTGTTGACTCAGCTGTGGTTGATGTAGCTCCATTTGTGGTAGTTGTTGACTCAGCAGTGGTTGATGTTGCTACAGCGGTGGTAGTTAATGACTCAGCTGTGGTTGCTGTTCCTTCACTTGTGGTAGTAGTTGGGGCAACTGTGGTTGATGTAGCTCCATTGGCCACAGTTGTTGATTCAGCTGTGGTTGATGTTGCTTCAGTTGTGGTAGTTGTTGGAGCAGCTGTAGTTGATGTTGCCTCACCAGGGGAAGTTGTTGACTCGGCTGTGGTTGATGTAACTCCATTTGTGGTAGTTGTTGATTCAGCCGTGGTTAATGTTGCTTCAGTTGTGGTAGTTGATTGGGCAGCTGTGGTTGATGTTGCTTCAGTTGTGGTAGTTGTTGGAGCAGCTGTAGTTGATGTTGCCTCACCAGGGGAAGTTGTTGACTCAGCTGTGGTTGATGTTGCTACAGCTGTGGAAGTGGTTGATTCAGCTGTAGTCCATGTTGCTTCACTTGTGGTAGTTGATTGGGCAGCTGTAGTTGATGTTGCTTCACCAGGGGAAGTTGTTGACTCAGCAGTGGTTGATGTTGCTTCAGTTGTGGCAGTTGTTGACTCAGCTGTGGTTGATGTAGCTCCATTTGTGGTACTTGTTGATTCAGCAGTGGTTGATGTTGCTTCAGTTGCCGTAGTTGTTGGAGGAGCTGTCGTTGATGTTGCTTCACTAGTGGAAGTTGTTGACTCAACTGTGGTAGATGTTGCACCAGTTGTGGAAGTTGATGATTCTGCTGTTGTTGATGTTGCTTCAGTTGTGGTAGTTGTTGGTGCAGCTGTAGTTGATGTAGCTCCATTTGTGGTAGTTGTTGATTCAGCAGTGGTTGATGTTGCTTCAGTTGTGGTAGTTGTTGGAGCAGCTGTAGTTGATGTTGCTTCACTAGTGGAAGTTGTTGACTCAACTGTGGTAGATGTTGCACCAGTTGTGGAGGTTGATGATTCTGCTGTTGTTGATGTTGCTTCAGTTGTGGTAGTTGTTGGTGCAGCTGTAGTTGATGTAGCTCCATTTGTGGTAGTTGTTGATTCAGCAGTGGTTGATGTTGCTTCAGTTGTGGTAGTTGTTGGAGCAGCTGTAGTTGATGTTGCTTCACTAGTGGAAGTTGTTGACTCCGCTGTGGTTGATGTTGCTTCAGTTGTGGAAGTTGATGATTCTGCTGTTGTTGATGTTGCTTCAGTTGTAGTAGTTGTTGGAGCAGCTGTAGTTGATGTAGCTCCATTTGTAGTAGTTGTTGATTCAGCTGTGGTTGATGTTGCTTCAGTTGTGGTAGTTGTTGACTCAGCTGTGGTAGATGTTGCACCAGTTGCGAAAGTTTTTGATTCAGTTGTAGTTGATGTTGCTTCAGTTCTGGTAGTTGTTGGAGCAGCTGTAGTTGATGTTGCTTCACTAGTGGCAGCTGTTGACTCAGCTGTGGTTGATGTAGCTCCATTTGTGGTAGTTGTTGACTCAGCAGTGGTTGATGTTGCTACAGCTGTGGTAGTTAATGACTCAGCTGTGGTTGATCTTCCTTCACTTGTGGTAGTAGTTGGGGCAACTGTGGTTGATGTAGCTCCATTGGCCACAGTTGTTGATTCAGCTGTGGTTGATGTTGCTTCAGTTGTGGTAGTTGTTGGAGCAGCTGTAGTTGATGTTGCCTCACCAGGGGAAGTTGTTGACTCGGCTGTGGTTGATGTAACTCCATTTGTGGTAGTTGTTGATTCAGCCGTGGTTAATGTTGCTTCAGTTGTGGTAGTTGATTGGGCAGCTGTGGTTGATGTTGCTTCAGTTGTGGTAGTTGTTGGAGCAGCTGTAGTTGATGTTGCCTCACCAGGGGAAGTTGTTGACTCAGCTGTGGTTGATGTTGCTACAGCTGTGGAAGTGGTTGATTCAGCTGTAGTCCATGTTGCTTCACTTGTGGTAGTTGATTGGGCAGCTGTAGTTGATGTTGCTTCACCAGGGGAAGTTGTTGACTCAGCAGTGGTTGATGTTGCTTCAGTTGTGGTAGTTGTTGATTCAGCAGTGGTTGATGTTGCTTCAGTTGCGGTAGTTGTTGGAGCAGCTGTCGTTGATATTGCTTCACTAGTGGAAGTTGTTGACTCAACTGTGGTAGATGTTGCACCAGTTGTGGAAGTTGATGATTCTGCTGTTGTTGATGTTGCTTCAGTTGTGGTAGTTGTTGGTGCAGCTGTAGTTGATGTAGCTCCATTTGTGGTAGTTGTTGATTCAGCAGTGGTTGATGTTGCTTCAGTTGTGGTAGTTGTTGGAGCAGCTGTAGTTGATGTTGCTTCACTAGTAGAAGTTGTTGACTCAACTGTGGTAGATGTTGCACCAGTTGTGGAAGTTGATGATTCTGCTGTTGTTGATGTTGCTTCAGTTGTGGTAGTTGTTGGAGCAGCTGTAGTTGATGTAGCTCCATTTGTGGTAGTTGTTGATTCAGCTGTGGTTGATGTTGCTTCAGTTGTGGTAGTTGTTGGAGCAGCTGTAGTTGATGTTGCTTCACTAGTGGAAGTTGTTGACTCAGCTGTGGTAGATGTTGCACCAGTTGTGGAAGTTGATGATTCTGCTGTAGTTGATGTTGCTTCAGTTGTGGTAGTTGTTTGAGGAGCTGTAGTTGATGTTGCTTCACTAGTGGAAGTTGTTGACTCAGCTGTAGTTGATGTTGCACCACTTGCGGAAGTTGATGATTCTGCTGTGGTTGATGTAGCTTCAATAGTGGTAGTTGTTGACTCAGCAGTGGTTGATGTTCCTTCACTTGTGGTAGTAGTTGGAGCAACTGAGGTTGATGTAGCTCCAGTTCTGGTAGTTGATTGGGCAGCTGTGGTTGATGTTGCTTCAGTTGTGTTAGTTGTTGGAGCAGCTGTAGTTGATGTAGCTCCATTTGTGGTAGTTGTTGATTCAGCTGTGGTTGATGTTGCACCAGTTGCGGAAGTCGATGATTCTGCTGTGGTTGATGTTGCTTCAGTTGTGGAAGTTGATGATTCTGCTGTTGTTGATGTTGCTTCAGTTGTGGTAGTTGTTGGAGCAGCTGTAGTTGATGTTGCTTCACTAGTGGAAGTTGTTGACTGAGCTGTGGTAGATGTTGCACCAGTTGCGGAAGTTGATAATTCTGCTGTGGTTGATGTAGCTTCAATAGTGGTAATTGTTGGCTCAGCGGTGGTTGATGTTGCTCCATTTGTGGTAGTTGTTGATTCAGCTGTGGTTGATGTTGCTTCAGTTGTGGTAGTTGTTGGAGCAGCTGTAGTTGATGTTGCTTCACTAGTGGAAGTTGTTGACTCAGCTGTGGTAGATGTTGCACCAGTTGTGGAAGTTGATGATTCTGCTGTAGTTGATGTTGCTTCAGTTGTGGTAGTTGTTTGAGGAGCTGTAGTTGATGTTGCTTCACTAGTGGAAGTTGTTGACTCAGCTGTAGTTGATGTTGCACCAGTTGCGGAAGTTGATGATTCTGCTGTGGTTGATGTAGCTTCAATAGTGGTAGTTGTTGACTCAGCAGTGGTTGATGTTCCTTCACTTGTGGTAGTAGTTGGAGCAACTGTGGTTGATGTAGCTCCAGTTGTGGTAGTTGATTGGGCAGCTGTGGTTGATGTTGCTTCAGTTGTGTTAGTTGTTGGAGCAGCTGTAGTTGATATTCCTTCATTAGTGGCAGTTGTTGACTCAGCTGTGGTTGATATTGTTACATCTGTGGAAGTGGTTGATTCAGCTGTAGTTGATGTTGCTTCACTTGTGGTAGTTGATTGGGCAGCTGTAGCTGATGTTGCTTCACCAGGGGAAGTTGTTGACTCAGCTGTGGTTGATGTCGCTTCAGTTGTGGCAGTTGTTGACTCAGCTGTGGTAGATGTTGCACCAGTTGTGGAAGTTGATGATTCTGCTGTTGTTGATGTTGCTTCAGTTGTGGTAGTTGTTGGAGCAGCTGTAGTTGATGTAGCTCCATTTGTGGTAGTTGTTGATTCAGCTGTAGTTGATGTTGCTTCACTAGTGGGAGTTGTTGACTCAACTGTGGTTGATGCTGCTTCAGTTGTGGAAGTTGATGATTCTGCTGTTGTTGATGTTGCTTCACTTGTGGTAGTTGATTGGGCAGCTGTTGCTGATGTTGCTTCACCAGGGGAAGTTGTTGACTCAGCTGTGGTTGATGTCGCTTCAGTTGTGGCAGTTGTTGACTCAGCTGTGGTAGATGTTGCACCAGTTGTGGAAGTTGATGATTCTGCTGTTGTTGATGTTGCTTCAGTTGTGGTAGTTGTTGGAGCAGCTGTAGTTGATGTAGATCCATTTGTGGTAGTTGTTGATTCAGCAGTGGTTGATGTTGCTTCAGTCGTGGTAGTTGTTGGAGCAGCTGTAGTTGATGTTGCTTCACCAGGGGAAGTTGTTGATTCAGCTGTGGTTGCTGTTGCTCCACTTGTGATAGTTGTTGATTCAGCTGTGGCTGATGTTGCTCCACTTGTGATAGTTGTTGATTCAGGAGTGGTTGATGTTGCTTCAGTTGTGGTAGTTGTTGGAGCAGCTGTAGTTGATGTTGCTTCACTAGTGGAAGTTGTTGATTCGGCTGTTGTTGATGTTGCTTCAGGTGTGGTAGTTGTTAGAGCAGCTGTAGTTGATGTAGCTCCATTTGTGGCAGTTGTTGACTCAGCGGTGGTTGATGTTGCTCCATTTGTTGTAGTTGTTGATTCAGCAGTGGTTGATGTTGCTTCAGTTGTGGTAGTTGTTGGAGCAGCTGTAGTTGATGTTGCTTCACTAGTGGAAGTTGTTGACTCAGCTGTGGTAGATGTTGCACTAGTTGTGGAAGTTGATGATTCTGCTGTGGTTGATGTAGCTTCAATAGTGGTAGTTGTTGACTCAGCAGTGGTTGATCTTCCTTCACTTGTGGTAGTAGTTGGGGCAACTGTGGTTGATGTAGCTCCAGTTGTGGTAGTTGATTGGGCAGCTGTGGTTGATGTTGCTTCAGTTGTGGCAGTTGTTGACTCAGCTGTGGTTGATATTGCTACAGCTGTGGAAGTGGTTGATTCAGCTGTAGTTGATGTTGCTTCACTTGTAGTAGTTGATTGGGCAGCTGTAGTTGATGTTGCTTCACCAGGGGAAGTTGTTGACTCAGCTGTGGTTGATGTTGCTTCAGTTGTGGCTGTTGTTGACTCAGCTGTGGTAGATGTTGCACCAGTTGTGGAAGTTGATGATTCTGCTGTTGTAGATGTTGCTTCATTTGTGGCTGTAGTTGTTGGAGCAGCTGTAGTTGGTGTAGCTCCATTTGTGGTAGTTGTTGATTCAGCAGTGGTTGCTGCTGTTTCAGTTGTGGTAGTTGTTGGAGCAGCTGTAGTTGATGTTGTTTCACTATTTGAAGTTGTTGACTCAGCTGTGGTTGATGTAGCTCCATTTGTGGTAGTTGTTGATTCAGCTGTGGTTGACGTTGCTTCAGTTGTGGTAGTTGATGATTCAGCTGTGGTTGATGTTGCTTCACTAGTGGTAGTTGATGACTCAGCTGTGATGGATATTGCTACAGCTGTGGAAGTGGTTGATTCAGCTGTAGTTGATGTTGCTTCACTTGTGGTTGTTGATTGGGCAGCCGTGGTTGATGTTGCTCCATTTGTGGTAGTTGTTGACTCAGCAGTGGTTGATGTTGCTTCAATTGTGGTAGTTGTTACAGCAGCTGTGGTTGATGTTGCTTCACTAGTGGTAGTTGATTGGACAGCTGCTGTTGATGTTTCTTCATTTGTGGCTGTATTTGTGGCAGCTGTGGTTGATTGTGCTTCAATTGTGGACGTAGTTGATTCTGCTGTAATTAATGCTGTTTCAGTCGTGGTTGTTGTTGGGGCATTAATGGGTGATGACTTTTCACTTGTACTAGTTGTTGATTCGGCTGTAGTGGATATCGCTTCACTTGTAGCAGTAGTAGATTCAGTTACGATCGATGTTGCTTCAGTTGTGGAAGTTGTTGGGGCAGTTGTTGTTGATGTTGCTTCAGTTGTTGTACTTGTTGATTCAGCAGTGGTTGATGTTTCTCCAGTTGTCACTGAAGCACCTGTGGTTGAAGTTGAAACATCTGCTGTAAATAAACATGTGATTCATAATGTTTAACCATTTTATTATAAAATTCAGTTCTACATTTATTTTTTAAATGTCAAATATCAGTTTGTAGTAATGTATTTAATTTTTGACATTCAAACTTACCAACCAACAGAAGCAAGATGGCGTAAATCTTGATCATTTTTCTCCGATTTCTGTTTTCTGTTTTAAACAAGGTCATCTTGATATTAGATATATTTTAAGAAACCAAATAATCAATTATATTAATTCTAAAAACTCAACATCTTATAAACCAATATCCCTACAATAACTCAGTTACTTATAACTATAAAATTTCTATAACTTGGCAGGGCAAGGCAAGTTTATTTGTTTAGCATATTTCATATACAAGACTGCTTTACATTAAAAAACAAGCATTACAGCAGAGTTGCAGGAAGTAATAAAAAGTGCATTAAAAACAAACTTTAAAAGAAATAGAAAAGAAATTAAATCAAAACAGAAAGGGAAAAAAACTAAAACAGATCAAATGCAAGAATTAAAGTTCCAGTGTGGGGAAATTAACAGTTGTTTTGACAAATATAAATGTTTTTATCCCTGATTTAATACTCATGAGAGTTTCAGCAGACCTTAAATTTTCTGGGAGTTTGTTTCACATATGAGGAGGATAAAAGCTGAACGCTGCTTCTCCGTGTTAAGTTCTGAGTCTGGGAACAGAAAGTAGATTTGAACCTGATGACCTGAGGGATCTGGTTGGTTCATAACAAATCTACTTTCTGAGTCTGGGAACAGAAAGTAAATTTGACCCTGATGACCTGAGGGCTCTGGTTGGTTCATAACAAATCAGAAGATCCTGAATCTATTTTTGTCCTAAGCCATTCAGACTTATAAACTAACAGCATGATTTTGAAGTCAATTCTTTGACAGACAGGAAGTCAGTTTAAAGATCTGAGGACTGGAGTTATATGATCTACTTTCTTGGTCTTAGTGAGGACTCGAGCAGCAGTGTTCTGGACTAACTGCAGCTGTCTGATGGACTTTTTAGGGAGACCTGTGAGGACAGCATTACAGTAGTTCAGTCTAATAAAGATAAATGCATGGACAAGTTTTTCTAATTCCTGCTGAGACATCAGTCCTTTAATCCTCGATATGTTCTTTAAGTGATTAAAGGCTGTCTTAAAGGCCCAACTGTCTTAATATAACTGCTAAAAACTAATCCTTTTTAAAATTTTATTGCATTAAGAACTGCGCCATTAATGCAATTGTACTATAGATTTGAGCATCAAAACTTGTCAAACTCTCTCCTTGTTTGCTTTGCTGTGGGCAATCAGCCCTGTTCAATATCAACTGTCCAACATATCACAAAAAAATGCTGAAATAATCTAGTTGTAGTCTTGCAAATAGTGATTCACAGTCTTTGTCAAATATCAGTCTGAGACTTAAAACTAAACATTTGTCTTTAGATGTGAGCAGGTGTAGGCTGAGTCTTTATTATTATTATTATTATTATAAGCCCAGCATTATTCATGCTTTGAATAATGAAGGATGTGTCTAAATGGTAATGTTTCTTTCATTTTTTTCAGAAAAAAAAAAAATAAATCAAATTAAACTCTGTGTAATATGAAACCTTAAAATTTCCTAACCACAAATTAAAATAAAAGCAAAAAACATAATTTACAATGACTAAAATGAAACAAATTATTATTACTTACAGATTTTGTCTGGTGATCAGTTGTGTCTCCAGTGATTGAAGTTGTGATGATCACAGATTCTCTCTGTTTTCTGTTTGTAACTGTTATCCAGCATCAGGCTGAAGCTTTTTATATCCACACAGTTTAGGTACAATGACATCAGGGCTGAACAAAGATGTAAATGATCTGAATGAGTAATATTGTGGTAATTTTCTGTTGGGAGTGGCCGCCTTATTGAAAGCTTTGACTTATTGCATTAGTAAAACTGGTAACGACTGGTTGAGCTGCATTTCTTTTTGCGTTAGACATAAGTATATGACGTTGGATTTGTGATGATTTCTTGTTAAAACATGGGACATTTTTTTTAATACGACATTAAGTAAATGTTGTATCATGTAAATGTTGCATAATATCCTGAGTGTGCCCAACACTAGCCAGATACTCAGAGGGGACTGGGCCGTTTGCTGTGGCATAACCTAAACTGTGGAATGAGCTGCTTTTTTATATTAGACAGGACCCTTCTATATCTGTTTAACTCTTTAAACCCATGTGTTCACCCTGGGCTTAAGCACAGAATGACATGTTGACATTTTGATGAAATTTTATTTTTTATCTTATCTTAGGTTATTTTAAATATTTAATTTTATTTAAATGTATATATGTATATGTATATGTATATATATATATATATATATATATATATTTAATGTCTTTTGCATGCTATTTGTTTAAATAGTTTTTTATGTTATTTTGCACTTTGCTCAACTTCGTTGCATTTGCAAATGTTCAAACGTTTACATTTTTAGTCTTAACTACAATTTGTAATTTTCAACATTCTATTTTAACCCATAATAGCCCAATGTGACATATTTGCACAACACACAATTTCTGAGACATATATATATATATATATATATATATATATATATATATATATATATATATATATATATATATATATATAGATGGAAAATATTACTTCTTCACTGTATGTTCTCCTCCTTAATACTGTGATTTTATACTGCTATACTATACTATTTTATACTATACTTACACTGAATTTGATCATGCATCTCAGGTTTTAAGAACATATATATATATATATATATATATATATATAAACTCTTTCCTCACCCACCTCACCCACCCTCCTCTCTTTCCTGGGTAGGCTTCCCTGTCTGTTCATCTCAAGCCTGGGTCCTCTGCCAGATTCCTGGGAGCTTGAGGGTCCTATGGAGGATCTTAGTTGTTCCAATTCCTGCAAATTATCGCAAATGCTTGATTGCGGTCGTTGCTGTGGCCCAACCATTAGGTTTAGGGGCAATCACTTTTTCACATGGGGCCATGTAGGTTTGTTTTTTTTTTACTCCTATAACAATGAAAGCCTTAATTTAAAGGCTGCATTTTGTGTTTACTTGTGTGACTATTATTTAAATTTGTTTGATTATCTAAAACAAAGTGTGACAAACATGCAAAAATATAAGAAATCAGGGATGGGGTAAACTTTTTCATTTATCATTTATATATATAAATAATCTATGTAATTTAAAAAATAGAATAAATAAAAAGTGAATAAGAAGTTGGTAAAAGAGCAATAATATTTAATCAATAAATAAATGAAGATCCACCCTGCAGCTGTTCCTCCTTGTTCAATCCATAGCCTGAGGGGTGTCGGTAGAGATCACAAAAGCATGGCTTAGAAAGAATGTAAGCAGTCGGGTTTTAAAAACAGCATGAGCCTGTGCACAGTATGCTTTGTTTGTTTAGATCAAAGTATTAGATTTCTATCTATTAACACTTTATGCTTGACATGCAATAATTTAGCTGTACTCTATGAGCTAAAATATGCTGTCCTTATTACTGATAAATTATTGTGGAGTCTGATTTATCCTTTAGTGCAAATTTCAGATGCTTATAGATACACAGGTAAGAACACCATGAAAATGTCCAGCCATCATATCATTCAAGAAGGAGACAGGTTCAGATTTGAATTTGTTTTGGTCCAAAACGTGGGAATCAACCCCAGAAAAAATGTCTTTGATCAACTCAGCTTTAAAAGCCCCAGAATTCTCTTTCTGATTATCTTGGCTAATTTCTTTGTATTTCCTCATGATGCCAAAAAAGAAGCAGTGTATTTGAGATATAACCTTAAGGTTTACATACTCAGAGCTTATTACACATGCCTTCAGTTGACTCAAATGTTGTCAGTGAACCTTTCAGAACCTTAAAAAACTATTAAATCATTATCTGAACATTCCCACAAAGATATAGTAAGCTTTGTGTAAACTTGTATATGTAAACTTCTGACTTTGAAGAACATAATAAAAATGAACTGAAACACTCTGTCATTATTGTAGCATTTATCAATGATAGGAATAATTAATAGTCATGAATAAATTTAACTGGTATGCCAAATTATTCCAAATTTCTCAGTTTGAAGGTGACCAGGCTGCTTCTGCTGCTCTATGAAAACCACAGGTACTTAACAAACACAGAAAATATTCTTTTTCTTTCTTTCTTTCTTTCTTTTTTTTTCATAAAGAACTGGCTTTGAGGCCTCTTTTTTATTTGGTGAGAGATTAGTTTGAGCAGGCTGAAAGTATGAAAATTGCCAACCCTGCAGCATGGCTTTTTTTTTTCTTTTCTTTTTTTTTTCTCCCTCTGAATTTAATATTTTTTTTATTCCCAAACCTTACTGTGTGCCTAGAGCTTGAACCTATGTAAACCAATGCAATCCAAAAAACGGAATTATTAAACCCTTGCACAAATCAGCCATTCACAATGTTCAGTGTTGCTGTTGGCCTTGAAGTTCCTCAAAGTCTGAAGTGTGTTTGGATTGTGTTTTTTTTTTTTTTTTTTTTTTTTTTTTTGTTGTTGTTGTTTGTTTGTTTTGTTTTGTTTTGTTTTTCAGTGATGCAAACCGGACCGGGCCACCGGTCCGCGTGTAAAGTGGCAATTAACAAGCTAGTTGCAGGGTTCAGTGTAGGAGATGCGCCCCCCTGTCCACAATTGATTCAGTTGATTATGAGACAAAATTTACGCGCTGCGTCTATTTTTGACGCTTTACGCACCCAGGATGACCATAGACGATGAGACGTTTATCATGGAAGCAGAGAATAACAGATTCTCCACTCCTCCTGTAATTTTGTGATGTTGCAGATCCTTCTAGGTGGACTGTACTCGCAGGCACTCCACACCTGACACCCTCCTGGTAAAAATTGCTGCGCCACGGAGGTCGGAATAAAATCGTGGTGCAGCCGTAACGTGGCGCACATGCACCCAGTGTAAAGGAGGGGTAATGTTGGTAGGACTCCCATGCAGAAAATCCTTTATATGGTTGCCCCTGCCCTGTTGAGAGTCCACTGAAGGTGAGTGGAGTTTTCCCGCAAGAACATAAATGGTTCCTGTCAAAAGTCATAGCACCTGCACCTGCACCTGTGTGTGTGTGTGTGTGTGTGTGTGTGTGTGTGTGTGTGTGTGTGTGTGTGTGTGTGTGTGTGTGTGTGTGTGAGTGAGTGAGTGATTGGGGTGAAATATGTCTCACAGTTGCAAAGAAGGAAATAGTCTGACATTTCTGACACCCTTTTACCATCAGTTTGACTGCTGGGTAAAATTGAAGTTTCATACTGAAAAAAATACTTTTAACTTCTTCTTAGATCTTCAAACTTCAAAACGGGTCAATTTGACCCATTACATAACAGGAGGGTTAAAGGCTGCCAGCCTCCTCTGGAAATACATGCTGGTCTGCCCCCTCCTGTAAAGATAGTCCCAGTTCACTGAACAGTCCAGTTTGTTGTCCAGCTGCAATGTCAAATGTGGAACCATTTCACTGAATTGACTGATAATAAACATAATGACGAGAATAAATCACAAAGACAGCAAAGTACAGCACATATTGTATTTAGAATTTAAACAGAGCAGAATATGAACAGACCAGTTTCCCAGTAAAAGGGTTATTCTTTATTTTAACTGTCAAATGCTCCTCAAGGAAGAATGATGTTTATTTTGTGCAACACGATTATTTCCACTGTCCTAAGTTGGCATAAATGATATAAATTGAAATGTATGTATACAATCAATGCATATTTAAAAAAAAATATGAATAATAAAAAAAAATATTCTGTTGGTTTTAACTTGTTTATAAAAAAATGCAAATTTACACACAGTCATAGTAAATTTTCTGTAACCTTTATTGATCATAAAAACACAAAATGCACACAGATTTGTGCAACAAGCTTTCTGTCTATATGTCAAATATGCTAAATGTCTTCATCAAGTGTAATTATGTTTGTGCTTAGAAAAGCAAAGCTCTGTGACGGTATGGGATATATTAGTTACACATCCATGATAACATCATGCAGAAAAGTTGGATATCCAAAAACGTTCCATGGATTGTTTCAATGAGAAAATTCAAAACCCCTTTTAGGAATCACTGTGGAAGGTGCAGATCTCTGCAGTCCTTATCTGTTCCTAACAAAGATTATTTGGAGAATGAAAATGCAACAATTAGGATTTACCTCTGCAAACCTTTAGATGTGTTTGTAGTTAAGCCTGGAATGAAATAACAACTGGCATGCTTCACTGCAGCAATGTTAGAAGGAATGCAAACATTACAAGTGGTGAAAGCTGTAGTTGTCAGTAAGCCATCAACTGTAGTTGTTAGCTTACAGTTTTTGCTTGATTGCATATGAATGTTTTCCTTTATAGATGACAAAAGATTAAATTTTTTCTGGGGTTTAAACCCTTTAAAGCTTGACACACTACCTCTCAACTTGTATAAATACAGTAACATATGCAAGAAAAAGAAAAAAAAAACTGTTCCTTGACAGAATTAGTGAAACAAGAAAAAATTCCAGCATACTCTGACACCTTGGAACAAAAGTCGACGGCTTCCACTGAGTAAAAAAAAAATATATATATATATATATATATATATATATATATATATGCTCAACCATGTCACAGCAAAGCATGTGAGTTCTCATTAAGCTTCTTGAGCTGCACCCCCTCTTCTAGTGACGTTGACGTGTTTTGAAAAATGTGTCAAGACATGGGTGGAATATTTTGGAATGTTGACTTAGAGGAACATGGTGGAACTAAGTCAGCTGACGGCTGCCAAGTTTTGTCACATTCACAGCTCATGACATATCCATCAAAAGTAGAGTTGCGCTGATATTTTACAATCATGGACACACTGCAGTTTCTAGAAATATAAAGTAAGAGACTTGTTAAGGAGACCATGCATTTCTAACATCTAAACCTCCCCATAGCTCCTACAGATGAAGCCTTTAAGTTATTATCTTGTCATTGCTGTTTGGTTGTTTTTTGAAGCAACGCTGAGACTGAGACAGGCAGAAAGCTGTAGAGTCTTTTATGTTCAGCTCAGATTATAAAACTTGCCCAACCTTGAGGTGGATGGGCTGCAACAGCTGGAGACCCTGTCAAACTCTACTCTTGTAAGTCAACAGTGAAAGAATATAACTGCAGCCAGGAAAGTCTTTCCACAACAAGGAAGTTGAAGTCTGGAAAAATTTTGCCTTGTTCCGTTAAATGATTCAGTAGGTCGCAATCAGCAGCGTAAATCAAAGGAAGCACCATGTTTTCAGTACAGAGATTTGTTACTATTTATAAAACTCAGTCTTGTTTTTCTTTTTAGATGTTGCATTGTATTGTGTGTAATACCCACACCTGAGAATCCTTTGTTGATACCTGTGCGCAGATTAAAGTAGATATTCGTCATGATATTTATTTATTTTTATCTAAGAAAAGCATGTGCGTCATTGTGGCAAGAGGAGATTGACAAGTATTGATTGCGTAACTTTATGTAAAGCAAAGGGGAAAAAATAGACTGCAAATTCAGTGCTGGGAAGCATGCTGATAAGACAGTTTGTTTTTCTCTGAGCTTAATTTATAACAGTAGAGCAGACGACCGTGTTTAAGAATGATAAAAGGAAAAAGTGAACTGCTTAAAAAATGTTTAAGTGAATTAAAAACTCTGTGAATTTATTGGTGAAATGAGGGTCATTTTATGAATGAATAAACTGGTCAGAGTATGTGTATTTTTCCAGATGCTACAAGGTGAGAAGCCAGGTACGTCCTGGACAGGTCACCAGTCCATCACAGGGCCAACACAGAGAGTCAAGCAACCTTGCATGCTCACACTCAGTCCTATAAGGAGATTTTTAACACCCACCAACTTTCCTAACATACACGCTTTTGGACTGTGTGAGTGTCTCAAAATAAGCCACACATGCATAAAGATAACATTCAAACTTCACTTAAAAAACCCTCAGCAGAGATTTAAACTAGGAAGTTTTTCGCTGTGAGGTGACGTTGCTAACCACAACAACACCATCCTAATCAGATTTAAAATAAACTAATATTTTCAAGAAATCTGATATGTTGTTTTTGTTCTATTGGGAATAAATTTTAGGTTTGTGAAAATGTTGCATTCTGTTTCTATTTCCATTTTACACAGCATCCCATATATTTAATATATATATAATATATATATATTATAAATGAACATGTTGAGCAGGAAATTTTCTTTTGTGTCAGTGAGCATTTTTTTTTTTTCAAATTGATGTTTATGTATTACTTTGTACTTTGTACTTTGATTTAATTTCATTTACTGTTTGGCTTTTCATTATTACAATTTTACTTCAGTTATCTGACTTTCTCATCGTCATCATTCATTTTTTTTCTATGTTTCTGTAATGTCTTTTGTCTGTGTTTTGGTTGCTCAAAAGTAAATGCTTCTCTGGGGGTTTATCATGAAATGAACAAAAGATTTACAAGATTGGGTAAATTGTAATAATTTAAAAAAATAATGTAGCTAACCTCCACAGAGTCTACCTTTAGTATATTACCTATTAGTTTGAAATTCTAACCTTTAATAAAGTGGACAAACATGAAGAGATGAATCCCTGTCGCATTCAACCGATCATAAACTCTTTCATTGTGAAGATGGGAGGTACCTGTATCCGTTTCATTATTTCCCTCTTGCTATTAACAGAATATTATCAGCCCACAGCAAAGAACATTTTTGTACACTGGGTGTGTTTAGGTGTGTTACCAAAAACATAAATCAAAAGACGCACATACTAATAGGTCAACATGTTGGTATCCAGCTCTGGGGTTAAAAAAAGTACTAAGATATTTTTGTCTGTGACGACTTTTTCTGACGCCAGCAGCTAAAGTGAACAAAGAACTAAACATCAGTTGCATGTTTTTTTTTTTTGTTTTTGTTTTAAATTTAGAAGGAAGAAATAGCATTTTTCTGTAAATGCAACCCAAATGAAACAGGAGACATTATAAAATAAGATCAATTCTTTACATTTTATATAAATCTAGAAAACTATCAGAACATTTGAGTTTTTGTAAATCAAAAATGACCTTGTTCGTTTCTTTGTAAAAGGTCAGATTCAGATTCAAACATGACACTCAATCAACATGAAGCCATTTCTCACCTGTTATGAAGATCTCTATAATCTTTTTATTATAATTGTAGTATTCTGATCTATGGAAATGTGTCAAGAGTCAAATTTTTATTCCTAGCAATTAGTAAGTTTTACCAGTACCAAGTCATGGGGAGGTGCTTGGCTTGACTAAAACCTCTTGAAAACTGGATGTGTTGTATTATAAATATTGTGCAGATCGGAAATCAAACATTTTTACATCTAGCTGTGCTTAAAAAATTATTAAAAAGAACCTCTTTCCACACATAAAATAATAACAATCTGCAGTTAAGAACGTCCATTTCTGACAGGAAAACAACAAAAACAGGAAATAAAAACATTCTGTGTTCTCAGATAGAAATTAATATTATGTGCCGGCCTCATTAGTGTCTAGACTGAAAAATGTCTCTCAAAAGTGTTTTAATGTCATAATGTTTTTAAAACCGAGCCACTGAACAAAAGGACAACAGGACACACCTCTGGTTTGGGAAGCTACATTCACAGAGTCACGCTACAGGAAAGAAACAATGGGGGCAGCTTCTGCTAATAAAAGAAAATAAGAAGGCTGTGGTGGGAAAGTAGAAATTTATTATAGGGAAAATATTAGTAGCAGGGTTCAAGTTACAGGGGAGAAAGGCAGAGGAGCTCAGCTCCCCTGAAAGGCAGAGGAGCTCCCCCAAGGAGCCCTAAAAATGGTTCACTTTAATGTTACATTTCATTTTTCATTAAGGTTCCTGATGTTTCTTGAAAAGAATAACATTCTTTTTTTTGTGTGTGTGTGTGTGTTTATTTATTCATTTAATTTAATTAATTCAATCTTCCAAACGATGCAGCTGATCGGTTGTGTTTCCCTCAGCACCGTGGACAGCTGCATTGTTTGTTGTGTGCTGTGAGAGTCCAAACAACAAACACTTGATATGTTTCCTTTTGTGGTTGTTAAAAGAACTTCCCGTCCCTGTTTCTGATTAAAGAAGCTGCATACAGTAGTAGAAGAGGGTTGTTTTTTTTTTGTAGTAACCATATTTTTGACCTCCTTACATGCACTAATATACGTGCACAACAAGGCTGTTTTTCTGCATATTGAGGTGTGACTCCACAGGTGTCTAGATGTTCTTTTTGTTCTGCTTAGAGGGGTTTCGTGACTCTGAGTCATTTAAAGAAATTTCAGGTGTGTCGGTCTGGATCTGATTCCTAAAATAGTTGTATTTTAAATCATTTTAAAAATTTAACTACCTGGATGAAAAAATACAATTGGAAACACAAAATACAAAGAAAAACTAAACATTTATCCACACTGTGCCTTTGTTGCTGAAACAAAATAAAAAATATCTACCTGAATAGAAAATGAAAGACATTTGGTCAAATTCACTCTCCAATGAATCAGCGTTATCCTGGCCCCTGTTTAACGGCCACCTGGACCAGGGCTTTTAAACCATGCACGAAGGAGAGGAATTTTTACTTGCAAGGAGGTCACATCAGTACAAAGACAGAAACTGCCACAATACTTAGTATGTGTGTGTGTTCTTATATGAATTTATCCTGTTTTATTATTTTACAGTTATTTTGTATTTATTTATTCCCTGTAACCAGTAAAGCCTTATTTTGGCTTTCCACAACAAAACAGATAGCAGATCTTTTACTGAAACATGTTTTGACAGGATAAGTCTGCCAGTAAGCCGTGCAGAAACAGGAAACAAAACTCTGAAGAAGGATTAACAAGTATTGTAGTTTTGACAGCACAATGCCAACTAAAGGTTCACATCATGGCCTCTTTCTGGAGCTTAACTTACGGTTAGCAAATAAAGTATTTGTCCATGACATGGATGGATCTGTGAAAGTAGCTGTGTGGATTTTTCCTGTTAAGACTTGAATGTACAGTAGGAGGAAAAGCCTAAGGTCAAGAATGATTTATTTTCAACAGTGGTTTGCTAAGGGCTCTTAAATAAATAAATGTTTTAATTACTAAACATAAATTTTATTAAATAACATTTTATTAATCCTGCCATATAATTTCTTGAGGAAAATGCATTAATGTGTTTTGCATCCTGGCAACAACTGTGTTGATAATATCACAAACAGCACCCACAGCGATGCAAAATATTAGAAATGTGCAACTTTCAAAATAACACATGTGAACTCACAGGTGGCAACATAGCCAGAAAGTCACAGCAAACAGTTCACTATCAGGGGCACTGAGGGGCATCTAGATACCATGTTTTTATTTTTAACAAGCACTGCAATTCCCCATTCATTACCATCACCACGCTTGAATGCAGCCTATGTCTAAGGCCACAATATGTCACTACAGTCATCTCTTAGTGAAACACATAATACTTTAGTCCTGATATTCACTCTGTGTCCTTTTTGCAGCTTCATGCAGATACATTTTATTTGCTAGTTATTTCTCATTACACAAGAAGAAAAAGGGTACTTTTCTCAATTCCCAAAAGATCCAGGATGTTCCCATTTCAATTTGTCTAGATTTAGAGTCTTACTTTGGGTAAAACTCAAGCTTCGGAAAACTCAATCCATTGTTTCCAATGCAAACAACTTTCCCACTGACATGGCCACTCATCAAATGCTGAAAAGTGACATAATTACAGTAGTTGCAAATAACTTAATACTTAAAAGAAAATGAAAAACTTAACTAAAACTATAAGCACATGTACCATAATTAGGTGCAGTACAACATGGATTGGCTACACAGAAACCATGTTGACATATTTTCAAGGATGTGCATCCTTGATAAGTAGATGATTTCAGAATCAAAAGACTACTTGAACTGAATGAAAAGAGATTTTTACCAAATGTCCTCCATTTTCCATTCAGGTAGATATTTTTTTATTGTTATTTTGTTTCAGCAGCAAAGGCACAATTTGGCTAAATATTTTGTATTTTGTATTTCTAATTGTATTTTTTGTCCAGGTGGTTAAATTATTTGCAAAGAAGAAATTATCATATTAATTTTAAAAGAAACCTTTTACAGAAACCAGTGGATTTGCTGGTGAGAATGAAAAGTGGATGTTACAAATATTTTAGTTGACAGAGCCACCCTGACGCACCTGAAATTTCTTTAAATGACTCAGAGTCCCTAAAGTCCTGCAGGCAGAAAAAAAGAACATCTAGACACCTAGAGTCACACCTGTGCAGCCACACCTCCAATATGCAGAAAAACAGCCTTGTTGCTCGGCAACCAGAGTCATCTTCTGATGAACTGTCAATCTCTTGACCAGCCAAGTTGCTGCATTTGAACTCATTGACTGAGGATCATTCTTGACAATTAATACTCACCTAAGATTTCTATTCAAAGGTGCTCAAACACGTCTCTGAAAACATGTCACTGGAGATTAAATTAATTCAATTAAACGAATAAATAAATGAAAAATTAAATGTAACATTAAAGTGAACTATTTTTAGGGCTCCTTGGGGGAGCTCCTCTGCCTTTCAGGGGAGCTGAGCTCCTCTGCCTTTCTCCCCTGTATCTTGAACCCTGCTACTAATATTTTCCCTATAATAAATTTCTACTTTCCCACCACAGCCTTCTCATTTTCTTTTATTAGCAGAAGCTGCCCTCATTGTTTCTTTCCTGTAGCGTGACTCTGTGAATGTAGCTTCTCAAACCAGAGGTGTGTCCTGTTGTCCTTTTGTTCAGTGGCTCAGTTTTAAAAACATTATGACATTAAGACATTTTAAGAGACATTTTTCAGTCTCTTTGGAGAAATTAACCTTTGGGCTTTATGCTTCTTAGTACATGAGTGATAGTGGTGTAGGACACCGTCAGTGATCTCAGAAGAGCTTGGGATGGATGTGAAGGCAGCAGATATATATATATCAATCAATCAATCAAAACTTTATTTATAAAGCGCCTTTCGTACAGGATTGTGGCTCAAAGCGCCTTACATTTAAAAACATTCCCGTCCAATCACCCTCACCCCCCAACCCCCATACAGGCACACACACTCCTTCAGCCTAGAATAATTCAAAGTACATGATGCCAGGTGCAGATGGACAAATGAGGAAACCTCATCAGTAGGGGATCCATCTGCACCAAGGGTGGGACAGTATTCTGCCAAGTTTCTGCAACTGCAGGGACACAGGAGCACGGCGGCCCGGGGAGACCTGGCTGAGACACCAGCCCCCACCGCCAAGACGTACGTCCCACCGCACCGATCAGCCACAGCCGGACACCACCCCCAGTACAGACGGACCCCCGTAGAGGAAACACTGGAAGGATCCAGAAACAATAAAAGGCAGTAAAAGAGCATTCAGTGTATAAAACGTCAGAAGTAATAAAACCAAATATTACGAAGCTAATTAATACTTAAATAACTGAATATCAACTAAAAGCTAAGCTGAATAGATGGGTCTTCAACCGAGTCTTAAAAACATGAATGTTCTCTGCAACCCTGAGGTCCTCCGGCAGACTGTTCCACAGGTGAGGGCCGCGCCACTGGAACGACGCCTCCCCGTGGGTGTGTGTCCTGACCCTAGGAATGACTAAAAGTCTACTGCCGGAGGACCGCAGGGATCGCGAGGGTTCATAGGGTAAAAGCAGATCTGAGAGATAAGAAGGTCCAAGACCATTAAGACATTTAAAAACTAATAAAATGACCTTAAAATCGATCCTGAAGCACACAGGGAGCCAATGCAGTGATCGTAAAATGGGTGTAATATGGGCCCGCCTTCTGGTCTTTGTCAGGACACGTGCTGCTGAATTCTGAAGAAGTTGTAAACCTGAGATGGTTTTTTGGGGAAGACCAGAAAGCAGGGCATTACAATAGTCAATACGACTTGTGATAAAAGCATGCATAAGCGTCTCTGTGTTGGCCCGGGAGAGAATTGGGCGCACTCTGGCAATGTTTTTTAAATGATAAAAACCTATTTTGGTAATATTCTTAATATGGGGAATAAAAGTCAGCTCAGAGTCAAAAATCACGCCCAAGTTTTTTACTTGTGAAGATGGATTAAAAGACAATGATTGTAGTTTAGGTAAAAGTTTCTCTCTCTGGGCCTCAGGACCGATGACTAAAAACTCAGTTTTGGCCTGGTTAAGCTGGAGAAAGTTTTCTGCCATCCAGGATTTGATGTCCAAAATACAGTTAAAAAGAGCATCCATTGGCCTTGAGTCATCAGGAGACACGGAGATGTACAGCTGGGTGTCATCAGCATAGCTATGAAAGTTGACCCCATGTCTCCTGATGACCCCGCCAAGAGGGAGCATGTATAGATTAAAAAGCACTGGGCCCAAAACCGAACCCTGGGGCACACCACATGTGATCTCCCGGACCCTAGAGGAGTAGGTGTCCATGCTTACCATAAATGTCCTGTCTGTGAGGTATGAGGTGAACCACTTGTGAACTGTACCAGAGAGGCCGAGCTGCTTTAATCCAGATAAAAGAATAGTGTGGTCAACGGTATCAAAAGCAGCACTTAGATCCAGGAGAACCAACACTGTTGTCTTCCCTAAGTCATAATTTAATCTAAGATCATTTAAAATCTTAGAAAGGGCCGTCTCTGTGCTGTGGTTCACCCTAAACCCAGACTGAAATTTCTCAAGGACATTCTGTGTGTTTAAAAAATCAGCGAGCTGAATAAAAACTAGTTTCTCTAAAATTTTACTTAAAAATGGTAAGTTGGACACTGGTCTAAAGTTATTAAGGTCATTAAAATCCAAACCGCCCTTCTTCAGCAGGGGCCTCACCACAGCTCCTTTAAAGGCAGCAGGGAAGACCCCCGTCTGAAGAGAGCAGTTCATAATGTTTAAAAGCTCGTCTCTAAAAGATGCATAAAATGACTTAAAAAACGAAGTTGGGATTGGGTCCAAAAGACATGTGGTAGGCCTCACTGAGGAGAAAACCTTATCAAGTGTCACAGCGTTAACCAGGGCAAAACTGTCCAGTGTTTCCTCCGGTAAAGGCAGACACTCAGATGTATTTAAAATAATGTTATTTTGAAAGGATAAAATATCACGTCTTATAGTGTCTACCTTACCCACGAAGTGGTCTGCAAACTCCTCGCATAGAGCATGTGTTGGGTTAAAATTGGATATAATGGAATCTGGATTTAAGATATTATCTATTGTTGAAAAGAGGATTTTGGGGTTGTTTTTATGGTTACTGATTATTTTTGAAAAGTAATTATCTCGTGCATTCCTAAGGGCGTTATTGTATATTTTTTGTTGATCTTTGTAAATTTGATAATTTATTGTTATTTTGTTTTTTCTCCATCTCCTCTCAGCCATCCTGCATTTCCTCTTAATTTTCTTCAGTTCCTCATTCCTCCATGGGGCTATAGGTTTAGTATAAATGGATGTAGTTTTTTGTGGGGCAAGAATGTTGAGGGCTGACTGAAGTCTACTGTTAAAATTTTCAACAATAAAATCACAGGAGGCAGTTAAAACAGCAGGAGGACATTTCTCTAACACCTGGAGAAAGTTTGCAGCCACTTCAGGGGTCAGATGACGTTTCCTCACCGTCCTCACCGAGGCACCCCGCTGGATAAAACTGGTGACGTTAAAAAACACACAGTAGTGGTCAGAAACAGCCAAGTCGACAACGGAGGACACACCAGCAGACAGGCCATACGTGATGACGAGGTCTAGGGCGTGCCCCCCGTTGTGACTCGGCTGCCCCACGTGTTGAATAAAACCCATGTAACTAAGAACACTTAAAAACTCAGCTGCCACAGGATCTGAGGGGTTGTCTATGTGTAAGTTAAAGGCAGAATCTGTAGGATTTTCAATATAAATTCATGTAAAAAATAACAAATACCATAGTTAGAAAGTTTACAAACATGTCATTTGCCATCATTTCATATGTGATATTTTATTAAATTACAAAGTTATTGGTCCTTTTTCAACTTTTTACGGTCCGTAAAAGTTGTAGTACCTTTTTTCCACCAGTAGAGTGAGTATAAGACAATTTATCGCAGAGCAGCTCGAATCTACAGCTCAGAAGCGATTCCTAGTTGAGAGAGGGGGAGGAGAGGTTGAGCTTCGCACTGTGGTAGCGTTTCAGCTGAATTACCTCACCAATCATCACGTGAATTTGTGAGAGCAGAGCTTCCAGAGAAGTTTAGACAAATCGACCTTGGCTTGTCTATTTGATATAAAGCATGGATGAAACCACTTCAAAGCGACCAATATCACCGCCAGAGTTAGCTTCTGGTAAGAAGAAAAAAGTACGCTACGAGTCACAGAAGCTATATGACAAGAAGCGTGGGAAAACTACAATAAATATCGGCGTCGCCTTCACGCGCTGGAGACAGCTTCGTAACAACAAAGGACTGAAGTCTGATGCAGAGTTGGCAACGTTGCTTCTTGACCGGTAAGTATGAACTTTCACACAGTTAGCAGT